>NC_134410.1:52657805-53257805 GCF_038048845.1 Mixophyes fleayi
CTAATGATCAATTCCATGCTGATGCTTTGTGTTGAAATGATACAAAACCGTCTAGGAAAAAGAACAACAAAAAAGTCTATGTAGGATTTCTCCTTGAATTGATATGTGTGTTTAGTTAACATATGCAAATTACACTTAAAAGAAAAAATTGTTGAAATGCCAGCAAAGTGAAATTTTACAACATTTTGGTCCAAGTTAATAGACAATTCTGTATAATTTTACATAACTTTAAATTGCATTGTGTTTAACTAAAACAATGTAACTCACTGTATACCCTCTGGGAGTCTTTCATACGCTTTGTGTATGGGTTGAAATATTAGCTCTACAAATACAGGTAAATTGTTTTGTTTAACTACAAATCAATACTGCCATCTTATTGGAAAGTAGCTTCAGCAGAACAATTTGATAAAGGACCTATAGTACAATTATCTGTGATAAACAATTTATTGGGCTGAGGTCTATATGCTAGGAGGCTCTCATCCCTGCCTTATTTTCTGTGAAACCTAATTAAGTTTTCTGTATTATTTTTCCATTACTAATCCCAGCCCAAAGTTACTGTAACAGTTTACATTTGCTCAGATTGCCTTATAAAGCAATATGAACATTACAATCTGCAAAAGGGTTTATATTGGAAACTGTGTTTAATAAAATATTGAGGATCAAAGAAGAATTGTGAAGATGTAAGATGCATATTACATCAATGTTTCATATGTATGTAATCTGAATATTAGCTTTACAAGTAATAATAAGAGAGTTTCATATATCATCATTCTACTAATGAAGCTCAAAAGGGGCTTTAAAGATCCAGATGGCAGTATAAAATTTTAATGTGCAGTTAAAAATAGCATCTGGCAGTCAAAACTGGAATAAACAGTGATGATGACAGTATAGGAATATTCATACATTATATATATATATATATATATATATATATATATATATATATATATATATATGTATATATATATATATATATATATATATATATATATTTGTAGAATAAAAGCTATTAAAGGAGAACCTCTACAGTTCTATAAATTGTAAACTTGTGACTGAGCCTCTCTTATCTCTTTATCTTTTTGTTAATACTCAGTCATGTTTTATTACTGTGCCTGTTGCCATATGCTGTTGAGAAAATAAATAAATGTTAAGAATAAATAATAATAGCCCAGTTGTGCTGAAACTGGCTAGTGCCAATAAAACAAATATAGACTTTATTATACAAATCCATGAGTTGAATGTTGCAATAGAAAACAAGTAAAAGAAGTTAAAAATTAAGCCCTAACATACAAGTTCTCACCACCTGTGGGGACCCGTAAAAGTTACTAAACTCCATTTGCATTATATTGACAATAATTTTGTGTATTTTGTTTAAAAGAGTTTTAACATAAGTGTTTTAATTTTTTGTTCCCCACAAAAATACATAAACAGCTTAGAGAGTACAAATATAGACAATTATGATGGCTCTGCTCTCTCTTATGTACAGATGGACCTACCCTACAGAAACATGTGCCTGGAAATGGTTTTGAAAAGTTGACAGATATTTAGTAGGTGATTATCTGACGCAAATATGTAATTTTAAAGATTGTTGATTAGTTGCAACATAATGTTATTAGTAAGTTTAAATCCAATTGCACTGTAGCCAGCCTCCCTGGAAAGAGAAAAGTTGAGCGTAGATTGCATGTATTTACTGTAACCGGGTTAGGGGAACAGGTGCCATCTCTGGGGTAGATAGTAGTGAACAGCAGCAGAGAAATCACACAAAGCAAAGTTTTTTGGTAGAACTGGCCTCAACTTCTTTTGAGGCTCCCCAGGTGACCCACATAAGCTTGTCATGCCCCGGTGGCCTACGAAAACTTGTAGTGAAGTGGTACCTGAGAAATGCAAAAAGAAAGAATAGTACAAATAAGATCCTTGTAAACCCCACCCATTGCCTCACATGCTGTTGAACCGTCTAGCAAGCAAACTGTTGTAATCTCACTGGAAAAAGCCATGACCATCACCACCATTCCCTGAAACCATCCATCACCCACTGAAATACACAGAACTCACCAGCACTCCATGGCACCATCCCTCACCCACTGAAAAGCCCCTAACTCGCTACTACTCCCTGGTACATACCTCGCTCAGTTTTAGGTCGTCTTCCACTCACTTCCCCTTCAAATACACTTGCAATGCTGTGTGCACCACTGTTAGGTACATGTGGCTCCTCCTTCAAGCAGTAAGCGTGAAGAGGGATATACCAGCCGACCTTCCCTACAGTCAGGACAGTGAAGTCCTGAGTGCGCAATCGGGACAGTTGGCAGACAGTCTCTCTCCTACCTGTTCTTGTAGCTTTCAATACCTGCTGGTATCTTAGTTGCTGTTTGGCCGGATGCTGAAATGTTGGGCCCTGTTTTGAAAAGGGATACTATGCACCTCCAACATTAAATGAATAGCATTCACATTTAAGAAATAGGTAATAAAAATATCAGAGGAGAAAACACCTCTGAGAAATTCAGGTGTCAATTAAAGCTACAAAAACAAAACAAAATAATTTAACGGTTTAAAATAATAATAATGCTGCCTGCTCCTCTCCTAAAAAAGAAATATATATATATGAAACCAATAAAAAAAAGTAGAGCACATAGAGAATTAAATATTAAAATCTTTAATACAAGCTTTTTACATACACCTAAATGATATAAACAAAATACATATATATATATATATATATATATATATATATATATATACCTTAGTGCTATACAATATATATTATCTAATTTTGTTCTCAACTCCACGTAAGTATTAGCGTGTGGAATTAAAAGCAAAATTAGCTTATATCTACTGAATAGCACTAAGGTATATATATATGTATTTTGTTTATATCACGTAGGTGTATGTAAAAAAATATTATATTAAGGGTTTTAATATTTAATGCTCTATGCACTCTACTTTTTCTTTATTGATTTAACAAACAGGCCTATTGCTCCTAATGACCCCTAACATTACATTATTAGTACCTTCACAGTACAGCAATTCCACCGCCAACCTCACTCTACAGCAATTCCCCCGCTGCTTGCTGTAAGATCGGGGGGAAAAAGCGCAGGGACCCTATGATTCACAAAAATCAGCCCCAGGCAAACCAGCTGGGGTTGGTGGCACTATGGCAGGGGAACACGCAGCAGGGGGTCCCCATGCAATAATGACAAACCAACCCCAGGCTATTCAGCATGGGGATGAATTCCCTAGAAAGTGGGGTCCACAAAAAAAATTGTGTTGCCCCCTCCTCTAGGAATACCCAGCCCCATGCTGAAAGCACTAGGGCTCTTATTACATCCCTGCGGAGATGGGTGTAGGGTAATAAAGTGTTAAAAAAATAAAGAAAAATTATAAAACACTATTTTTCTTTGTGGAACTAAAAGGCTGCCATTAACAGTCTGGGCATGCTGGCACATGGAGAACCATAAGTGCCAGCAGGCCCTGACCCCCAAGGCCCACTGAGCCATGTAGTCCCACAATGCAAAATTTAAATAAAACACATAACCCTCACTACAACCACATTACTTTAATAAACATAATAAAACTCCTAAGATAATCCACACACCTTGTTAAAACACATATATTTATTAAAAGTAATAAAGCCCCACATACTTACCATCTGATGTCTTGATCTGTAAATGATCCAATCTTGTAAGCTTTTACTTCAATAATGCTTGAAACCTCAGAGGAACAATCTAGAAATAATGGAAGTTTGGGGCTAACAGTTTTGTAGTAGAGGTCAGGTAAACACAGGTGATTGCCAGATGTACCACGGTAGGAGTGCACAGGAGGATGGTCAGCGAGCCAAGGTCAAAAGGCAGATGATTCACAACAGTGGCTGACTTCCTTCACTTCAAGTTTATTCTCTCCTCCTACTGCTCCGCCCTATCCCTCGCCAAACAATCCTTCTTTAAGTCCCTCATTTCTTCTCAGTCCTCTAATCCCCGCCGCCTCTTTGCCACGTTCACCTCTCTCCTCACCCCTCCACTTCCTCCTATCCCACTCTCCCTCTCTGCTACTGATTTTGCATCCTTTTTTTCCTCCAAAATCGAGGCCATCAGACTTGGTATCTCCTCCTCCCCTTCCTCTCCTGCTTCTCTCCTCGCTCCCCCCTCTTCCCACATCCCACCCTGGTGCTCCTTCCGCCCTACTACGGGCGATGAAGTCAACTCCCTCATTCGGTCCTCTCCCCCGTCCACCTGCCACCTGGATCCTATCCCCTCTCACCTTCTCCGATCCCTCTCCCCCACTGTCTGTGCCTATTTAGCTCACCTCTTCAACCTGTCTCTCTCCTCTGGCACTGTCCCCCTTCAAACATTCCCTTATCCCTCCTATTCTAAAAAAACCCAATCTTGATCCCACCTCACTCGCCAACTACCGCCCCATTTCACTTCTCCCCCTATGCCTCTAAACTTCTCGAGTGAATTGTCTGCAACCGCCTCACCTGTCACCTCTCAGACAATTCCCTCCTTGACCCTCTCCAATCTGGTTTCCGCCCCCTCCACTCCACCGAAACCGCACTCACCAACATAACTAATGATCTCCTCTCTGCTAAATCCAGGGGTCAGTTCTCCCTCCTCATCCTCCTTGACCTATCTGCAGCCTTTGACACCGTTTACCACCCCCTCCTCTTGCAGACCCTTCACTCTCTCGGTCTCTCTGGCTCTGTCCTCACTTGGTTCACCTCTTACCTCGCCAAACGCTCCTTCTCTGTTTCCATCTCTGGATCTTCCTCCCCCCCCCTCCGCCCTCCCTGTAGGAGTCCCTCAGGGCTCTGTTCTTGGCCCTCTACTCTTCTCACTCTACACTACCTCCCTCGGTGATCTCATCACCTCATTCGGTCTTCAGTATCACCTATACGCCGATGATATTCAACTTTACATCTCTTCTCCCGATCTTTCCCCCGCCCTCCTCTCTCGTGTATCTGACTGCCTCTCTGCCATCTCCTCTTAGATGTCCTCACGCTTTCTCAAAATTAACATTGCTAAAACCGAACTCATTGTTTTCCCTCCGTCTCAGTCCCCATCCCACATGGATCTCTCCATCACTGTCAACAACTCCACTATCTCATCTGTCCCCCAACTCCGCTGCCTGGGAGTCACCCTCGACTCCTCTCTCTCTTTTGCCCCCCACATTCAATCCCTTGCCCAATCCTGTCCCTTCCAACTTCGCAACATTGCCCGCATCCGGCCCTTCCTATCTCATGAAGCATCCAAAACTATTATCCACGCGCTTATCATTTCCCGGCTGGACTACTGTAACCTTCTCCTCACCGGCCTCCCCCGCTCTCGCCCTGCCCCCCTTTGTTCTATACTCAATGCGGCTGCAAGGCTTATCTTCCTTTCTCGCCGCTCCTCTTCTGCCTCCCCTCTCTGCCTTGCCCTACACTGGCTCCCCTTCCCTTACATAATCCTTTTTAAACTTCTTACCCTCACATACAAGGCTCTCTCCCACTCCACTGCCCCTTACATCTCCAATCTCCTCTCCATCCACACTCCCACCCGGCCCCTGCGTTCAGCCAATGACCATCGCCTCTCCTCCACTCTGATCACCTCATCCCACTCCAGAATTCAAGACTTCTCCCGAGCTGCCCCCCTGCACTGGAATGACCTCCCACGGTCCATCCGTTTGTCCCCTCACCTGTGCTCCTTCAAATGGGCACTCAAAACTCATCTCTTCCGCATTGCCTACCAGCCTTCCACCTAACCCTCTCTCCATGCTCACTCTCCTCACTCCACTCCTTAGTAGAGGGGAGCGCTTCCTTACCTTCTCTGACATCCTCTGTGCCTGTCGTCTGTCTTCCCTCCCTTTAGGATGTAAGCTCGTATGAGCAGGGACCTCCTCCCTCCTGTCTCGCTACCTTCTCTTCTGCTCCAACCTCCATACACTTGCCTTGCCTGGAGCCTCTGAAGTCTTGGTACTACTCGTTTATTGTATTGTACTGTTATTCCCTGTACTGTCCTTTGTTTGTATTGTGCACGGCGCTGCGGAAACCTTGTGGCGCCTTATAAATAAACGATAATAATAATAATAATAACAGTACCAGGCGGCAAACAAGAGCAAGGTCAAATGAAGCCGAGGTCAGGGTTATGGGGAAAAAGTTTAAAAATTATTAGACAAGGAGTCAGATATACATATCAAGCTGGCACAAAACACAGGAATACAGGTGTAAGACCAGCAACAGCAAACAAATAATGGTCTGGCACCAGTTTGCTGGGAGGCAGTCTTAATAAAGGCCACACACAGGTGATTAGGATCCAGATGAAATGATGAGAGTTTAACCCTTTGCAGCCAGGATCTGGTATAGGCAAAGCAACATCCACAGGAGAGATGCTGAACTGCAAATGGAGGCAGATTCTGAGTTCAGTAGAGAGGATAAATGGTGAGGTTACATGCCTATGGAACAGATGGAAATTGGTGCGAGGATGCCTTTGGAAGTTATGCCACTCAAAATAGCATGTTTTTCTCCACCCTATTCTAGTAGATCAATGAAACACATATGTTTGGCATGTCCTATATTCAAATATGTATTGATCTTTTTTTATCTTGCATCCAAACCTTTGAGGCAATTCATAAACCCAATTTATTGCAAGCTGTATTATGTTGCCCTCCTAAACTACCTATTAAATCATATAGAACTTTATTTACACATATTATAGGGTAGCATCAAACTTGCCCTCCATTACTTGTTTTTGAGTCGCATTGATTTAGTAGGAGATGTGGAATTTCTTTTTGCCTTGGTTAATAGTTTATGGTACAGAGTAAAGGGGGCAGCTATAGAGGTCTTTTTTTATTATGTGATAAAGAATTTGTAACTATGCCCAGTTAGTATTTATGTGAATGGTGTGTAAGTGATGTTGCCTCTTATTTTGTTATCTTTAGACATGTAAATACAACTTTAAGATTAATTAAATTCTGTCATTTGTGAAAATGTATAAAGAAACTTTTATTTAAAAAGACATTAACATGAAAGCAAATAAATAAACACATACGCATAAAATGCAGAATTAAACAAACAATGATAGTTTACTAATGGAAAAAAATCGGACGAATACGTAAATACACACAGAAAAAAAAATCAGACAAATGTAAATATAAAGATGTTTTATCACTCAGCTCCTCTTTCTTTCCTTTTAAACTTTCATGCTGCCCATCATTTAACATAAATTCATATATGAATTAACATAATTACAATTTATAGAAATATTTGGTTCATTAAAACTTTTCAGCAATTTTAATTCAATGTCACATCAGTGAACAACTGATTCATTTTGCAAGTGAACAGTTCCATTACCAGTGTAGTGTTAATAAAAGTGTGTGGTAATTCGTAATAACAAAGGTGATTGAGTGATAAAGGCACTTATGATTTAGCCACCCATCTTCATGTCTTCTCTCTCAGTAACAGCTGTGAATAATTCATGTGATAAACAAATGCTGTTTCAAGTCAAATGTAACTGTTTATGTTATGCGGCAGAAAGCAGCTGGGCTGCAAATTAGAGAACTCTTCAAACTATGATTTGGACTGGCATGAGAAGTAATTAAGTGTAAAAAAAATGCAACTTGCTTCCATAACAACATAATGCAAGTACATTTCGAAGTAAACAGAAGCAAGCAAATACAAATGTAGCAAGCTGACAACTAACACTGAATACACATTTAACATGGCAGGTTGTAATTTCCTGTCATAGATTTTTCTGCCACCAGGTGGCACCTTGACAGACTTTTATTACGCATGTGATATGAATGAAAAGAATGCAGTGCATACGTACTGTGCTTTGTGAATCAAAGGACGACATTTGCGTCCTAGCTAAAATAAATGAATAATCAGCATCTGGGGTCTAAACAGAAATAACGGTCATTCACTTGTAGAAAAAACACATGTTGCTCAATAGCGGAGATCTGCAAGTGGTTGACAGTTGTTGGGTCGGTTGTTGATTGTTTTTTTCCCCTTGTTTGGACTATATTGGATCAAAAAACAATATTTTATTTTATATCTAATAAAGTATTAAATTAGGGCTCTGGGGTGTTATTTCTTCACTAAAAGAGGGGTACATTTTTCAAACTGAAAGTTTCCTGCAGGTTTGAAAAGTGGAGAGATTCAGATTCTAGTTATCATTTGTTTAGTACATTCTACAAAATGATAACTAGAATCTGATTGGTTGCTATAAGCAACATCTCCACTTTTGAAACCCACGGGAAACTCACAGCTTGATAAATTTACCCCTTAAAGTTTAAAGTAAAGTTATATATTGTTTTTTTTTTCTAGTCTTTTGATAATTTAGACAGGAGATTTATCACACCTATCTACTATACTGGAACCATTGTACCTTTTCTGTGGTCCCAGTCTTGTTAATTACCCTGGCCCCTACAGCCCAGGGAACTACCCCAGCACTTCTCAGTTCAGAGCTGGTAGCCTCTGGAACATGAAGGTTCGCTGGATTTTTTGCCACATCTATAGAGTAACTAGCTCTGACCAGACCAGAATGCTTTTTACTACCATAGTGGAGTCCACATTTTGCTCACCGTGTTATAGTGGAAGTACTGAGTGCCCTGTGTGAGAAGTATTTTGTCTTATTAAAAGATTGAACCAGACCCGTACTCTGTTGCTCTGAGTTGATTCAAATATTAAGTCCTTTTGCGTAGTGTAAATGACCATGCTCCCCTCCACATGAGTATAAAAACATATGCTCCTATGCAAATGCAGCTATTTTAATTTGCCGGCGAAACTGATGTGCATTTACACAAATCAAGGTGCACAGTGGCTCCAAAACTGTATTTGTGCTATAAACTGGCAATATGTCCTTTGTTAATCACCTACACTGGCTTCAGAAAGTCTAAACATAATATCTCTGTTCGCAGGTGTATAAGGAAAAAAAATTGTCATCTCAAGGAGTGTATGTCTCTTATTAACAATGTACTGTGTAAGTGTAAAATCAACATTAGGCTGTTGAAGGACAAAGTGAAAGATAAGTTCACCACTGATAAGTGATGTTATCATTGGTGAAAGACCACATAGCTAAATTCTTAATTTGTATGTGCAACTATCTTGCAGCCTAGTGTGTTCAAGGTGCACATATTGAGATCTAATAGTTATTAGTATATGTGTGAACAGTGGGATTACACTATAAGTATAGCTGTTAATTTATTATGAAGATTTGTGATAAAAGTATTATATATGTATGCATAAAAACATACCTTCATACTAAGAAATACACAGGTACATTCATAGTAAATTGTTGGCTTATTAACAGTACTATTTGAAAATGTTCCTATCAATGTGACATTGTTAAGCCAGCAATCCTAAATTGTCTTTAGTAGAAGAGGTTGTCCTGCACATAAAAGTATCAGCCCCAATTTTTTTTATTTTTTTTTTGAATCGTGTTTTTTATTGGAAGAATTTTATAAAACAAACAAAAAACAACAACTGACATATGTTATACTAACATGCATTTGCTAATCTAATCAATGAAAAGATATATTAGTAATTCAGGTTAAAAATATAGGGACAACTTTGTTAAATGTTTAACTACAGGATATAAACAATTATTTATGAAAGGGTTGACATAATAGTAATTGTTCCAATACAGAGATTTGAAACATATATAGCTGTGTCAGTGGATAAACTAACAAAACATATAAAACAGAATTTCTGTATATTTAATAACATAGATTAGGACAACACATAGACAGGCGGATGCCCGGGACGATGCTAACCAGGGAACCACAAAGAAAAGCCTGTGGATATACTAGTCAGGAGGCACACAAACTTCCTTGTTTCAAGAATGTAGTTGGAGTTTTACCAAGTACAACTATGCTTCATAGAGCCCCATCTTGGTAGAGGTTTCTGCTTATCTGGTATCCAAAGCAGTGTTGGTAGAGCAATTCTAAGTGCAGCCAGTAGTTTGCACCCTTGCTTATTCAATGCAAGCAGTCTTTGGAATGCAAAAGTATTGACTGTGGATGGAAGCATGATAGAATCAAACAGATAATATAATAATCCAATGTGCTTTGTTTGTCTTATGTGGACTTTATCATGGATGTGTAGATGTAAAGAACTTTTGTGAAATCCCATATATATGATTAAGTTGAGTGAGTAAAATAATTAATTGGGTTTTTATGATTAAGCTGCATGGGAATAAACATTAAGTTGTCCAATAGTACTATGAAGTCCAGAATTTAATATGCAAATGATCTTGTAATGATTTGATGTAGAAAAGAAATTTCAATTAATGAACTACAAATCGATTAGGAGCATGCAATAAAATATCAGTAGAATGTATAATATAAACATATACAATGCTCATATTTATATTGCTTATAAGACATGTAAGAAATATATATATGATCATGAATTTGAAAGAAAGAGTACTAAATGTATTAAAAACATATAAATATAATAAAAAAATAAAAATATTTTATTTGATTAAAATAGTCAACACGTTCCTTACTTCTGTACATATCCACCAAGTCAAATCAATATTTAATTGTGATGAAGTAAAGGAATGACGTAAAAAGATCCACTTGGCCTCTTGTCAGGAGATAGAGGTAATATAATCTCCTTCCCTTCAAAGTCTTTAATATGTTGCAGCCCTACAGATAGAAGTCCAGTGGGATCTTTGTTCTATACATGCATAAAGTGATTAGAGACACTGGTTATGAGGAGAATCACTTAATGCAAATAACCTGCTTGGTGTTGCAGGCAATAATATTAGAAATGTTGTATGACTTTTTATAGCAATGGGATATAGCCTCTTTTATTGGTTTTGCAGTTTGTGAGCGTTTGTATCTACAACCCATTTATATCCTAAAATAATAGAAGCCAGGAGTGCTTTTCAGACATCTTTCTTTTTGTTGCGTACATTGTGGTAGGTAACTTTTAGTAAGTACATTCTGAAGATGAAATGCTTTTTTTATATATAAGGTGCAAGGCGTAGTATCTCTTTCAGGGTTTCATGTTTTAAAAGTCAATGTTTGTGTAAAACAGCTTGTGGAAAATATAGCGGGAGAACTCATATATATAACAGTAGATTCCCAGCTTGAATATGCAGTTGACATATCTGCAGCTGCTATCATGTCAACATGGACCAAAATCTCTAAGGAATGTTTCCAGCAAGTTGTTGAATCCATGCCACAAAGAATTCAGGTTATTCTGGAGGCAACAGGCATTCCTACCTAGTACTAGAAAGATGTACCTAATAAAGTGACCACTGAGTGTTTATTCAACTTTTATTATATTTCTTATCCCACATAAATTTGTATTTCATTTGTGGAGATGGTGCCCGAGAAGCGGGCGAAGGTAGCCGCCATCGCTGTGTCCCTGGAGGGACAGAAGACGTTCCTGGTGCCCCTGGAGGGGCTGAAGAGGTCCCCGATGGTGCCCAGCAGGAAGAAGGAAGAGAAGAAGTACTTACCCGTCCATCGATCCAGCGGCGGTGAGTATAACTTTCTTTCTGCAGGTCCCGTGCGCGGGGGAAGGATGAGCCAATCAGGGCTCATCTTTCCCCGCTGGCCAATCAGCGGCCGGATGCGCGAGCCAATCGCGGCTCGCGCCCGGCCATTCAAAGGATTGGCGCCGACGCGAGCCAATCAGCGCTCGCGCCGGCTGATGACGTCACGCCGGCGACTATATAAGTCGCCGGGTGGCGCCATTTTGCCAGAAGTCCGTCGGCGGAGAAGAGAGAGGACGTCTCTTCCAGACGTCCAGCAACTGAGCCAGCAGCAGAGGCGGCAGGGGGCCCTTGTAAGGGCCGTGAGCTACCCTGCCGCCAGAAGACTTCAAGCAAGCCGCCGGAGCGGAGATCGCCGGCGGGGAGCCCTTGTCAGGGCTGAGAGCGCCCCCGCCCCAGCTGCAACAGGAGACCCAGCGCCGAAGCGGAGAAGAGGCGCCGCCGGCTGGAGGGTCTGGAAGACCCGGAGAAAGAAACAGAAGACGGCGTGGCAAGTTGAGTATCCTGCGCAGAGCAGGTAAGTATACTCAACGATAAAGTCGGGCACTAGGCCCGTGGGCACAGTCGGGCACAAGGCCCGTGGCACGCTAAATTAGGGGCACAAGGCCCAGGGACCTGGGCACTAGGCCCCAACGAAGTAGTGGGCCAGTAGGCCATTAGTATATTGATATAAAAGGGGACAAGCCCCTGTTAGCTAGTGAGGGGGGACTCTGAGCCCCAGGTATACAAGGGCACAAGGCCCTTAGGTAGTTAGTGGCCTAGAGGCCATAGGAAGGCCAAAGGGCCTGGTTAGAGGCTGGTAGCCTGTAGGCTATTAAGGGCACAAGGCCCTCAGTTAGTTAGGGAGGCCACAGGCCTCAGGCAGGGGCTAGGACCCCCTAGGTAGTAGGGCATAAGGCCCTAGTGAGTGGGCTCAGAGCCCTGAGGTAGAGAGGGGGCTGAGGCCCAGGAAACAGAGCAGAAGGCTCTGTGTGTAGCTGGGCAGAGACCCATGGTGTGTAGGGCATAAGGCCCTGGTGGTGTGAGGTAGAGGCGTGAGAGCCTTATGAGTGTAGGCGCGGTCCTGTGTGAGGTGAGCACACGTGGTTAGGAGGTACGGTCGAGCGTAGGCTCCTGTGGTGCTGTAGCAACCTGCTGGTTGGCTAGCAGCGGTGTGTTCGGGTAAGTAGCGGGCAAAGTACTGTAGACTGTATTTATTCTGTCTGTGTGGCGAGTGTAGTTTACGTTACAGTATTTTGGTGTGCTATATAACTGTGTCCAGGGGCAAGACGTCAGGCCCCCATTAAAGGTAGGCTCTTGTTCCTGTGGTTTTCCTGTGCTAACCCGTGCTGTGGGGGACAAGTGTAAGTACCAGCATACACATAGTCAGGGGAGAACACACGTAGTTTTCCTGTCCCTTAGGTCCCCGGGGTCACACTGGTACCCAGAGGGGGTGGCTGAGTGAGTTGGTGGCAGTGCAGCACACCTTGAGGCAGTTCCAGGGGCGGCCGTGGTTCTGATCAAGGGTCCTCAAGGCCGGTTCCGTGCAGGTGGACCTGTGGTTCCGGACGTAGGGACACGTGTGAGATACCCGAGTACAGGCAGTCGGGCGGTTCAGTTCGATCGGCTGTTCCGTGCGGCAGTCGGCCCGCGGGTTAGTGTGCTGTTCTACTGAGCCTCAGCCGGGCTTAAAGAACCCGTACTTAGGGCCTGTGTGTGACTCCATAGCAAGAAGGCAGCTTCTTGGTACGACCTGGGTGAGGGGGTTAGGAACCGCCCTCCGGTTTAGGCTGTGAACACCGGCTGGTGTTCCCCGTAGCGTGTAACTGAGCAGTTCCGTTAGTGCACCACACCTGGTTAGTCCTAGTGTTTTGACTAGTTGCGTTGCCGACCATTAGAACGTTGTTAGGGTCGGGTCGCCGTTGTAGTCAGTTCAGTTTTGTGGGTGCCATCTTAGGCTCACGGAGAGAGTAGAGGGAGGCTGTGTGTTCTTGTCATCCGCAGGAGTCGGGAAGGTGCAGGAGAACCGGATCGGAAGTGGGAGTGTCCCGGTGAGTATCACGCTCGATTCCCCCTTTCGGTTAGGCCCTCACCGGCAGGTGTGTGAGGTACTTGAGGCGGGATTAGTCCTCGGATTAGTCTTGGCCTTCAGTGCCTGTAGTCCCCCGCGTCTTGGCAAGAACAAAGTGAGGAGGCGGCAAGGAGCTTGGACTGACTGTGCCCTTGTTCTTTGCCGTAGTCTCGGACAGCCCTTACCTGGTAGGCACGGCCGTAATCCCTGTCTCTATCTTAGAGGGACGTGATTGGAGGTGACTGCGGCTGCGGATCTGCTGGGATTAGATCGCAGCTGGGAAATCGGAAGCGGACTGGAGGTGACCATCGTTTACAAGGTGAGTTCTTTTCTGTTGCGTCTGTCCCTGTCTTTCCCCGCAGGGGGCGTTACATTTTGGCGTAGTCGGCAGGATCAACGATGGCTCAACGGGGGATCATTCCGCTGTACGAGGGATACAGCTGTGTCATCTCTCGTGACGAAGTGGCAGCGTTCACGAAGCAAATCCTGGAACGTTGTGAGACAAGGAAGAAGAAGAACAGAGGTACTAAACGGCAACCGGTGGAAGAAATGCTGTGCTGGAAGTGTGGGTTGCCTGGACACTTCGCATACCAGTGCCCAGTTGCCGAGGAGCTCTTTGGTGAATGGGAGGACGAAGAAGTCTCCGATGAATGGGAAGACGTAGAAGTCTTCGAGTGGAAGGACGAGGAAGCCTTCCATCCATGGTCTCAAGAGAAGTCGGAATCCGGAGGGAAGGATCGGCAGAGCCTGCTGACTGTTGGATCGCAGGTGATCGTCCCGTCCAAGCAAGATTCGCGACAGGAATACCCGCGTCAGCCGGATGCTGGAGCCGGGGTATTGGAGACGTCGGATACGTCAGACGACTTGTCCGTGGCTGTGGAAGAGTTGGTCCCTGAGGACGAAGGGAGAACTGAGCAGACCCTCCACGGGGCAACGTTGTGTCCGGAGACATGTGAAGATGTCTGCCCGGTGGTACCTGAGAGGATGGAAGCCATCAGTACCCCGGAAGAGAGAGCTGCTGAAGAAGTACTGCCTGAAGAAGACCGTACTTTAGAGAGCGCAGCTGGAGAGTGGTGGATGTTGTCACCTTCTGAAGAAGCTTCCCGCACAACCGAGGAGGTATCGGACGGATGGGAGGTTCCGGCAGGCGCCGAGGAAGAGACTCCCTGGATACCGACTTCGGGCGAGGAAGTTGCCAGGATGGTGTGGATCCTGCGTGAGAAGGCCTTACCGCGAAGGATCCGGTGGACGCAAGTCAGGGATGCCGGTAAGCGACCCTTGGAGGTGGACGTTGAGGAGAAGACGTCGATTGTGGGGACCACAATGGAAAAAGGCGGCGGAAATGTGGAGATGGTGCCCGAGAAGCGGGCGAAGGTAGCCGCTATCGCTGTGTCCCTGGAGGGACAGAAGACGTTCCTGGTGCCCCTGGAGGGGCTGAAGAGGTCCCCGATGGTGCCCAGCAGGAAGAAGGAAGAGAAGAAGTACTTACCCGTCCATCGATCCAGCGGCGGTGAGTATAACTTTCTTTCTGCAGGTCCCGTGCGCGGGGGAAGGATGAGCCAATCAGGGCTCATCTTTCCCCGCTGGCCAATCAGCGGCCGGATGCGCGAGCCAATCGCGGCTCGCGCCCGGCCATTCAAAAGATTGGCGCCGACGCGAGCCAATCAGCGCTCGCGCCGGCTGATGACGTCACGCCGGCGACTATATAAGTCGCCGGGTGGCGCCATTTTGCCAGAAGTCCGTCGGCGGAGAAGAGAGAGGACGTCTCTTCCAGACGTCCAGCAACTGAGCCAGCAGCAGCGGCGGCAGGGGGCCCTTGTAAGGGCCGTGAGCTACCCTGCCGCCAGAAGACTTCAAGCAAGCCGCCGGAGCGGAGATCGCCGGCGGGGAGCCCTTGTCAGGGCTGAGAGCGCCCCCGCCCCAGCTGCAACATGAGACCCAGCGCCGAAGCGGAGAAGAGGCGCCGCCGGCTGGAGGGTCTGGAAGACCCGGAGAAAGAAACAGAAGACGGCGTGGCAAGTTGAGTATCCTGCGCAGAGCAGGTAAGTATACTCAACGATAAAGTCGGGCACTAGGCCCGTGGGCACAGTCGGGCACAAGGCCCGTGGCACGCTAAATTAGGGGCACAAGGCCCAGGGACCTGGGCACTAGGCCCCAACGAAGTAGTGGGCCAGTAGGCCATTAGTATATTGATATAAAAGGGGACAAGCCCCTGTTAGCTAGTGAGGGGGGACTCTGAGCCCCAGGTATACAAGGGCACAAGGCCCTTAGGTAGTTAGTGGCCTAGAGGCCATAGGAAGGCCAAAGGGCCTGGTTAGAGGCTGGTAGCCTGTAGGCTATTAAGGGCACAAGGCCCTCAGTTAGTTAGGGAGGCCACAGGCCTCAGGCAGGGGCTAGGACCCCCTAGGTAGTAGGGCATAAGGCCCTAGTGAGTGGGCTCAGAGCCCTGAGGTAGAGAGGGGGCTGAGGCCCAGGAAACAGAGCAGAAGGCTCTGTGTGTAGCTGGGCAGAGACCCATGGTGTGTAGGGCATAAGGCCCTGGTGGTGTGAGGTAGAGGCGTGAGAGCCTTATGAGTGTAGGCGCGGTCCTGTGTGAGGTGAGCACACGTGGTTAGGAGGTACGGTCGAGCGTAGGCTCCTGTGGTGCTGTAGCAACCTGCTGGTTGGCTAGCAGCGGTGTGTTCGGGTAAGTAGCGGGCAAAGTACTGTAGACTGTATTTATTCTGTCTGTGTGGCGAGTGTAGTTTACGTTACAGTATTTTGGTGTGCTATATAACTGTGTCCAGGGGCAAGACGTCAGGCCCCCATTAAAGGTAGGCTCTTGTTCCTGTGGTTTTACTGTGCTAACCCGTGCTGTGGGGGACAAGTGTAAGTACCAGCATACACATAGTCAGGGGAGAACACACGTAGTTTTCCTGTCCCTTAGGTCCCCGGGGTCACACTGGTACCCAGAGGGGGTGGCTGAGTGAGTTGGTGGCAGTGCAGCACACCTTGAGGCAGTTCCAGGGGCGGCCGTGGTTCTGATCAAGGGTCCTCAAGGCCGGTTCCGTGCAGGTGGACCTGTGGTTCCGGACGTAGGGACACGTGTGAGATACCCGAGTACAGGCAGTCGGGCGGTTCAGTTCGATCGGCTGTTCCGTGCGGCAGTCGGCCCGCGGGTTAGTGTGCTGTTCTACTGAGCCTCAGCCGGGCTTAAAGAACCCGTACTTAGGGCCTGTGTGTGACTCCATAGCAAGAAGGCAGCTTCTTGGTACGACCTGGGTGAGGGGGTTAGGAACCGCCCTCCGGTTTAGGCTGTGAACACCGGCTGGTGTTCCCCGTAGCGTGTAACTGAGCAGTTCCGTTAGTGCACCACACCTGGTTAGTCCTAGTGTTTTGACTAGTTGCGTTGCCGACCATTAGAACGTTGTTAGGGTCGGGTCGCCGTTGTAGTCAGTTCAGTTTTGTGGGTGCCATCTTAGGCTCACGGAGAGAGTAGAGGGAGGCTGTGTGTTCTTGTCATCCGCAGGAGTCGGGAAGGTGCAGGAGAACCGGATCGGAAGTGGGAGTGTCCCGGTGAGTATCACGCTCGATTCCCCCTTTCGGTTAGGCCCTCACCGGCAGGTGTGTGAGGTACTTGAGGCGGGATTAGTCCTCGGATTAGTCTTGGCCTTCAGTGCCTGTAGTCCCCCGCGTCTTGGCAAGAACAAAGTGAGGAGGCGGCAAGGAGCTTGGACTGACTGTGCCCTTGTTCTTTGCCGTAGTCTCGGACAGCCCTTACCTGGTAGGCACGGCCGTAATCCCTGTCTCTATCTTAGAGGGACGTGATTGGAGGTGACTGCGGCTGCGGATCTGCTGGGATTAGATCGCAGCTGGGAAATCGGAAGCGGACTGGAGGTGACCATCGTTTACAAGGTGAGTTCTTTTCTGTTGCGTCTGTCCCTGTCTTTCCCCGCAGGGGGCGTTACACATTCACTGCAATTTCTTCTCTGGAACAAATCAATTCATGTTAATTTGTTATTCAGTATTAATTCCCCAACTTAATCATGTAAATCGGTTTTCAAACAGCCCTTTATATCTATACATACTCAAAACGTCTGCTTAAAATGGTTGAAACTGAATTATTACATCATCTATTTGCTTTTAGCAGCATGCATGATGGAAGCCTCAGTTCCTTGTTTAATGTGAATTTTGTCACCTCCCTTACATTGTTTATTGAACCAGTCTCTACAACCCCTAGTAGTCTCTGGAAGAAGGGGGCACAATGTTTTTTGCAGCCATCCTTCACATAACGACTTCAACCCTACTCTGATGAGCCTGAGGTGATTTTCACTATAGTAGAGGGACATCTTGGTCATGGACAAGTGACTGACAGTTACTTCCACTCAGACCATAGTTGCTGCTGCTTAAGTAATTTAAAATTAATCAAGGGGGTAAATGTATTAAGTGCCAATTTCTGCAAGTCACCGGAAATCGGCGACTTTGCAGTGAAAATTTAAATGTCATTTAATACCTTTATCCCAAGGAGTCTATCTATGCATCAAGGCAAATATGGAGCAGCAGTTAAAGATGGCTGCACTTTATATAATCTATGTGCCCTACCTCCCATCAAATAATTTTTCCAAATATTTTAAACAGCTAAAAATGTATGAAGGCATTGGGAAATTACAAAATATTGTGATCACACCAAGGAAAGAGTTGTTTAGAAGATCTTTTAGAATACCATCTCAGTTCAGTAGCTGGAACCAGTGAGCTCAACTGTCACTAATGTCAACTGTCATTGCTGTTGCATCTCAGTCCATCCTTTGTTGATCTCCACTGCCTCTTTGGTGACTGGTGACAGTAACTATGACTCATTATAATGGTAAATAACCCTCCTGGCTATGCTTCTAGTGGTGAGAATGATAGTTAAGAAAAACAACAGACACACATTCATACGTGCTCTAACCTGTGTGAAGGTTAATACCCCCCTGCAAAAGGGCACAAATCTCTAATCACATGAATAACGCAAAAGTGTATTTAACAACCTGTTTTTTGCTGACGTATATCAATAAAACTGCCATTTTAGCATAATCTGATAGTTTTAAATCAACACAGTGATTTATAACCTGACGTTCCACCGCTGGCCATTCACAAATCATAGTAGTGTGCCACACTGTGCAAGAAAGAAAGAAAGAAGAATCATTCCGGTGAATTGACTGTAATAAAACTGAACACTTTCTAATTTTGGTATAAATTAAGCTACAATGTGTTACAAAAGGGGTTACACATTCTAATATGATATTTGACTTGGACACAGTAATATTTAAAAGTGACCCCTGCATGAGGAAAAAGAGGAAGTAGTTTCTATTTATTCATTTTCTTTTCTTTTCAATTATGTTCTGCATTTGGTCATTCAACATCAATACTTTGATTGAAATAGGCTTGTATGAAGAGGACAACATGAAGGTGAGTACAATACTGGTCTAGCAAATAACCTCAATTGTTATTCAGACACTTAAATCAAACCGTTTTCCTTTAGCTTTGTTGGACAATAAAATGGAAGATTAATTGCTGTAAGTGAATCATAAAAAAGAATTAGCAGAAAACCAACAAAAATCTGCTTTCCTGGCAACCGTCTGCGTTAATCAAAACTTGAAATACAGGATTGAAAGATCAATATTTCACTTCAGAATGAAACATGGCAGAGCTTCCACCTAGAGAGAGAGCTTAAGCACTGAAGAGAACATTGGCAGCGTTAATCGAAAGACACCAAATGCAAAAATCTATTTGCTTCTTTTGTGATCTCTAATAAACAGATCACATTAGTGGCTCATAAATTATATTGTGCACATATCCAAGTTCACCTTGGTTTCATCACAAGGGGAAAAGAACCATCTGTTTATTTTTTAGAAATAATTCACAAAATTGACTTGCATAGAATCCCTTAAGAAATTTGCCTAATAATGATAGACAACCCATTTATTACTGCTATGTGGTCACAAACAATACAATGGCCATGAGTTTATAGAAATATATTGGATGCCAGACTGCTCTGGGATTTACGCTGCTCAGAAACACATTTCTGTTACTTCTATCCATGTCATCAAGGAATGGCATTTCAATAAAATGTTCACTGTTATTAAGAAAGGTTAATTGAACTCTGATATTTGAGTAAATCACTTTTTCTGCAATATTTACTAAATACATTGCTTTATCTTTCTAGCTCCCTTAAATATTTTATTCTGTGCTTTTCAGTTAGTTATTTCGATTTTCAGGGTCAATTGTTAAATTTCGTTATCCTGGGATACTATAGTAAGCTACTCCAGGGCTGCGGTTGCCTTCATGGCAGAGAGCTGTCATTTGTAAAGAGAATGCAATATGTTCTGGAAAAGATGCTGTATGGCTTCCATAAGCCAATAAATTTGAGGCATAAGAAGGGTAACAAACTTATTATTAACCTCAAAGCAGCACAGCTTATAGGTGGTGCTGTAACAGTGCAACATAGATTCTTCTTTTAGTTTGTTTACATCACACTGACTTTGGGCATATGATGTAAACAAACTAAAAACAAAATCATGAATAGAAGAATAGCATTTAACCCAAATTTGCATGACTGTTGGAAATGAAAGAAAAAAAAACCCAAGTGCCCATTGTGCTATCTGTATGGAGTTTACATATTTTCCCCTTGTTTGAGTGGTTTCCTACAGGTGCATTGGCTTAAACATCAGTTATTTTATATAGCACCACTAATTCTGCAGCACTGTACACAGGGCTTACTCACATCAGTCCCTGCCCATTGAAGCTTACATTTTAAATTTCCTAACATACACAGAGAGACTAGGGTCAATTTGATAGCAACCATTTAACCTACTAGAATGTTTTTGAAGCGTGGGAGGAAACCGGAGCAACGGGAGGAAACCCATGCAAACACAGGGATAACTTACAAACTCTACACAGATAGGGTCATGGTCGGGAATCGAACTCAGTGCTGTGAGGCAGGAGTGCTAGCAACTAAGCCACTGTACTGTCTATAGTGGAAGGTTCATTAGCTTCTGACAAAGTGTATGTTTATGTATTTAGAATTTAAGCTCTAATGGGGCAAGGACCGATGGGGATGATTACATGTTTTCTGTATTGTGCTGTATAATATGATTTGCACTATATAAATGAATTATAATAATACTAAATTACTTAATACTAAAATTAATATTATTCTGACCCTCCCACTGGATGGATTTAGACGAAAACTTCACAGAGTGCTAACACTAAATCACAAAAGACATTCCAGGGGGTTGAAGTCACGGTCGGACCTCCCGTTGGTGTACACTGGGCAAAACATTGACCCAGGGAGCCTCTTCTGAGTCTGCATTCAGACACCCCTGCACCGATTAGTATGAAACCAACGTGAGATGGTCCAGTTGGATCCTGGCCTGTTTTTAGTGGGTTAGTCTTGGTCGGACCTCCCATTGGTGTATGCTTGGCAGAACTTTCACCTGTGGAGCCTGTTTTAAGCCTTCCACTGGATGGATTTGGATGAAAATTTCACAGACTGGTAACATTTTATCCAAGAAGACATAAAAATGGGTTCAGGTGCCAGTTGGATCTCCCATTGGTGTACACTGGGCAGAACTTTGACCCGGGGAGCCTGTTCTGGGCCTTCCACTGGATGGATTTGGATGCACCTCATAGGTGTGTTGGAAGAGCTGCTAGGCTGATAATTAATTTTAAAAGTTTGACAGTTACATCCAACTCATTGATAACTTAATAACTTGAAAATTTAAACCCGGGCAATGACGGGTACTTCAGCTAGTCTATATGTATAAACAGTGTCGAACTGGCCTGCCGGGAAGCCGAGCTATTCCCCGGTAGGCCCCGACCCCTGTAAACTCTGCTCCCTTTGTTGGTTGGGGGGAGCAGGTTTTTTTTAAAAAATGATATAAATATATATATATATACTTTCTGCTCCGTTTGCATTGAATTTTCGGGTGTGACGTCATCAAGTCACGCCCAACATTGAATGAGGGGCGGCGCAGAGAGGACCCGGCACAGAATAAAGAAGACAAGAAAGGAAGAAAAGAAATGAAAAAAGCCAATAAGAAGGTAAGTAAAAGAACGGAGACAAGGGTAGGGAAGCTGAAAGGGACAGAGTGATGCAGAAGAGGGGGGGGGGGCACAGAGTGATGAAGAAGAGTGGGGGCACAGAGTGATGAAGAAGAGGGGGAGGCACAGAGTGATGAAGAAGAGGGGGAGAAGGCACAGAGTGATGAAGAAAAGGGGAAGAAGGCACACAGTGATGAAAAAGAAGAGGGTGGCGAGGCACAGAGCGATGAAGAAGAAGAGGGGGGGCACAGAGTGATGAAGAAGAGGGGGGAACAGAGTGATTAAGAAGAGGGTGGAGGCACAGAGTGAATAAAAAGAGGGGGTGCACAGAGTGATGAAGAAAAGGGGGGTAGAAGGCACAGAGTGATGAAGAAGAGAGGTGGCAGAAAGGCACACACTGATAAAGAAGAGGGGGGCAGAAAGGCACAGAGTGATGAAAAAGAAGAGAGGGGGAGGCACAGAGTGATGAAGAAGAGGGGGAAGGCACAGAGTGATGAAGAAGAGGGGGTGGCACAGAGGGATGTAGAAGAGGGGGACAGAAAGGCACAGAGTGATGAAGAAGAGGGGGGCAATAAGGCACAGAGTAATGAAGAAGAGGGGGGACAGAAAGGCACAGAGTGATGAAGAAGAGGGGGAAGGCACAGAGTGATGAAGAAGAGGGGGGCACAGAGTGATGAAGAAGATGGGGGAATGCACAGAGTGATGAAGAAGAGGAGGGGCAGAAAGGCATAGACTGATGAAGAAGAGGGTGGCATAAAGGCACAGAGTAATGAAGAAGAGGGGGGACAGAAAGGCACAGAGTGATGAAGAAGAGGGGGCAGAAAGGCACAGAGTGATGAAGAAGAGGGGGGGCAGAAGGGGACAGAGTGATGAAGAAGTGGGGGGCAGAAGGGGACAGAGTGATGAAGAAGAGGGGGGAAGGTACAGAGTGATGAAGAAGAGGGGGAGAAGGCACAAGTATTAATTGTAGGTCCTATTGATTTAACGCCAGGCCAGGCTGTAATTATCTAAATGTACCCATTTTTTTAAATAGGGCCCCCAACATTCCAGGATCCAGACAAGCTGCAACTAAAGAAACCAGCAGCCAGAGGTGGTGAAAGTGACAAGAACAGAGAACAGGTAGGACAGTCTGTCAAATGTTCTGATTCTAGTGGGACAATCCTGATTTTTGGTGACTGTTTAGCCCAATCTAAGGGGCAGGTCAAGACTGTGTACTCTTTATATACACAGTACATTCTTAATATACTACACTATGGTGCTAGCTGTCCTTCATGGGCTGATCATTCCCCCTCTAGTATCTGGTCTCGCCACTATGATGGCTGGCCACACCCCCTCTGGTGGATCCCTAGGGTTGCAGTCCCCTGGTGAGCCCTTCATGCCCCAGTCCGACACTGTATATAAAATAAGTTTGTTTGTTTATTTGTTGGTATATATTCTACAGTTCTCAAGGTAAAGCTGCTAAATCTTACATAGTTATTTAGCATAACAAAGTAACCTATTAGACCACAAAGCGACAGAGCGACAAATATTGAAAACATAATTTTTTGGGTGTAAACAATTGTTTGACTGCTGGAAGGAAACCTCGCCACAACACATTATAACGAAAACGAGACAAAACAACAAATCTTATTTTCTAAATAGCTTTTTGGTTATATATAAAAACTGTTACACATTACAAATCGGATTGGTGCAATGCTGGTTGACTCTGCTAGGAAAATTGTACAATTCAAAAAGATAACGAAATGAGTTAACAAAATGTTAGATATAAGGATAAGGTACTGACCTGCCAGCTCAAAATATAACACAGGTCTCTCAAAATAGCCAAAACCAAAATGTGATGACCCACACAATACAGAGAACTTATAAAAATATAAGTAGGAAGCAAGACTATGGTGTGTGTGGTAAGGTGTACATTCCCCCTCAAATTCTACTCTTCTTGCAGCTGTTGCTATCTCCTACATGCTGTTGCAGAATGCCGAAAGTGACCCAAATTATTTTGGGACACAGACAACACCTCCTGTATGTCACTGTCACTTTTTAAAAAACTCTGTACCGCCAAGTTGATTGTGTGAACAAACACGGAATGTGATGGAATTCTACTCGCTGTAATGCTCTCACAATATTAGTGGCATTGTCAGAAATGACATATCCTCAGCAGAGTCCAAGCGGGATAAGCCATGTTGCAATGACATCCCTTAGTTTTTCAAACAGATTGTCAGCGGTATGCCTCTTAGTGCAGCTGGTGATACACAAATGTAGGATACCACTTTGCAAGAGGATGAGGGGGATATTTGTGTAGCTGACAACGGCGCTAATGAGGATGTTGATGAGAATGATGTTGTTTGTTTAAGTCCTGCACCAGTGGAAGCAGTTCTTGCCAGTGATAAGAAGAAGGCCATTGTTATGCCTTGGCATAAGACCAAAAAATCCACCTCATATGTGTGGAATTATTTTTACCTAATCCTGACAACAGATGTCTAGTCATTTGTAGTGTTTGTAAAGCCACACTGACAACACTTTCCTCATGAATATCACTATTGATTGGAGTTAGTCTTGCATCCAAGTTGATAAGGCTAGATGACTTCTCCCCTATCCAGAATTCCTCTGAAGAATTCTTGAGCGTTAGTCCCGCTACTGCTGCTACTGCAGCTGGGGGTAGATCTTCAACCTAGAAGTAGACCAAGAAGAAGACTACTAGTAGTTTACATCAAATGACTGTTAGACAATCCTTTGCAAGAGGAAGCAAGTATGAAAGCTGTCACCCAGTTGCCAAACACCAGACGCCATGGCGACTATGCTAGTATTAGATCTGCACCCAATATCACAATTAATGCAGTTGGTTTTAGACAGTGAATTGAGGTCCTGTGTCCCCATTACCAAATTCCGTCACCACACCAATTTACTAGAAAAGCAATTCCTCACCTCTACCAGAAGGTTCGATAAAATGTAATTAATGGGCTGCAATATGTCATTCTACCCACTGTACATTTAACTACAGATATGTGGACAAACGTAACTGGGTAAACTGAAGATTATATGACTGTGACAACTAGAGATACTCACTGACCCCCGTGTTTTGGTTTTGTTTTTGTTTTTGGATCTGGATTACCGTCGTGTTTTGGTTTTGGTTTTGCCAAACCGCCCATGCATGTTTTGGTTTTGGTTTTGTTTTGCAATTTTGTTTACAAATCAATGTTTTTGGGCATAAAATAACCGAATTTAGTGCTCCACCTGTTTTTTGGATAAGTAAGGTAATTCTAAAGCTAATAAATTAGGAAGAAAACAGTTTAATCCCTGGTAGGCCGTCCTTAATTCTGCACACAAACCTGATTGTCTTCCTCTCCATCTTAGCCTATTGGCAATGCAGTCATCGTCTTTGGGTGTATATTATACCCTACACTTATAGTTAAATATATAAAGAAATGGACAAAGGCAGTTTGGTTTCCGTCTCTCTAGGCCCCTCTCCACTTGTAGAAAATACAAAAAAATTCAGCCGTTATAGACTGTACAATATAAATTGAAATAGACAAAGGCAGTTTGGTTTCTGTCTCTATAGCCCCCCCTCCACTTGTAGTTAAATAGAAAAAAAGCTGCCTGCATAGACTAAACAATATAAACAATAAATGGACCAAGGTAGTTTGGTGGCTGTCTATGACCCCCCCCCCCTGCCCTCCACTTGTAGTTGAATAGAAAAAATCAGCCTGCATAGACTGTAGAATTAGAATATAAAAATAAATGGACAAAGGCAGTTTGGTATCATCATCATCATCATCATCATTTATTTATATAGCGCCACTAATTCCGCAGCACTGTACAGAGAACCCATTCACATCAGTCCCTGCCCCATTGGAGCTTACAGTCTAAATTCCCTAATATAGACACACACAGACAGATACTAGGGTCAATTTTTGATAGCAGCCAATTAACCCCCCTCCACTTGTAGTTAAATAGAAAAAAAGCAGCCTGCATAGACTGAACAATATAAAACGAAATGGACAAAGGTAGTTTGGTGGATGTCTATGACCCCCCTCCACTTGTAGTTAAATAGAAAAAAATCAGCCTGCATAGACTGTAGAATTAGAATATAAAAAGAAATGGACAAAGGCAGTTTGGTATCTGTCTGCATCAGACCCCCTCTCCACTAGGAGTAAAATAGAAAACTATTCAGCCGTTATAGAGTCTAGAATATAAATAGAAATTGAGAAAGGCAATTTGGTATTTGTCTGCATCATAATCTTCAACATCATCATTAGTGCCCTTGTCGCCTACACAAATCTCCCCCTCATCCTCTTCTAATTCCAAAGTGGCAACCTCAATTGGTGTATCACCGGCTACACTCGGGCTGTTAAGGCACACATCAGCAGAACTGATGAAAGGCCCTTCTTTATGGGTACACTGTCACTAACAGAATGCTCACGATTAGACATACCACTGGTGGATGGACTCTCCACAGGGATTGGTGTCATTTCTGATTCAGAGCATACATTATCCTCTAATGCCTTACTGTTTTCTTGCAGCTTGGCTTTGACGCGTAACAGTAGTTGTGCACCACTTTTAGACTCCAAATTACTTGGTCTTGCTTGGTCACGAGTGACCGTACAAGAAGAAGGCTCAGTAACATTTTTTTATCTGCCACTAATAGAGAAAGACAAAGGCCTCATTCTTTCTTTGCCACTGCGTGTGTAGAATGGCATGTTGGCAATTTTTGTTTATGGGCAGTTAACTTTTCCTCAGTTACACTTCTTTTTCGCTTCATCACGGTACTTTTTTGTTTTTGGTGTGTGTTTTTTTCCCTGATTTAAAAAGACTTTTACATAGGCTTTACCAGATGACGTACTGGGAACACTACCATGAGGACTGGTGCCAGCACCTGCTTGCTGATTCTGCTCATATGTGGACTGCTTTGAATCCATTTTAATGAGCCCAAAGCACTTGTAGTGCAAAATATTGTATTAGATAGATACTGCTGATAAATATGACTTTTTTTGACAGCCAGAAAAATTACTGTAAAACACTGGGGAATATTGGACACCCCAAAAGCACTTGGAGTGCAAAATATTGTATTAGATAGATATTACTGACAAAGATTACTTTTTTTGACAGCCAGAAAAATTAGTGTAAAACACTGGGGAATATTGGTCACCTCAAAAGCACTTGGAGTGCAAAATATTGTTTTAGATACTGCTGACAAATATGACTTTTTTTGACAGCCAGAAAAATTAGTGTAAAACACTGGGGAATATTGGACACCCCAAAAGCACTTGGAGTGCAAAATAATGTTTTAGATACTGCTGACAAATATTACTTTTTTTGACAGCCATAAAAATTAGTGTAAAACATTGGGCAATATTGGACACCCCAAATCACTTGAAGTGCAAAATATTGTATTAGATAGATATTGCTCACAAATATGACTTTTTTTGACAGCCATAAAAATTAGTGTAAAACACTGGGGAATATTAGACACCCCAAAAGCACTTAGAGTGCAAAATATTGTTTTAGATACTGCTGACAAAAAAGATAAAAAAAACCTTATCTATCCTCCTCTATTACTGCTCTAACAATTGCAAATGGTATTAATATTAGAATTGTATAGAATAGAATAGAAACAGTTATGTGTACAATAATTGCTCTGTCCCTGCGCTAATATAGCCTGTGACCTAACCCTGCTCTCTCCCTCTGTCAAATGGCGATGGATTGCTGTGGAGGCTGGTATTTATGCTTTTCAAATCTTGCGAGAGCCGAGCTCAGAAATACGAATACATCACAATGACGTTATGCCTCGATTTCGATTCTGAATGGGTGGGAGAGTACCGAGCCTGCTCGGCTCGGTACTCAGATAGGCTAAATTCAGATTTATTCGGATCTCGGGGAACCGAGCCCGCCCATCTCTAGTGACAACCCACTGGGTTGGTGAATCGCCTTCAGCAGCAGGAACAGCAGCAGCATGTACCCAACAACACCAGATTTTTCAGAGGCAGGCTACTCTGTGTATCACTGGCTTCACTAAGAGGCATACTGCTGACAACCTGTTTGAAAAACTAAGGGATGTCATTACAACATGGCTTATCACGTTTGGACTCTCCAGAGGATATGTCATTTCTGATAATGCCACCAATATTGTGAGAGCATTACAGCTGGGTGAAATCTATCACATTCCCTGTTTTGTTCACACAGTCAACTTTGTGTTACAGAGCTTTTTGAAAAATGACAGGGACGTGCAGGATATTTAGGGACATTTTCGGCATTCTGCAACAGCATGTACGAAATTGCAGCAGCTGCAAGAACAATCTATTTTGCTCTGCCACTAACTGAAGCAAGAGGGAGTAACAAGGTGGAATTCCAGAATTTATATGCTGTTGAGGATGGAGGAACAGCGAAAAGCCATCCACGCTTACTCCACAAGCCATGACATTGGGTAAGGAGGGGAGATGTATTTTAGTCCAGCGCAGTGGAGAATACTTTCCACGTTGTGCAAGGTGCTGAAACCATTCCAATTAGTCACCTGTGAAGTGAGTTTAGACACTGCTAGCTTGAGTCAAGTGATTCCCTTAATTAGACTTTTTGAAAAGCAGCTTGAGAAATTGAAGGAGGAGATGAGCAAAGTAATTACGCTAAGAATGTCGGATTTGTAAATCAAGTGCTTTATTCACTTTGCCAGGATCGAAGATTATCAACATCTTGAAATCGGATCACTACATTTTGACGACTATGCTTGATTATAGGTTTAAGAGCTATGTCTTCTCTTTCTTTCCAACTGACCTAGATCACAAGAGATGCCATGAGCTCCTGGTGAGGAAGTTTCCAGCTGCAGTGGTACATGATACAACGGCTTACCCTTCTTCAGTTTCCCAGTGGTGATGCAGATGACTCAGCACAACATTTTGAGATTTGGTCTGGTCTAAAAGAATTGTCCAAAAATCGTGGCACCTCTGCCGTACCTCCACCTGATCCTACCATCAACATCCAAAGAATGCTGGAGGATTATTTTAATGACAGCCTACAAATAGACATGCCAGACAGTCCCTTTACATAGTGGGAGGAAAAAAAGGTAATTTGGAGACCCATGTACAAACTCGCTTTGCAATACCTAAGCTGCCCACCCTCTAGTGGGTACTCGGAAAAGAGTTTTCATCACAGCCGGGAAACTTGTCAGCGATCACCGTTGGAGGCTACTTTTTAAAAATGAGGAAAAAAGATGATGTTCATCAAAATGAACTACAAATTCCACAAGGAAGGCATTTACCGGCAATAACATCAAATTACAGAGACTTCTGTAATGGTGGATTCCAGTGGGGATGAATTAGTATTGTGTGAAGATGATGTACACACTGATGAGGATGAGGGTGATGACAGTGTAGATTGCAGGTCCTGGGAGTTAGCTGAGAGAAGGAAGCTTGCTGATGCTGGAATGCTTATTAATGTTTTGGGTACAATGGAATGTTGGCAATTTTATGTTTTTCTACAGTAAACTTTCACCTTTATTAAAGATGTGTTTTTCTCTTTAAAAAGGGTAAAAGTTTTTTTGTTTTTTACATTTATGTTACAGAGACTTCTGTAATGGTAGATTCTTGCTGGGGTGAATTAATATTTTGTGAGGATGATGTACAAACTGATGAGGGTGAGGATGAGGCTGAAAACGATGACAACAACATCTTACCACTGTAGAGTTAATTGATAGCACTGTTAGCTCAGCTGCCTTAAGCCCATTGTTAGCTTGTTTTGTGGGGGGCCCATACAGATCAAGCACTTCAGCCACAAAGTGCTTGGTTTGTTAAACTGTGAATGCCCATTTAAAGATCCAACATAAGGGTGGATGGGAGGGCCCAAGGACAATTCCATCTTGCACCACTTTTCTTTCGTGACACTGCTGTGTGGAACTGGCAATGTTTCCTAGATGTGATATAAACTGCTGTGTGTTTGTGTTATTGCTCTAACTAGCTTCTTGCTACAGTTTATTGACAGCATTGTTAACGTAGCTGCCTTAAGTCTGTTGTTAGCTTGTTTTGTGGGGGCACAAGCAAACCAAGCACTTCAGACACAAAAGTGGCTCTCTTTGTAACTGAAGTGCTTGCTTTGTTAAACTGTACTTGCTAACCATCCTGTTTCTGTGTGAGTTTCTTAAACCTTTTTTACATGTGGGTGGGTGGGAGGTCTCAATGACAATTCCATCTTGCGCCACTATTCTTTTCTGCCACTGCTGTGTGGCAATGTTTCCTAGATGTGCTATGAATTGCTGTGTGTTTGTGTCCTTGCTCTGTTGCTTAGCATCCAGCCAGCTCAGTCTTTGTCTGAAAGTGTATGAAAATAATATTGTGACCTGTGAGGTGGTCAAAATTTACTGGAACTGTCCGGGAATTAGTGTTATTGAGGCTACTAATAGTGTAGGAACAAAAAAGAGCAAAATTATGTGATTTTAGAATATTTTAACAATTTTTCAAAAAAATACAGATCCAAAACCAAAACCAAAACCGAAACATGCAAGGGTAGTTTTGCCGAAACCAAAACCTAAACCAAAACAAAAACTTAATACAGATCCAAAACCAAAACCAAAACATGGGGGTCAGTGAACATATCTACTCTGAATTAGGTCAGAATATGATGTATGAGCATATAGGGGGTCATTTAGAGGTAGAGGTACGCCAATTTTTGTGTGTAATAGATGCATTTCCTGCTCCCACCTTGCCCCCCTCCGCTCTATACTCAATGCGGCTGCGAGACTCATCTTCCTCTCACGCTGCTCCTCCTCTGCCTCCCCTCTCTGTCTTTCCTTACACTGGCTCCCCTTCCCCTACAGAATCCTTTTCAAACTCCTCACCACCACTTACAAAGCTCTCTCTCAGTCTACTGCCCCTTACATCTCTAACCTCCTCTCCATTCACACTCCCGCCCGCTTCCTGCGCTTAGCCAATGATCGCCGCCTCTCCTCCACTCTGATCACCTCTTCCCACTCTAGAATCCAAGACTTCTCCCGTGCTGCCCCCCTTCACTGGAACCACCTCCCTCGCTCCATTCGTCTCTCACCCAATCTGTGCTCCTTCAAGCGGGCTCTTAAAACTCACCTGTTCCTTAAGGCCTACCAACCATCCACTTAACCTCTCACCTCTTCTGGTTCTCCTCTGCCCCCTTTCTCTCTCCACGCTGCTTCACTGGCTCCCTTATGTACCTGATTCTGTTTACCCTCCCTTAGGATGTAAGCTCGTATGAGCAGGGCCCATCTTCCCTCCTGTCTCCATACCTGTTCTTCCACTCCGTCTCTACTGTATCTGCCTGCCTGGAGTTTCTGAAGTACTGGTACTTTGTGTTTATTGTTCTGTACTGTCTTACCCTGTATAGTCTACTGTTTGTACCATGTACGGCGCTGCGGAAACCTTGTGGCGCCTTACAAATAAACGATAATAATAATAATAATAATAATAATAATAATTGTGTATGCAAACAAAAAAATGTGCTTGAATACATCTGTATGGTTTTCTTCTGCATCTCATTAATTTTGTCTCATTGAGAGTGGAGAGGTAGAATGGGGGAAGGCAAGCATAGGTTGAGTACATTAAAGGTGTGTTCATGTAATCGATACACAAATAGATGTGGATGCATCTTCGGGTACACCTTTTTTGGAGATGCATCACTTGTGGTTGCTGGAGGGCTGGCGCATCAATGTGCACTGATGATTATGTCTTTCAACAGCACTATCTAGTTGATTAAAATTTGCTGATCGCATATTGACCCCCTCTAGCTGATAGCACTTAAATAATTTGCTAGTTACAAGATATTCCAATTGATGCCAGATATTTTAAGTGGACATAAGTCTTAGGAATGTAAGGGTCACACATGCTCTTTGACCTGGTCATATGGATTTCTTTCTGTTGAAATGTTTGTCAAAAGTATTTATGTTTCATTTATTGTCATCTGTTGTGTATTATTTGAAAGGTTGTGATATGGATAGTAACGTCTGTTAGAGGGGTGGGTTTTTATGCTTATATTGTTTGTCTGTACCATTTTGTAAGGAGTCTTATTCTTTTACAGAATCAAGGCACCATGCAATGCATATTTGGGAAATTAAAGAAACTTGCTTTTCAACACTGCTTCAAGAGTGCATTGACAATTTTGAAGGTTCTGCACTGAGATCACCTATAAATAACGATGAGCCAACACATCCAGAGATGAAAGAATTGCAATATATATTCAACTGTGGCCACAAAGGTAATATTTTATCTTTTCTGATTATATACTTCTGTCTCATAAACTCTGAGTTTGCTGAAAAGGTATTAATAGTTATCTATGTAAGTGTGAATTTGTAAATGTAGTTTTCTGAATTGTTTATATAGATGTATATGTATAGAATTGGTACCATTTAGAATTTCCGTTTGCTGTTTATTTATCAAAGAGACTGTTTAACCTTGTTAACCATAGTATGAAAGTTTGCATGTATGTATGTGAGATTGGGCTTCCTTTACGGTGCCAGTCACTTTAGGTTCTATTACAGATAACCATTCCTTTTTATTGGCAGTAAATGCTCCCTCTAATTTATTAGGTGGAGATTTGTTGTGTAAATTAGGATGTTCAATATTTTGTACTCCTAATGGAGTGTTTCTAGACATTCCTGAGAAAAATAGACACGAAGTGCAGCTAGCTCTTGACATGAATGATAATACACGTTATCATGAGACAAATCAAATTCAGCCCATATGGTGCTACCAAAACGGTAGAGGAAATGATAGAACGTATACCTAGTCAATCGTGGACTACTGAAGCAAACGAAACTGGGAAAATGAAGGTTAGCCCAATTTCTGTTAAATTAAAACCAAATATAAGACTTCCCTCACTACCTCAGTATCCTTTAAGGCCAGAAGCTGAGCAAGGGATTTTCTTTGTAATACAATAATTATTACATCAAGGAGTTTTGATTAAAATCCAAAGTCCATGTAATTCGTCCATATATCCTTTTAAAAAAAGTGGTGGGTCTGGCTTTAGGCTAATTCAAGTTCTAGGGGCTATTAATGCAGTAGTTGAACCCTTACATCCAGTTGTTCCCAATCATGTAGTGATTATTATGCAAATACCTCAGGAAGCCCAGATTTTCTCAGTCATTGATTTATGTTTTGCTTATTTCTCTATTCCTATACATTAGGATAGTCAATATTTGTTTGCTTTTACCTATTAGGGTGAGCAGTACACCTGGACTAGGGCTCCCCATGACTTTGTAAATAGTGGTACTATATTTAGCCAAGCCCTAGCAGCTGATTTAAATAATTGGAGTTTTTTACAGGGAGCACACTCATCCAATACGTGGATGATTTATTATTATGCTCTGATTCTTTTGAGGCATCACTTTCAGACACTTGCGAGTTATTAACTCATTTAGCATATTCAGGACATAAAGTGTCAAAGGATAACATGCAGTTGTGCAGTCCACAGGTCCTATATATAGGACACTGTTTAACTAAAGTAAAAAGACATTTATCTCCAGATTGAACACAAGCTATACATGATTTAACTTTGCTAATTAATTTTGCAGGATCTTGGTTTTGTAGGATTTTGTAGGAATTTTATATCAAACTATTTAAGTTTAACTGACCCTTTGTATGAACTTACAACTGATGCTGTTAAAGAACCTTTCATTCACTCTGAAATTACCAAAAGTTGTTTTAAACAGCTTAAACATAAACTCTTGATGGCACCTGCATTAGGTATACCATATTATTATTCACTTTGTTTTGCATGAACATTCAGGTCATGCTGCTGGTGTTTTAACACAGCCCCATGGCAGCACTCCTAGGCTTGTTGCATACTATAGTAAACAACTTGATGCAGTGGCTAGAGGAGTTCCTAATTGTTTAAATGCTGTGGCAGCCACTGCTTTGTTGGTAGATAAATGTGCTAATATAGTTTTGGGAAACCCACTTATAGTACATGTCCCACATGCAGTAGCTGCACTTTAAATTGTCAGATGACTAGACATGTTACAAATGCCAGACTAACAAACTGGGAATTGATTCTCCTTATGGCCCCAAATATTACACTTGACAGATGCAATGTTTTAAACCCTGCAACCTTGTTGCCTATTGCTTCTGATATTGAACCTTATAAGCTTCAGAGAGAGGGAGAGCTATATTTGGATACAGATAGTAATGATTTGGCATTAAGTGAATCAGATGAGGAGTATACACATAGGCGTGAAAGTCAGAATTTTACACATTTTGCTCATGAGCAACATGATTTTGTTGTGTACATGCAACAAACTATTGCATCACAACCAGATTTAAAAGGAATGCCATTCCAGAATCCTGACTTGGTTTTCTATGTAGATGGAAGTTGCCATAGGAAGAATACTAGAAAAATACTAGATACTGATACAGGAACATTAGAGTTAAGGTTTGCAATAATAGATAATAATAAGACTGTACATTCTGAAAGTTTACAACCTCCACATTCTGCCCTGATTGCTGAATTAAAAGCATATTTTAAAGCTTGTCAATTTGCAGAGGATAAAAGAGTAACAATTTACACAGATAGTGCATACGGATTTGGAGTCGTCCATTATTATGCTAAAATATGGTGACAAAGAAATTTTGTCACAGCAAATGGTACACCTGTTGCTCATCATAAAATTGTAAATGAATTACTGCATGCTATTCAGTTACCAAAACAAGTATCAATTATTAAATGCCAAGCAGATATGACAGGACATAATGATGAAACAAAAGGAAATCCTATAGCTGACTTAGCTGCTAATAAAGCAGCACAAACAGACACTGCACAGATTGTTGAAAGTACTGAAATACTCAATGTTGTAATCCCTGACCAAACTCAACTAATTGAGATGCAAAAAGGTTGTTCTTCATAGGAAAGGCCAGATGGGAAGTGGCAGCAGGGCCGGACTGGCCATCTGGCACTTCTGGCAAATTCCAGAAGGGCCGATGGTCAGATGGGCCGATCCGTCCCCCTGCAGACTCGAGCAGCAGCAACTCCTGGCACCGGGCTGGATGTCAGCCCCGTACACAGGGTGGATTGACAGGCTAGTGCCGATAGAGGCACCAACTGTACTAATGTTTGCATCCACGGATCGTAATGATCCGACCCTCCCTTGCTTTCTTCTCTCTATTTTTGTGAAATCGTGTGACAGCGCACATCACATGATGTGTGCACCGCCCCACGTGTGCAGAAGGGAGAAAAAGGCATTAGTTCCGGCCTATGCAGCACTGGATAAAAGATTGTAAGTGTGGGAAGGGGAGGGGATATGAAAGCTGAGTGAGTATGCTCTCTATCTGAGCGCTTTAGTTTTTGTTTTGCCACCGAAATGATTTAAATTTAAATTGTGTTGGCAATAGAGGATTTGTTAACCAAGATGACAGTATGAAGCCTGTAGACAGATCATCATGTTTCTTATTTTGTATAAATATCACAATTCTCTAAATCAAAGTACAGTCCCTGTATGATGAGTGTGTAGTCCAACATGCTACCTACTGTTTACCATTTGTAGTTTTGGCATCTTTTTGGTTACCACAACATTACCCCCCCATGTGCAAATAACCACAGAGGCATCATATCCCGCTGTATCAGATAATGTTTGATAGTTGCCAGACATCAATGTGAATACAATAAATATATTTTTCATGTACATTCACTGCAGGTCTATCCACTGCTAGAACTGTTTGTGATATAAAAGTGGTTTGTTTGTGTTTTCAGCCTTAAAAAGCGCGCTTTAAACTTGAACACTTCAATACAAAACAAAAAGGCAGATTAAATGGTGATGCAGTAGTTTCTTAATATTATGGTAGCTAAATCTCATTTCATTGCTAGGCATACATACTGTAAATAAATCGCAATAAGTCGTACGCGGTTGTAAATTCCTGCTGGTTAATGTTTAGAGCAAGGACAACTAAACTTAAGGTGGACCACAGGAGACGGTCGTTATGTGGGCAAGCTGCTGCCTCTACTGGGACGATGATTAGTGTGTCCCTGTAAAGATCTGATCTGCCAGATCAAATCCAGGTCTGAAAATATTGTAAGCTTGAGACATTTGTGTGAGCAGTTATCTGCTAAGCACAAAGCATGGTGGCCTTTTGTTAGCTAGTTATTCAGTTTGACCAACTTATGTAGACAAATTGGTAACAGATTGGTGATCTCCCAAAAAAGAACTGAAGTTTCTCATGTGATGCTCGCACAGCTCTTTTATAGGAAGGTATTTCAACAACTGCTGCAGTGGAAAAAAGTTACCCAATCCCTGACTGACACATGTTATATTTGCTTTTATTTTTTTCTTCACATAAAAATCTGCAGCAACATATACAGTATTTGGTAAACCAGTTTGTTTAAAATGGACTGTAGAGAGCAGTCTTTAGCAAGCAGTCAAAGGGACAGATTCAATTGGCCGCCATGTTCCACACTTTATTAAAGTTTACATGGTAAAAAGTAACACTTACTTTTGCTCACACTTCTATGGGGGGCAAACAAAAGTTAGCGTTACACTAAAAAATTCACTGTGTAGATTCTCGCGGCTGTTCCGAGACACTACACAGCGATTTTTTGTACTAATTGAATCTGCGCCAAATGTTAATAAAATTCCTGCATTTTGCAGAGTTTAGAAAATGTTTCCACTTTATTGCTTGCTGAGAATCCAGAGATTGATGCAAACTCTGACCCAATAGATTTTTTGTTTGTAATTTTTGCAATAGTTTTTGGAATATGTAGTAGATATATATATATATATATATATATATATATATATATATATATATATATATATATATAAATATAATACTTCATGCATGGAGCCCACAGCAAGTGGGCCTGTGTGCTTTAAATGCCAGGGCTGAATTTTAGTCCCAGTCCGGCCCTGAGTGGCAGGATACCAAATTGATAAACATGGACTTTGACATGAGGTAAGCCTTGTACTCCCAAAGCCCTCTTGTCAGCATTGGCACAAATGAGTTATGGATTGACCCATGCAGGTATGACTGCTATGTAGAATATAGTCCAAATGTATTGGTATGCATCCAGATTTTCAGCCATAGCTGCGAGGTACTGCACTTTATGTATTATCTGCCTACAGAGTAATGCAGGGAAGGCAGTAAAGACAATACCTAATCACCTGCCACCAACTGACGGCCGTTTCAAATAATTCAAATTGATTTCATCCAACTTCCTAAGTGTAGGATGTTATAATATGTATTAGTGTGTGTTGATCAATTTTCTAGTTGGGATGAAGGTTATGCGGTTGCGAGAGCCACTGCTAATGTTACAGCTAAAAAGTTTGTACAAAATTTGTATGTAGATATGGCATAACACAGATAATTTCTTCTGATTGAGGTACTCATTTTACTGGACTTGGTTTTAAGCAAGTGTGTGAGTTGCTGAATTTAAGGCAAAAGTTACATACGCCGTACCATCCACAATCTAGTTGGAAAGTTGAAAAATACAATGGAATTATTAAAAATCTAAATTAGCTAAGGAAACAGCAATGCAATGACCAGGCACATTACCATTAGTTTTACATGCTATCAGATTAACCCCTTGAGGGCCTCTTAATTTGTCACCAAATTAAATTCTATTTGGAAAAATTCTTAATTTTACTCTGCATTGCAATACCAGTCAAAGCAAAGTTAATGATTTGACTGTTAAGTACATTCTATTGATTACTAAACAGTTGAGACAGATTCAAGCTGCTGTGATAGGCATACAATCAATTTCAATTGACGGAGTCTGTCATAACCTGCATCTTGGAGATTGGGTCATTGTGACTGGATCACTGATAAATAACTTTTGGTATACATTTATTTAATGGAAATAGCGCAGGGCGCTTATTTATATAATTGAACTTGCACTTAGTTTTGATATTGTGTATATTGTGAGATAGGTAATTGTTATTTCTGAGAATAGGGTAGAAAATTTGGTTTTTCTGTTTTAACCTTTGAAAAGCAAATACCTTATTTCTGATGTATACCTGACACAATAAGTCTTTGTTTTGAAAGCCTTTTACATATCTTGGTGCAAGAAAATGCTTTGTTGTACCTGTCTTTGGAAATGCATTCATGTCTAAGGTATATGTTTGATTTCTGATAAGCATTTGTAAGTCTGTTGTGTAGTCTAGAGGATGTCCTCATTAAGACTAATTAAGTCTATTCAATGTGAGTGACCAACACTTAAATGCACAAAAGGGTGGCTTTACCTGAATGCAGGTCCTGTTAGACAGACAGGAATTCTAAACATTGAAGACAGAACATCTGAAGAAATCAGGGGGATGTGGAAGTTAAATTGTGTTAGATGCAAAACCAGATTACATCCTGAGATCTGATGGAAATCAAGTTGATATGGAAGTTCAACTGTTAGATGCAAAATTAGATTACATCCTGAGATCTGAGGGAATATTCTAGACGGGTTGGAGCCACCTAGGTCCAAGGGGCTGGTGTCACGGGCACTAGGAGGAGCTTACCCGAGTTTCACCAGATGGAACTCTGCTAGAGAGGCGGGGTTATGGCACGCACCTCAAAGCAGGCAGGTGAATGATTGGAGCGACACAACAGCAGGAGAGTAGAGATAGTCTGAGGAAGTCAGCGACTTGCAGCTATGGTTAGAGGAAAGTCAGCGACTTGGAGCAGTAAACTGGAGGCTGAAGATAATGTAGACACGAGGAGTGGACGTGGATAGGTGATGGTAGGTAGAGGAGGAGTCAGTGGTCTGCGTACAGCAAGTTGTAGCACTGCAGTGATGGGAAGAACAGTACTAGTGCAGGTAGGAAGCAGGGTAGTCGGTGGTCTGCGTTCAGCAAGTTGTACCACCGCAATGGTGAGGAGTCTGGTCCAGGTGTAGGTAGGTAATAGGAGAGTCAGTGGTCTGCGTATAGCAAGTTGTACCACCGCTGTGATAGGAGGACTTGTCCAGGTGCGGGTAGGTAGCAGGGAAGTCAGTGGTCTGCGTGCAGCAAGTTGTACCACTGCTGTGAGAAGGAATGAGGACTTGTCCAGGTGCTGGAGAGTGAAGTTGAAAGGCAAACTGTGGCTGTATGGAAACAGCGCGAGTAGAGCAATGTCTTGTGAGGCAGAGATGGAAGGCCCAATGAATAGTCTGTATGGAATAGATGCCTTGCAGGGAGGAGAAGCTGGTCACAGCAGAAATGCACAATAACGCTAAGTAGTAGCGTGAGGAGATATCGTAGCTTGAGTGAAAGCTTGTCCTAAATGAAGCAATGCAGTAACACAGTCTATATGGGTACTTGTACCCTGTGCAGCTAACAACAATGGATACAACTGGTATGCGAGCAATAGGCAATAGTCAATAGTCAGTAGAGCATACCCAGTTGTGTAGATCCGGAATCAGCTGAGAAGTGAAGCGTTGTAGCGGTATGGGAACCGCTGAGTTGAGCAGGGAGCAGCGTGGAAGCTGAAGCACGAGTAGAGCTGGAAGCAGTTTGGAAACTGTACACACGAGTAGAGCTGGAAGCAGTTTGGAAACTTCACACAGGAGTAGAGCTGGAAGCAGTTTGGAAACTGCACACAGGAGTAGAGCTGGAAGCAGTTTGGAAACTGCACACAGGAGTAGAGCTGGAAGCAGTTTGGAAACTGCACACAGGAGTAGAGCTGGAAGCAGTTTGGAAACTGCACACACCTATAGAAGTTCACTGGGAGTGAGACTTCAAGATCAGGCAACTACCTAAGGCTGCAGGTGCCTTAAGTAGGGAGGGGTGATTGATCCATCAATCACATTAGTGGTCAGGTGTAGTTGTTAAAGGGACCTGCGCATGCGCAGTGCGACAGGATGGCGGACGGCTGCGGTTCCACACAGGTGTGAGCGGGAAAGATGGAGAACCATGTACCAGAGTGGAGGCACTCACACTCCGGTGAGTGACAGCTGGCTTACCTCTGCTAGGAGTTATGTCAGAACTGTAAAAAGGTGAGCTATTTGAGCATGTAATGTATCATTCTGATGTTCCATCTGACCTGACCACTGATACCTCGAATCAGTGGAACTGTCCTTGTCAGGACTCTTGAGCAATAAACATCACTCTGCTTCAAAGACCTGCTTGACAATTTCTTAAATATTGCTGTAATCCTGTGACCTGCAGATTAGACCCTAAATCTAATTCGTATTCTGATTCTGAGGTTGGACTCAGCTCTCCAGTACCACCGTTCTCCCTGCTACCCATGCAGCCCTGATCAGTGTGATAGGCCAGGGGGGATCCATCCACAGCAACCCTGATCCATAGTAAGAGGTCAGGAGTACCAGCCCAGTGTCACAATCATGATAAGAAGTTTCTTGAGATCTGGTTTTCTGTCTAAACGGTGGAAAGGTCAATATCTCATGCTATTGACAACGCCAACTGCGATAAAAGGCAACAAGAAAAGCACTTGGATACATGCTTCCCATTGCAGAAAGACAACAGATCCTGATCAAGTCAGAGGATAATTACCACTTGTACTACTCTACAAGTAAGGGATATTTCTGAGACTATAATAATGTCTCAGCCCTTGCAAAGGCAAAACACTATATTACTGATAAAGTAAAGAGATGGAAAGAAACTGGTATTCAGAGTTAATGGGTTCTCAACCAAATATGAAATTATGGTCATTGTTATTTGTTTTAACGTTAATGACATTTGCAATTGGTGTTTTTATTGAACTGCATGTTTGCAGCTCCATAAATGGACAACAGAACAATAATGTTACGACCTTGGAAAAGAGAGGTAAAATAGAAATTACATTGCACAAACATTCTAAAGGTTTACCCCCAAGTCAAGCATGTATTTGCAAATATTGTAAGCTTCATTCAGAAAGACAATGTTTACAATGGTGCACTGATGATCCGAACTATTTCCATGATCATCATCCTATAGAATTATTTTGTCATTCGATAGGAAATAAACGTAATACCAGTGAGTGTTGGGTTTGTACTTAAGTACCTCGCAGACATCATAATGTTGGTCTTATACTGTTTCCAGTAAATGAAATTAAATTGGATGAGAAAAAATGTGGTAACAATACTAAGGGGGAAAGTACTACTATGCCACTGCATATAAAGTTATTAAAGTATTATAATGTTATACAAGAAAATATAACATGTTATAATTAAACTGCCTATCCTACGATTCAACAGAAGGGAGTGAATTAAAATGTACCAAAGATAATTTAAGAAGCAATTAAAGAATGTTTGAGGATTGTACAGTTTGACAACTGAAATTCAATTGCAGAATTAATCAATGTAACACTTAGTGGAAATGTAACTGGGTGGAGTAGACATTATGTTAATCAGATCACTTGTGAATTATAAAATGAGGCAGCTCATAATTTAATGTCTGATATACCATATACACTTCCTCAGAATTTGCATTTCATATGTGGGAGGCAAGCATATAGATGGCTACCTCGAAATTCTGAAGGTATATGTTATACAGGTGAATTAATTACTAGTACAATTGTAATGGAACATAAAGATCTGATTGACATTATCACTCAAAATATGAAACAATGAATGAGGAGATCAGTAAAAACTATAGGTGTTAAATATAAGCATCTTTTTAAAATAGAACACTCAGTTAAAGTAAGAACAGGTTTTGAAAATTATTTCACTCATGGACAAATTGGATATTTAAACAACATTGAGGCAATAGAGCAGTTAGCTGATTTTTTGGATAATATTACATAAATTTATGATGACACTTTCAGGTATGTTTCAAAAGAGCTTCAAGTTTATAATACTGAGTTAATTCAGCAAAGGTTAGAATTACATTATTGAACTGCACAAAGTAGTGGATATTGTCAGACATTAGACAACCCACAAACAACTGTTTCTGGGATCCATTGCTGCACTTATATTTCAAATACAACTGATAATCCTGAGGAAGAAATAGATGCGTATATGTTAAATATTGCACAAATAAAAGATAAGTTTAGAATAAAACATAATGATCTAAATTCTGAAAACGATAACTGGTGGGAAAGTTCCTGGCGGAATCCTTCTACTTGGTTTACAGGTATATTTTCAGGAGAGTGAGGATGGTGGAAAGGTTTATTCTGGATGTTAGGAAAATATGTTATTATTTAAATAATATGTGCATTAATTTATCTACTTTTAAAATGTGTGCCAGGTATATTAGGGAGTTTGTGTAAGGTTGGAACAAAGGCTTTACAGTTTAATGTTGCATCAGAATCACAAGGAAAAGTATATATTGCATTGAATAATATCAAAGAAAAAAGGATATTTGTACCACAACTTTAACGAAAATTTGTCTCTTGACAATTAGGGTTTTATATATTTAGAATAGGGACATTTCTGTCCTTTTTACTTTTGTTTTAGAATGTTTGTTGTTCTTGCAGTGTTTATTTTTTTTAGCTAAAATATAGTGTATTTGTCTGAAATGAGGATCTTATTTTACAGGATGTTCCAGTTGATGCCAGATGTTTCAAGTGGACATAAGACTTAGAAATGTAAGGGTCACACATGCTATTTGGCCTGGTCATGTAGGATTTCTTTCTGTTGAAATGTCTGTCAAAAGTATTTATGTTTGATTTATTGTCATCTGTTGTGTATTATTGAAAGAATGTGATATGGATAGTGACATCTGTTAGAGGGGTGGGTTTTCATGCTTTATTTTCTGTCTGTACTATTTTGTAAGGAGTCTTATTCTATACAGAATCAAGGCTCTATGCAATGCATATTTTGAAAATAAAATACATTTTTGTTTTTCACACTGCTTCAAGAGTGCATTGACGTGGTAGGCACCACGATCCTGCAAAAGGTTGGTGGTCCCACAGACAAAAGGCAAAGTCAAATAACAGGCTAAGGGTTGGTCTAGCCAGCGATATATGTAGTCAGGGTCACAAGCAAAAGGCCTATCCTGGCAGCGATCAAGGGTAGTCAGGTAACAGGCAGAGGTCAAAACCGAGTATAACACAAGAGCCAAATGTTTCACAGGAAAAGGAACACAAAGAAGCAAGCGTGTGAATGCTATAACTGGCAAAGTCTCAGTGAAACTGAAGGTATTTAAAGCATTAGTAGCCAATCTGGGCAGGTGTCAGATTGAGCTGCAGGTGAGCGAAGTTCATGTGATCACACCCAGGCTGACAACAACACTGCAGCAGCCAAAATGAAAACAGCAGTTACCAGCTGTTCCTAACAATTCTCATATCAATAGTTATGCCTCTCTTTGTAAAAACTATGTCATGTTACTATTTGTTGTAGATCCATATGTGTCAGTCCTTTGTATGCTTTCCTTCTCCCTTTTTGGCTGTACTACATATACCTTGTTCAAAATTCAATAAATAATAGTATTGAATGTGGATCATAGCTATGTATATTGGTCACTAGAATTGGTACGCCATATAACACTGGTCACATGGGCTGTGCTGTATATCATTGTAGTGCTTTTTCCTGTATTTTATTGACTGTTTAAAACCATGCCCACATTAAACAAACCAAGGTTATAAGCTTTTGATTAAAGAAATGTCATAGCGATTTCTCTACATATATGAAAGATATACTTTATTAATTACAAGCACATTTACCAACAAAATAATACACTTTATTATCTTATTGGTGAAGAGCATTTTAGGCATAGTGGAAATTGCTTTCATGTTGCACCTTTGCATCTAGATGGCTCGCCTTGCTCACATGAAGGAGCGTGTGTCCCCTCCACTCTCAGGTAACACCTCAGCAAACCTGGTGTATACCTGGTCTGCAGAGGCAGAACATTTTGAAGAGACACACCATACAAAACTTAAATTTCACAACAAAGCCCAAACTCCTACCACTTTAGTATCACCACTTTCAGTAAAATAAACTTTTCTGTAGTTAGACATAAATTAATACTTGGATTAAGCTCATATGTGGCTCATATGATGAGAGTGGAGGGACACTGAAAATGTTATTACATTGCTTGGAGTATTCCTGAAACTGCAATCAGAGTATGCAGCTGATTTTGTGTAAATAAAAAAAATATTATGGACTAGAAATAGCTGTGAGTCATCCGCACAGCAAAGAACTCCCATAAAATAGTTTTCTCCAAACCTCTTCCTCTCATTATAATAATCTTGCTCCATAAAATCCCCACCTTGATCAACAATTCTATGTATTTTAATGAAAATATAGCCACACTTGTGTAAATTTAGGCACACAGCAGGACTAAAGCTTATTTATAACAGTGCTGTCCATCCTGTGTTTCACAACTAACTTTCAGTGTGTTAATGGGCACTGTAGCTTGCTCTGTTGAATATGTATGTCGCAATCTGCCTCTGTCTGCAGTATATCATCTCCTATATTGCTGCATTGACTATACCAGATCCTGCCTGCAAGGGTTTAAGCCCTCATCATTTGATCCTAAACCTGGTCTTTTAGTATGCCTTTTCCAGGAGACTGGTGCCAATTCATCAATTGTTGCTATTCCTGGTCACCCTTAGTACTCTTGTGATTTGTAACTGATTCATCTCCTCATATCTGACTCCTGCTTGGATTATCGTTTTGTACCTTTTCTGTGACCCTGACTTTGGCTTTGTTGACTTGCTTCTTCTTGTTCCTTGGTACTGCTGTGACTCTCCCAGTTTCTGATCCTAGTTTGCTGACAATCATCCTGTGGAGTCCTGATACAGGATTTTCCAGCACCCATCATCTGCTGCAGAAAACATATAGGTAAGCCTTCAGCTCCTGTCATTTATAGACTGTGCCTCTGAGGATTTTTTTTAGTAACTGCTTTTGCTGCTACTCTTGCAGCACTCAGTTCCTGGTGTTTTACTTTTGTCACTATCCACTGCCTATTGTGTCTACCACTTCTGCCATTATATTATTAATTTCTTTGAACTCTGCATCTGTTACTTGTGGAGCCTATGGATTTGTGCTTTCTGCATCATCATTGTCTGCATCAGGTTATTTATCTGTATGATTCTTGCTTTAAATGTATATTTCAATTTTCATTTTCAACAACTCTCCATGGTTTGCATACTGGGTCTCTGGACAATGTATGTGTACATTGTTGTGGATACAGTGTATATTGTGGAAATCAAATAATTGTATGAAGTAAACTAATTTGATTAATATTGTTTTACCGTGTGATTGCGATTGGTATGCCACGTGTAATGATGCAATTGTACTGCTTAATAACACACCCATTTACATTCACACTTACACTTGTAAATAGTACACATTTAATACAGTTCCAGCACATATTCTTTTATATTTAAATGTAATGAACTTAGAGGTTTAAGATAATAATGGTAAAACTACATTAAAGGTATCTAAAGCTCAGGATAAAGGAAATGTATCATGTTTAGTGTCATATTAATCTGCACATTACCATCATGAATCCACTACTATCGGTGAAGTGATCGATTCCTGCAATCGCTAGTTATGGAGGATAAAGGATTAATGCTCAAAATGATATTGTGTTTGGAATGCAAACAGGTTGATTTAAACTGGATTAGGTCGGTTCCCTTAGGCTCAGCTGTTGGAGTGAGCTGGCCCGCACTTTATCAGAGGAATCCTTTGAACTAACTTATGATTTGCATTGGATTGGATTGACCTGACCCGGGACCAATGAAGAAAAAACCTTAGTTTATCTTTGTGTACATTGTGACATCATCACTGTTTGTTTGTTAACTGAAACTGCATATAAGCAAGTCTTGGGTCAGTGTTAGATCTCTCTTCCTGACTGCAGACTACATGGACCTGGGCCCAGGACATGCTTGCGTAATGTAATGTATTCGATTTTATACTTTCCTGTTTATTGCTATACATTTATGCGTCATCATGGCTTGCTGTAAATCCTGCTATCTTCTGCTGTTAAATCTCTTTGTGTGTTGGAACCACAATAATTGCATTGGACAATGTTTACTAGTAGCAACAGAACAAACATTAACATATGTCAGTACTCCTGGATACAGTGAGTATGTGGCACTCTCTCTCTCTCTCCCTCTTGGATCTACCTCTGGTCTCTGCACCTCAATTTATCTTTGGTAATCACTTCTCACTCCCCTCATACATTATTCTTATCACGCTCATCCTCCAGTTATGAATTTGTCATTATAAGAGCAGTTAGACAATTCTATTATTCAATACAGTTGCCCAAGCACGAGTCTTGCCTAACTGTATTAAATAATGAAGTAATCTATATTTACAGATTAAATTTATATGTGTGACAATCAAGACTCTTCTTAAGCAACAAGCTATACAATTGTGCTAAATGTATGCTAACTTCATATTAAATGCTCTCAAATGCAACATATAACTGATTTTTCCTGTTTTTGGTAAGGTGGATTGATGCTAAAGCAAGTTCAACATTAAAAGTTTTTCTTGATGACGCTTAAAAAAGCAAAACAAATGCTTTTGCTTTTAGTTCAACATCAGTAGAAAAACAGTTTTTCCCCTGTCTTGGGTTGATTTTCATCGCCGTGACGGTATGTATAAACAGTCAATAGTATTTTTGAATATTCAAAGTATTTTGAGAAACAAGGTATAATTTATGTGGATGCTACTTAAACAAATTACTGATATTGATGTTGGAATGTGACCAACCCAAAAAGTGCCAGAATAGGCTCAGCACAGGGTGAGAAAAGCCTCAGCAGCGAAGGTGTTAAATAAGGCCCATAGAGTACACAGAATAAATCATCCTCAGATATATACCATTATAATTTTCAATATTTTAATATATGTTTACATTTCTCTGATATGATTTTATATATTGCATCTAGGCTTGTGAGTTTAGTAAACAGGTTTTCTATTCCTAGGCACATTTGATTTTATCACTCATGACCCTGTTGTTTCATAATCTGTAGCACTAATATTACTGCTGACCAGCAGTACACTGCATAGACTGACTGCTTCTATTGTCAGACATTCCAAAGCCACGGTTTAGTAAGTCAAGTCACATCTAGTTATGTCCAGAGTATTACATTACAGGCAGAGAACAAAAAGAAGATGGATGGAGCCAGACACAATGCATCATCACTGCGATGTGTCATTGTAATAACTTTGCAGAAAATGTGAAGTTGGACTTCTCATACATCTATTCTAAAATAATATAGTGCTAGACATACATTAGATTCATGGAAATAAGATGCTCACTCATCTTCCTTCCTCAACTATCCTCCCAATTTAAAATGATTGTGCACAAAATTAAAGTCATAGGTTATCCAGTAGAAAGTTCTAACTTTCTAACTTTTACAACGCAGTAGTGTCCAACGTTGTACTTTTCTAGTTTTTTGTATACTGTATGCTTGACTGGATATTAAATACCGAATTGGTATGCATAATTATTAATTATGAATGCACCTAATTTTGCACCCATATGCATAAACATTTTGTTTAGCAGAAAAAGATTATTTCAATGAAATCAGGGAAGGTACAATTTGGAGTGCGCCTATTAATTTGCATGTGCATGTACAGCCTCATATAAGTCCTCATACAAGGCCTCTGAAGTAATGCATTCTTAACTAGCACACACAGGGGAAGGTTACCAGTTGCCTAGAAACACCCCCATCCCTCCTGTCACTGTGCAGCTATTGCTCTCAGATAATCAGGGCCTGATTATCCAATAGGCAGCCTAAGGTGCTGAGGTATAGGGGGGAGAGCAAAAATTTGGGGGTTGGAAAATTGTGATAGGGAGAGGTATAAACTGAAATTCATTTTAAAGACCTAATACAAGACTTTTGGGTTATTTTCTTGACTCCTTTCCCCTGTTGAAATATTGTTCGGGGTACATTAGGCATTTAAGCAGTCAAGTCCCATTACATGCTTCTCAGAAGTCATTCCATGACAAATCTCTTACTTATAGTGAAGTCTAGGGAGTTCATTCTCAAAAATGTGGGAAATTACCAGGTAGATCATTGAACATGATCAGCACAGTATTTATGTTGTTTCTTTGTTATCTTTACATCTAAATGTATGGCAGATACCCCCTCAACATGCCAATATCTTAAATACCTATTAATTAGAGAATTAGAGGAGATAGTAGACCTGTACAAAGTTCCATTCTTAAGATAAAAGTCTGTGAGAAACTGATCAGCTATCCTGACATCACAGTAATGCATATATGGATATAGCTGCAAAGGAAGCTACAATCAAATGTGTAGAGAGATATCCCAATTTGTAACATTGTTAAAATCCATGCCTTAGTCAGTGAAGCTTCTAATAATCCTTTAGTTGATTTAGCTCAAATATAGATACAAAAAGATTACCCATTAATCTTGAAATAATTAACAGATGTCCCTATGGGTGATTGATCAGTTACTATCAAATATAAAAACAATTCACATAGTACACGGAAAAGTGGATATTTTGTAATGGCAAAAGAAATGGGAGAGTTTAATCAGTGCACTTTTGGCATTATATGTGTGCACGGACTGTTTTAAGTTCTTAAATTAAAAATGTGCTTCTCAAGCCTTCTGTCATGAAATACAATAGACATGTCTGTTTTTTTCTACAAAAAAACTTTAAAAGTAAAAGTAAACCTGTTTTTCATATTGTTAGCATTGCTGATAGTCTTTAACATTTTAATCAGATTACATAGGCACCCTTCCAGCAGCCATTATGTCACCATTTTACTAAATGTTTTTGTTCTAAATTATTATTATTAGTATTATTGTTGCCCTTGACTTGCAAGATACCATCGCCGGACAGTGCTGAAAACAAGGACATACAAAATAAAGGCAATGTGGAACCAAAGTATAGGGAGGGCCCTGCTCATGAGAGAGTTTACAATATAAATGGATGGAAGTCTTGCCAAATACCAATTGTACTGCTCTTACTATGACTTCCGCCATTCGGAATCTACTAAAATTGTTGAATCTGTCAATGGTCTTCGCTTCATAGGACAGGTCATGAAAATCGTGTGACTTATTGGGTGTACAACAGATTCAATGAGCCTTTCTGATTCTGAGCCTTAAGTGTAGAATGATAAAAGTGGTAGAGTTAGAAAGTAAAGTTAAACATTACCCAGAATTTTTGTCTTTTAGAGCCACAGTACAGGAGTACTAAACTCACCCTTTTTAGCCAAGTACTGTTAGAAAAATTCTTGTTTTACTACTGAGAAGTTAAACTTACCCAGTCCTTTGGTAACAGAAAGATACCTGTTTTGCACAACTGAAGAAGATGGAAGAGCATCTACAGGGTTTTGGTGCTAGAAATATGGCACAGATCTTATAGGGAAAAAATAATCAGCTCTATTTCAAAATGTGTTATGGTTAAAAAGTTTAGGAAAATATGGGATGTCAAGTACATGGCATGCCAATCGGGAAGGACCCTTTGTCATCCTAGATAAGATTGGTCAGGATTTTCTTGATATGGCCAGTAACAGTTTTCATACTTTTCTTTCTTTTCCTTTGCAAACATTTGGACCAAACAAGATTTGACCTAACCACTTTATGTCACTTCTTCAAAAGCTATGATCATGAGTCAACATGTATTGTGGACAATATATTTGTGTCTCAAAAAAGTATGAAAGGGGGAGGGTTGTCAGAAATTAGCATCATAATACATGAGTAGCAGCCCATTATAAGTGACCACCAATTGCTCATAAATAACCCCTCATCATAAATAACCTTTTCACATTAATCAGTAGTCCCCGCATCAATCAATCCTCCCATCCTCATTAGCCTCTTCAAAATCATTAAAACTCAAATCATCATCATTCTAATAACCTTTTCATCAACATCAATCTCCCCTTCATTGAGTAACAAACATTAAAAATTATCCCCTTTATAATCAACTCCTTCATCCCCATAATTAACCCCAACATCATAAATGAATCCCATTTATATTTATTAATCCTCAATATCATTACCTCCCTCAGCCTCATGAAAAATACCCCATTAAGATTATTCACTCTCTTACCCTCATGATCAACACCCAATGACCATGCCTAACCCCCTCAACATTAACTTCCAGCCAATTATATTAATCCTCCATCCCCACTTACCTGTTGCTGATCCATCATAACTGTAATAGTCAGAGGGGAACTGATCACAGTGTGTGATCTAATAGGAGAAGAGTGTTTCATGTTTATACCTGAAAATACCAAAGATATATAGAGAAACGAATAATTTTCAAAGAGCATTAGAAACATTAAGAGTAACAGATTTATGGGACTTAGGTCATTTTTTGGAGCTAGTTGTGCTTGAATCATGTGGGGAATACTTTCTGTGGCTTGTATTTTGCAGTGTGTTAATATGGGGGGGAAATGTTTTATTTCAAGGGTGTGCAGTATGCTTAAAATCATGTTATCTAGTAGTTTTAAGAAACTAATGAAAGATTATTAAAGACTAAAAATAATTTGGGTTTACTTTAAAGTAAAAATGGGTATTTGAGAATAACAAGTAATAAGACCAACTGTGATAATTTTGTTTTACATTTATATCACATTAATGTTTGATTAAGATTTAAATAGTTGTTTTGTATCTGTGATACAGATACAAAACACCAGCATCTGATACTGATAGTGGGTATAACAAGTTTTAGGTATAACAAGTTTTAGTAACAACTTGCAATTCCAACTAATGTGACCACAGGCAGATGTTCTGGACATGTAGCAAACTGCTTAAAGCAGATGGGTTGACCACAGGAATGCCAAAAGACAGATGGTCCATAGAACTGTATAGTAACCCCAGAGTCTGATGAGAAATTAGATAAGTTATACACTCCTGTGTACGTCACTGTCCTGAAAACTAAATTGCATATGTTAAGAGGTATGTCATTTTGTACTGCAAACCTGTGAGCAACAGTTGTACAAACATAAATTACACATGAATAAATACATTCCAAATACTCATAACTGGATATTTTTTTATGTGGAATAGATTACAATAAAAGGTGTCCAATATCTAGCTAACACAGGACTCCTCCTTGGAGTTCCACAGTGGTAATGATCCACCACCACAGCTGAGCATACTGTGGACAGGGGATAGTGACTATGCAAACCAATATCTCCCTATTGGTTCATGCAGTCACACTGTCCCTAAGCTGCATATGCACTACTGGCTTTTGCCAAAGCTGTGCTTACATCCTAGGGGAGGTACAAACTTTCACACTACCTCATCAAGTAGACACTATTATCATAGCACCTTGCACTATGGGGGCCTAGTTATTAAAAAGATTGGGACCCCAGGAGTGCCAACTTTGCCAGCCCAGTGGCCCCTTTATATTGGATAGTGGTCTATATACCAAGAGAGTACAAATTAGTAATGCACACACAATTTTAAAATAAACTTTTATTGAATTAAATGCTCTCCAAATCCTTATCTGCCACTTTATCAAATATAAAATAAAAATGTTCTTTTTTTTTTTCTTGATCCATCAGGGAGGCACCAGACCTGTGTTGACCAGCAAGGGATTATAGCAGGTATTAAAGTAATTCTATCATTTTCAAATAAGCATTGCATAGGCGATTGTATTGTGTTTCCAACGCACAAAGTGATTTATTTTAGCAGATGTAAATAGTCAACAATTCAATACATTATTATATTATGATACAGTACAGTACAGCCAATACCAAAAGATAAATACATACCGCGCTCTTATCGCATGCGCTCACTGCGCACCCACGGGACCCAGTGGACAATATATCTGTTAGAATACTGTGATCAGTGAAGACTGAGAGCTGGGTGCACAGCTATGATCATATATACACAGTCAGTGTTACAGAGAACAATGCAAATGACGTGGCTTGCTTCTATAGGTCCAGACATCAGATGGGTCCAGGCTAAACAGGTCATAGGCTGATTCAATCTAAGGAATCCAAAGGTGGGGGTTGTCTCTCTAGGGGATGGGCTCCTTTCTTCCCGCCAATGCTCCAGTTACAATTAGCATTTCATAGCCAACATCATACAAAGGTTTATTCACTAATATCAATAACTAAAGTATGCAATGTGCGATCTCTTCGCCGACTGCACCGGACAGCTGCTGATGAATAGGGTTTTAATATGATACTAGGCATGATACCTTTCCTATAACCTGAACCTTGAATATCACTGAATTGTACATATAATCATTATACATATATATATACTAATAATAAACCAAATACTATCTGCTCATAAATTACAGTGTAACGGAACCAATATGAATAGGAATTACATAAATAACTAAATGCTGTAATGCGAGTGTGTGCGTGCGTATTTTACCGTGCGATCGCACCATGCCACGTGTTACGTGGCGGACGGATCTGTGTTACGTGGCGTACGATCGCAATCGCACGGCAAAACAATATTAACCAATATACTTTCGTTCATCCAATTATACGACTTCGACACAGGCGGACTCCATTCTCTTGGTATGCTATAGTGGAAACCAGTGCTGGAACTGTTTGAATTTATGAAGGGGGCATGTCGTCTATTTTTTTAATTTTTATACGGGGAACTGTATAAGAGGACTGTTTTATTAAAGGTGGTGAATGTGCCTGCAAATGTGTTTCTCTAACAATCATGTCCCATTAAATGTATACACCTTTTATTTATTACTTTCTTTATACTTTAAATATCAGGACCAGGACCATTACTTATGTTTATGGGGGGGATCAATTTGCTTTTTATTTAATTTTCAAATGAGTGTAAACTCACTGTATTCTATGACAATCAAATTTTATGGGGCGTCATACATTCCTAACGTTGACCTTATGTATATAGTCATTACTCAACCCTACAGACTGGATGCAATGTGATCCTGGCACTCAGCCTGACAGCTAAGAGACGAGTCGTGATCAATGATGCTTTAGACAAAATAAAGGGTGGAATGCGGGGCAAACATGCACAGTACACACCATGGTAGTTTTGGGTATGGTTAGTACTTTCTCAGTGAGCGCAGGGTGAACACAGGTCAAAGCAAATGTACCATAAGTGAAAGGCAAAGTGCCCATGTGTGCACATCCTTAGACAAATATCTAGTTGTTGGTCACTCAGCACTGGTTTTCAACTAGTACAGTTTACCTTTGGTAAACAAAAAACATTTATTTTGTCTATTAATACTCCAAACAACGAATGTTTAAATAGCCCTTAAAAGCCACATATAAATAAAGAAACAGAAAACATGTATACACAGTGTCATATGGGTCCTTGGCAAAATTCTGAACTGGCCTCCACCCATCCATCTTAGTCTGAAGATCTGCTTTACTGTTATTATCCCAGTGAATTCTTCTGAACACACATGATAAACTGCATGTATGTATGTATACACAATCACGATCAGCTGCAACATCAAAATCACTGACAAGTGAAGTAATAACATTGATTTTCTCACTGCAATGGCATCTGTAAAGGGTGGGATATATTAGGCAACAATTGGACAGTCAATTCTTGAGGTAAATCTGTTGTATGCAGGCAAAAATAAGCAAGCGTAAAGATCTTAGTGACTTTGAAAAGGGCCAAATTGTGATGGCTATACAACTGGTTCAGAGCATCTCCAGAACGGCAGGTCTTGTGAGCTGCTCCTAACCCCAGTTCAAACCTCCTTACTCAGTAAAGGTCTCTCTTTCTCCCCCACCCAGCATTTTAATAGATTTGAGTGGGAGAAGGATCTTGTACTATTTTCAAGAAAATTATTGTTAAAAAAGTTTTTTTGTGTCAAACAAAGAGAAGAAAATATCTCTTCAATACAAGGCTCCACAAATAGTGAAGATAATCATCCCTCCTTAAATACGGAGGAAGATGCACAAGCTTTAAAAATTTTGGAAGAATTATATTGTCCCAATTTAGAGACAGATAATGTGTCATCTTTACAAGAGACATGCAGAATGGAAAAATTACCAAGCATTAAACCTAAATCCACCTTTTTTCCTGATTTCACAATCTGCCCACAAGTTGGAGTATATAGGGACCTAGTCTCCAAGGATCTGGATAGATTATTTTTGAGGAGTAGGAGATTTCAATCAGGCAATTTAAGCAGAGAAGAAAATATGGCACTAAGAGAAATATCAGAATGGGAAGACATTCTAATCAAACCCTCTGACAAAGGGGGGAACGTTGTTTTATGGCCTAAACAACAGTATACAGACGAAGTTTATCGTCAATTAAACGACACAAACTGTTATAAACGAATTATCTTTAATCCTACTGCTAATTTTCTAGCCCTCTATAATAACATCATAGATCAAGCCTTTCACAACCATATAATAACCAAAGTGGATTATGAATTCCTTAAGGTGACCAACCCTAGAATTGCCACGATATACATGTTACCAAAGATTCATAAGAATGAACAGTCACCCCCTGGTAGACCAATAGTGTCTGGCAATGGCAGTTTGACTGAGAAAGCCAGTAGGTTTATCGATCACCATCTGCGCAAACATGTCACCTGCTTGGACTCATATATTAGGGATACCAAAGATGTGCTGTCAAAAATAGACAATATTTCAATCAACCCTACTGTTAAACTTGCATCTTATGACATAGAGTCTCTCTATACAAACATTGTACATACTAATGGATTACAAGCAGTTAGATATTTTCTCAGTATGGAAAGAAATACTGAATTTTCGGACTTTCTAATTATTCTGCTTCAGTTCGTATTAAGTAAAAATTACTTTGTGTTTGAGGAGAAATTCTTCTTGCAGATACAGGGAACGGCGATGGGGACAGCTTGTGCTCCCACCTATGCTAATTTATATCTGGGCTGGTGGGAGAAAGAGGTAGTCTTTCACCCACGGAATGAGAAATACACAGACCACATATTAATGTGGTTAAGATACATAGATGATGTGTTCTTGTTGTGGGATGGTGATGAAAGACTATTTCACGAGTTTACAAAGTCCCTAAATGATAATAAGCTTAATTTAAGATTAACCTCTGAAATACATGATTCATCAATAAACTTCCTCGATTTAACTATCTCTAAAACTGAAGATGGAGGTTTAAAAACAGACATGTATAGAAAGAAAACAGCTACGAACAGCTTATTATATTCCGCCAGCTCCCATTATCCGCCAGTTATTTCAGGAATACCGAAAGCTGAGTTATTGAGAACTAAAAGGAATTGCTCTGATGAATTAACCTATAAACAGAGAGAACTGAAATGCAAGCTGTCAAGAAGGGGTTATGATGGCAGCACCATTAAAAAAGCTGAGAAAAAGGTGTCCACAATCAGTAGAGAAACCTTAATTCATTCTCAAATGGATAGAAGAAATACAGACATTAAGAACTCTAAATTGAGAATGGTGGGCACTTTCTGCCCAGAATGGAGAGCAGTGACACAAATTTTACAAAAACATTGGTCCATTTTACAATTGGATGCAGATCTAAAACAGACATTAGAACCAAGAATCTCCATAACATGGAGACGGTCAAAAAATCTTAGAGATCATCTAGTACATAGTTTTTTGACTCCTAGGAAAAAGATCTCAAATATCCCTAATGGTTTTTTCAGATGTGGATCATGTAAAGCCTGTCCTAACATGTGTCAGGTGAAGGAATACAAAGACAGGTTTGGAAAAATATATAAAATTCCCAAATATTTGAACTGTAATTCCACAAATGTCATCTACTGCCTTTCATGTCCGTGTGATTTAAAATATGTGGGGATGACAAGCAGACCTCTCAAAAAAAGAGTTTTGGAGCACATTGGAAATATAAAAAGAGCTTCCAATGATAGGGCTAATTTTAAACAATTGACAGTAGTGGTAAAACATTTTTTGAAGTGTCATCATAGCGATCCCAGTGCCCTACTTGCATTTGCCATGGAACAAGTTAATCTGGGCCTCCGAGGAGGGGACCTTCAGAATGAATTATTAAGGAGAAAAACCAAATTAATATTTCTAATGGGTAGTATGAATCCAGATGGTTTGAATGACCATAGCAATTTCTCAGCTTTTTTAAATCAGTAAGTTCTAGTGTGTCATCTGGGTCCCTTTTGAATAGTTAAACCCAGCTATTTGAGATAAGCAATTTAACAATAACAGATTTTATCACGTAGTTAGTCACTGGTAACAAACTCCTCTTTATTATTAAGGTTGAACTTCCATGAGTCTTCAATACATTTATTTCACTATCGATCAATTTAGATCGTCTTTCTTACAATTTTATTTGGCACTTTTAGTTATCAAGTTTGGATTCTAAAGTCCACCTTTATTATATAATAAAACACTTTTATTATAAGCTAATATATTCATTAGTGATGGATAATATATTTAGATTTTTCTAGCACAGGGTTCTTTTCACTTATTTTATTCATTTTTTGTATAGTGCTATATCTCATATTTAATCATTATATGGTATGTTGTATACATAATTTATTATCAATCAGGTTTGGTATACATTATTGATACCCTATATGGTTAATCAGGCTGGGTTTAGAGGGCATTTGATATTAAATACCAAACTTATTCCCAAAACTAACAAAATATCCTTATTAAAAAATAATTAAAGTATAATTAAAATATTATCTCATTAATGTAGGTCACAGCTCTCATGAGTCCTATATTAGCATATATAAGATGTTATCAGAGTATATAGATAAAACATAATTTATACAATATTCAAATTGCATATAATCTGTATAATTTAATAAAACATAATTTTATCAATGTAGTTACCAGCTTTTAGGAGATCCATAATAATAAGCAAATAAGATGTGATTAGAGCTCTCCATGGGGAGAGGTAAATCTATACAACTTTACACTGTATACATTCCTTATTTACTTAATCCTGTAGGTGCCCTTAATATGTAAATGCAGAATCCTCTTCTTACTCACCTTCCTTTGTGATGTTAATATTGATCCAGATAAAAAGGAATTAACAGTGTCCCGCTTGTGGAGTGTTAATATACATCAAGCCATATCCGGCGGTTGACATGACAACCGCTGTTGCTACAACGTTACTAACGATGACGTCATTTCAGGGGAGGGCTCTCCCCTATAAATAATCTATCTAGTCATAGCCTTGGCTTACCTTTGACAAAGCCTTAGCGAAACGCGCGTCGGCGGACGCCGCACTCGCTGCTCCCACCATTAGTCCCTGCTATTTAGCTGAAAAACAAACACAGACAGTTAGATTATCACGCTGCCCGCTGAGTTAGAAGGGAGCGGCAGTGAGACAGAAATAGTGCAGGACAGCTCTACATTATCTATTGTATCCTGCTAGGGAAAATAGCCATCCTTCAAAGGTGAAAATCCTATCAATCCTTTTCAGTTACATAAAAGGAAAATTTGCAGGATATAGTGGCTATAAGAGGGATCACAATAGTCCCTTTATATATGTTTAGGATACTGCAGTACCTTTAAATTTTACCATGCTAATCCTCTTATAGTGTTGCAATTCAACAATATGTATGACTAAAGTCCACTAATTTCACACAACTGTTTTCTATTGGGATGTGGTGTTAATAAAAGACTTATTAATGTGTATTTCACACTCAAGGTAGTAAAGTAAGGTTTATTACGGAGCAGTGTCGCGGTTAGACAAACTCAGTTTTGTCTTTTTATCAGTTATCTTTATTTAGGGTGGTGTTTATATTCAACTTTCAACTTTTATATTTCGCTAATGGAATTTTTTAATTTTAATCAATAAAGACGCATTTAACAGATATTTAAATTATAAACAAACACTAAAATATATTCTTGCCCATTAGAGTGCCCCATTAGATCATCCCTTTTTTCCTTCACCAAACATGCAGTGGTTAGTACCTACTAAAAGTGGTCCAAAGAAGAACAACCAATAATCCGGTGACAGGGTCATGGGCACCCAAGGCTCGTTGATGCACACGTGGAGCTAGGTCATCTGGTCCAATCCCACAGAAGAGCTACTGTAGCACAAATTGCTGAAAAAGTTAATGCTGGCTATGACAGAAAGGTGTCAGAATACACAATGCATTGAGCTTGTTGTGAATAGAGTTGCATACTTGCAGACTGGTCAGAGTGCCCATGCTGACCCGTATCCACCACAGAAAGTGCCTACAATAGGCACATGAGCGCCAAAACTGGACCATGGAGCAATGGACAAAAGTGGCCTAGTCTGATGAATTACATTTTCTTTTACATAATGTGTAAGGCTGGGTCCATGTGCCTCATTTACCTGGCCAAGAAATGGCACCTACCAAAACATTGTTGCAGGTCAAGTACACTCCTTCATGGCAATGGTATTGCTACAATTCAGATACCTGTATTAATCTGGATTAGCACAGGCAGACCAGAGGTGCAGTGTCTAACGGATTCCCCGGTATTCACCAAGAAAACCACCGCAAGGCGGGATGGGCTTAGCTGCCAGGAATCCGCAGGTTGCAGCCCTCAGGATTGCATCAGAATGTAACACTAGATCTGAATACTGGAGAAAGTCACTAGAGAACAGCAGATCTGGAAGGATGCAGGGAAGGTATCAGAGTAGTCAAATACGCAGGGTGCTGGTACACGGAGAGCAGGTAGAGAGTAGTCAGACACACCAAGAACTGATACATTGGAATCAGGCTAAGAGTAGTCGGACACGCCAGGAACTGGTACACTGGAATCAGGCCAAGAGTAATCAGACACGCCAGGAACTAGTACACGGAGATCAGATAGCGAGTAGTCAGACATGCCAGGAACTGGTACATTGAAATCAGGCCAAGAGTCTTCAGACACGCCGGGAACTGGTACACCGAGATCAGGTAGCGAAGTACACAAGGCTGTTTCACAAAATTGGTCAGCCAGGCGCTTACACGGTTTAGGCAGCGTACAACACAAGGATGTTCCACAGACTTGGTCAGACAGACGATACTGGTACATGGTTCAGGCAGCGAAGTACACAAGGACATTCCACAGACTTGGTCAGACAGGCGATTACTGGTACACGGTTCAGGGAGCGAAGTACAAAAGGAAGTTCTACAGACTTGGTCAGACAGGCGATTTCTGGTACACGGTTCAGGCAGCAAAGTACACAAGGATGTTCCACAGACTTGGTCGGAACAGGCGATTACTGGTACACGGAGATTCAAAGATATAGGTAGCGACTGAGGAGAGCTGGAAGTCAGAAGCACAGCAAACGAGTTGCACTGACACTGAGCAAGTGTCAGTGCAGGTTTATATAGGAAGGAGTTTGAAACTCCTGCCCCAGAGACCCGATCATGTGATCATATCGAAAGTCGAACACTACAGACTGACTCTGGAACAAGTGACAGGTGAGTATCCAATCAGTGCGATCCGAGCATGGCTGCAGAGAAGTGCAGAGAGAGGCACAGAGAGATCATATGGCGGCATAAACAGTGAGTTTCATTACAGGTATTCCCTCATGGTAGTAAGATAATGCGCCCTTCCACACTGCAAAATTAGTTCAGGAATGGATTGAGGAACATGACAAAGAGTTTGAGGTGTTGACTTAACCTCCAAATTCCCCAGATATCAATCGAGCATGTGTGGGATGAGCTAGAAAAACAATTCAGAACCATGTAGGATCCACCTCGCAGCTTACAGGGCTTCAAGGATCTGCTGCTAAAATCCTGGTGCCAGCCAGATTCCACAGGACACCTTCACAGATTTTGTGGAGTCCTGACTTGAAAGGTCAGAGCTGATTTCTTGGCTGCTGTATACTACCATCTATCCCTGCCCTCATAACCCGGCTTATATATATATATATATATATATATAGAATACCAAATAGATGGGGGAGCTTCCATAGTGCGTTATCCAAATATCAAGATTTTATTAAAAACAGAATGTACACGTACCAGATATACAGTATAGTCAAGCATTGAACCATCAATCAATTGACTCCTGCAACAGCGGACATCATAAAATAGACCCTGGATCCACAGCCACCTCGACGCATTTCATCTAAACAGATTTCATCAGGAGGGGTGAATCATCACCAAAATAAAACACCCTTTATAGGAGTGTACATAATCAATCACAGCTGAAACTCCTCAGCCGCTATAAAGATCGCAATGTATTATACATATATTATTATAAAACAGGATGAATGGCAAAGCACAAATATATACAGGGAATTCACATTATGAAAAATTGTAATATAGAATACATACAAAAGGATACAATAATACACACGAGATGGACAAGCTTTCAGTATAGAGACTACAGAAAGGGTGTGATTTCACAGCCTTCATTTAACCCCACAGGGAAAAACGTATTTAGGGTATAGATCCAAAAGGTCTCTCGTTTAGATAGCCTTAATAATCTATCTCCTCCCCTAACATTTAGTTCTATATGTTCAATAGCTTTAAACCTTAACATCTCTGGATTTGCATTTTGACACTTCAAAAAAGTAATATATTTGTTGGAATGTGGTTGTGGTAAAAAATATATTGTAAAGACCAAGAGATGTGTAAAAATACGTATATTTGAACATCTGAGGAATATTCGTAATAAAGTGGACAACCACAGTGTTCCGAGACATTTTTTGAAGTGTCAAAATGCAATCCAGAGATGTTAAGGTTTAAAGCTATCGAACATATAGAACTAAATGTTAGGGGAGGAGATAGATTATTAAGGCTACATTTATATTTTATTACCTGTTGAGGTGATGTAACAGAATTGTGTTGAGCGCACTGTATTTGTTGTAATATATATATATATATATATATATATATATATATACACATACAGAGAGAGAGTGAGAGAGACTGTGACAAAGGGAGTGGTTTGCCACATGCCTCTAAGAGAGTAATTAAGTTTTAAACTAGCAGTCTGCAGGTAAAGGCTGCAGACCAGGTTACACACATGTATAGCAGTGCACCTAGGTTACGGTATAAAGTGTGATTTAACTTACATACTTTGAAAATAGTTTGAAAATGTCTTTTTCCACAGCTAACAGGGTTTGTCTGCAATGATGAGCAATTACAGAACACCTGCAGAAAGCTCCCTTTTAAAGGAAAGGTGGGAGTGTCACCTGTACATCAAGCTAGGACTGTGGTGGAATGTCAAGTATATAAACCTGAATTGTGCATTTGTACAGTGCGAGTGTTAGGTTACTTGATGTCAACCTGACGGAACTGTTTGCTGCTTTATTGCGATGGAACAGTAAAAGTCTTGATTAAAGGACAAGAATATATATCTTAAATTTTCAAAGACATGAACTGACCAGCATAAAAGGTGAAGAAATACAGTTAAGGAATAACTGTATGATTTCACCTTTTTTAGCATTAAATGTTTATGTATTATAATCTGCTATTATTTATTGTACATTAATATATAATGTCAGGCTTACTACCTGACATTTCTATTTCTGTTGACAAAATGACCCTAAATCACACTCTGCAAACTCGCTGCCTAGGTGTAATCCTTGACTAGCAACTAGCCTTTATTCTCCACATCAACTCTATGTTTACATCATGCTGCATACATCTAAAAATCATTTCCAGAATACGTATATTTCTCACACAAGACACTGCAAAAACTTTAATTCATGCACTCATCATCTCCCGCATCAACTATTGTAATTCCCTACTTACTGGTTTTCCAAAAATCAGACTCAAGCATCTACAATCTATTTTGCAGCGGCTAGATTGATTTTCCTTGCAAATCGTTTTACATCTGCTGAGTCACTCTGTCAGTCTCTTCATTAATTGTCTGTTTTTCAACTAATCCAATATAAAATTCTTCCACTAACATACAAGGCCATCAACAAAATTGCACCAACATACATGTCCTCACGTGTCTCAAAATATCTCCCAACTCGACACCTCCGTTCTGCACAAGATCTGCGTCTCTCTTCCACCTCTCATCACTATCTTCTATTCTCGGTTACAGGACTTTTTTCGGGCTGCACCCACTTTATGAAATTCACTACCTCGCACCACAAGACTTTCCTCGAGTCTTCAAATCTTCAAGCGTTCTGAAAACCCACCTCTTCAGACAAGATTATAATATTCCTCTACCACCCTCTTAATACCCCTAGGTTACCCTATTACCACCTTCTACACAGCTAACACAAGACAACAATCCTCTGACCAATATAGTTGTGTGACTGAGCATACAGCCCACTAAATACTTTGTGACCTTTGTATTCTAGCTGGACAAATATTCAATATGATGTAGTACTTACCCTTGTGTATCAAACCATTGCCCCATAGATTGTAAGCTTGCGGGCAAGGCCTCCTTACCTCTACGTATGTATGTATTACCCAGTATTGTTTTATTACTGTTTGTTCCCAATTATAAAGCGCTACAGAATCTACTGGCGCTATATAAATAAATGTTGCTGATGATGGTGATGATACTCAGTGGTCGAAGTGGGGGTGTATACGGTTTTATGCCATATGTCCACTACTCCTACTGCCTTCATTGTAAAACTATCAAATTCCATTCACTTACATTCCCATTACATTTTTCATACTGCCACTTCTAAATTTCCATACCACGACTTCTAAATTTTGACCACTGATATTCACATTCATTGCTTTTATCGTGTTCTGTAACTGTCAAGTGCAAATGATGCCTAAATAAATCATTACGCAGCTAGTATGAGGGGGCTCTTAGAGGTTCAGGATACCTTTGCATCTATATACATGCTGTTATATGCTGTGTGTGTGTATATATATATATATATATATATATATATATATATATATATATATATATATATATATATATATATATATATAGTAGTCTGTTAATTTTCCTACATATTGTAATGAAAGATAACCACTTATTTCTTTTTTAATCTTCCCTTAAAAATAAAAGGATTCTTAAAACATGAGTTTCTTCCTCACTAAACATTTTCTAGGATAATTTAGATGAATCTGATGGCTTGTATAGATGCTGGCAATTAAGATTGTATCACCTCCATAATCCTCATTTGTCAGTTGGCTTCTGCCTAGAAATCTTTAATATACAGCTACTTCAAATGATAATTAAAATATATGTTTTTGATCACAAATTCAAAACCGAAAAAAAAGAAACAAATGTGCACTCAGAATCTGATTAGATACTGTTTGCTGCCAAAGCTACAGGGATCATACATTTAAAATATTTTTCTTGTTTAAACAGAATATTAGGTTTAACTAGTCAACACATTCTTAACAGCCTGGGAGATTTTCCTTATTACTTAACAAGAAAAACCAACACCTAGTTCTCAGTTTATAATGAATACAAAATCAATTATGGCACACAATAATGGTAATTTATCAAGGGATTAAGAGAATGTGTTTATTTTATTTTATATTTAAATCCAGTTATATTTGCAAAACGTTTTATAGTGTTTCAATATATTTTGCACAAAGGAAGTAAACTTGTATATATTTTAATTAGACATTGTTATGTCTTTCTAATTCCGCTCAGCACTTTACTTTGATGTGCTAATTGCTGCTATGTTGACTTGAATATTATTGGTTGGTGATATAGATATATATATATATATATATATATATATATATATACACTAGACCTGATTCATCAAGCCACTTATCTGTCAATTTTATGCATATTCCCCGGACTCGATGGCAATGGTCTTTTAATGTGTGCACAATAAAAGTGTTGGCATTTAGCCTGTGATATGTTCATATTGGCAGGTTACATACTGACATTTCCATTATCAGAAATATGACAGCCACCAACTTTAAGTGGTGTCACCATCTGGAAATATTAAGTGTTACCACACTACAAAATTATAATTATTGCCCCACTGGTAATGAAATAGTAAGCCACTTTAATATAATAACAGTAATTAATAGTGTTCTAAATTCTTTTCTATATTATAAAACAGGGAATGTTCATTATATATATTGCAAAATATGTTAAACTGATCAATTTACGCCAAAGTCTTCCCTTTCTAGCTAGCCCTAACATGATCAAATGCTATGCTTATTAATCTGTCTTACCTGCAGATATATAGTGGGGTTTTAGCTCCTTTTCATGTAGGCTCAGCAGCTTTTAGCAGCATTAACAGTCAGGGCTGGACTGGGACGCCAGGAGACCGGGGTAATAAATTAAAAAAAAAAAATACTCACGTAACCGCGGCGCCTGCACCCCTTCTCTCTGCTCCGTTCGCACTGAATGTCGGGCATGACGTCATCACATCCGACTTTAAGTGAGGAATGGCGGAGAGAGGAGTCGGCAAGAAGACAGAAGACAAGAAGGGAAGGAAAAAGTCTATAGAAAAGGTAAGTGAAGGAACAAAAGCAAGGAGAAGCAAAGGCCTCATGGCAGAGAGTGAAGGGGGTAGGCACAGACAGCATGGCAAAGAGTGAAGGGGGAGCACAGACAGCATGGCGGAGAGTGAAGGGGGAGCACAGACAGCATGGTGGAGAGTGAAGGGGGAGCACAGACATCATGACGGAGTGTGAAGGGGGAGCACAGGCATCATGGCGGATAGTGAAGTGGGGCCAAAGCAGCATGGCAGAGTGTGAAGGGAGGCCAAAGCAGCATGGTAGAGTGTGAAGGGGGGCCAAAGCAGCATGGCAGAGTGTGAAGGGGGACCAAAGCAGCATGGTAGAGTGTGAAGGGGGCCAAAGCAGCATGGCAGAGTGTGAAGAGGGGCCAAAGCAGCATGGAGGGTGCAGTGTGATCATAAGGAGGCACAGCATGGTGATGAAGGGGCACAGTAATGTGTGTGTGATGGCACAGTGGGATTGGGGCAATATCATGTGTGTGTGGTAGGTGGTGACTAACTAATGGGTGCTATTTTGTTTGTGGGGTAATGGTGGGGCAATTTAATTTTATAATGCGAACCATTAATTTAAGAGGGGTGGTTTGGGGGCTATTAATTGAATGTGGAGCTGAGTTTGAGGAGCATGAGGGCTATTTATTAAATTTGAATATGAATTATTTAATGGCAGTGACGGTTGCGGGAAATAGGTATATTTATTATACGTAAATGCATTTCATTTATTGCTGGGGCTGTTTGGAGAAAGGGAAATAGGTTTATTTATTAAATACTATTACTTTAATTTTGGGGCTGGAGGAAGGCCTAAGTATTAATTGTGGGTCCTATTGATTTAACGCCGGGGCTGGTTGGAATTTTCTAAATGTACCCATTTTTTTTCCAAATACTGCCCCCAACATTCCAGTACACAGACAAGCCACAACTAAAGAAACCAGCAGCCACAGGTGGTGAAAGTGACAAGAACAGGTAGAACAGTCTGTCAAATGTTCTGAGTCTAGTGGGACAATCCCGATTTCTGGTGATTATTCTGTCCAATCTAAGGGGCGGGTCAAGACTGTGTACTCTTTATTTACCCACTGCATTCTTTATATACTACACTATGGTGCTAGTTGTCCTTTGTTGGTTGACCACTACCCCTCTAGTGTCTGGTCTTGCCTCAGTGATGGCTGGCCACACCCCCTCTGGTGGGCCCCTAGCATTGCAGTCCCCAGGTGGGACCTTCATGCCCTAGTCGGACACTGTTAACAGTCATATAGTTAACTAATAAGGTTTTAAATCCAGTCTGTCTGGCTTTTATTTGTATCAAAATAAAAGTTACCATACTTCTGGTATGTGCATAATCAAATAGTGATACAGATCATTTAAAAACTCCTCTCCACCACAGTTCTAGAGACACACCCTCCTTATAAACGATCAGATCCCGGGTAATATTTAACTTTATTAGCAAATAGCACTATCCTGAGACAAAAAAAATACCTCCCTTCATCATCACCACATCACAACAAATAGATATATATATGGATATATGGGTTGTATACGCTCGAGCAATGAGGAAAATCCAACCTCGACAAGCCCTACAAATAAAATCCGAATTTCTGCAAAACCGATTGGAAAATAAACAGACTTACCTTGAAGCCGCTGCTGGAGATCTCCGATTGGATCACCATACTGACAGCAAGTTATTCGAATTGGAGATGTGATCGACGCTGCAGCTTGACGTCATCGCGACGTCTGTCAATAGAAATTTAAAGCGGGAATGTGCGGACCCCTAAGGTTAAATGTTTAAACACTTAAACCGACATTGCCGCTTTAAATTTTTATTGACAGACGTTGCGATGACATCAAGCTGCAGTGCCGAACATTTGTCCAATCAGAATAACTTGCTGTCAGCATGGTGATCCAATCGGAGATCTCCAGCGTCTGGTGCAAGGTAAGTCTGTTTATTTTCCAATCGTTTTTTCAGAATTTTGGATTTTTTTGGCTTGCCGATGTCACGATTACCAGTTATATATATATATATAAATATATATATATATATACACATTTATAAACATATATATATATATATGTATATGTATATATATATATATATATATATACACACCACACGAAGAACTTGCAATAAAATAAAAATCAATGACATACAGTTTTACATATAAGGGTGAATAATATACAGATTTTACAATCACATGACACCTCCTGTACACCAGCGGTATAGTCACATGTCACCCCTTGCGCATCAGCTTTGCTTTCCCACCACAGCTATTCACATGACTGGTCACTCAAAATCCCTCTAAATACCTGGAACGCAGATTCTACTTTCTACTTTCCCAACAGTGTAAAGGCTGTCAGAGCATATCACAGATAAGTCAGACCGTAAATTTTCCTTCTTTCCTAAACAGATATTCTACATGTGTTTCTTAATATCAATGTGCAATAAAACTACACCAGGTATTTAAATTATTCAGCATCTCTTACTAATCTATTCATGTAGATCCTGTTCTTCAGGTATAGATGTATTTTTCCCCACAAGAAGTGCACCACAACAAATGTCAATACATCAATAGAAAAAGAAAGATAGAATGAATAAATGTGTAAATGTGGGCACTCTGAGTTGCAGATCAAAAATTGTTAAAAGAAATCTTTATTGATACTGATTAAAATCTTAGTCCATCCTGATAATTGGAAAGGTAGCAAAATGGTTAAAAATATAGTGAATTATTGATGTGTAACATAATTACACATCTGTACAACGCTGTGGAATTAGTTGCGCTTAATAAATAGCTGCTGCAATTAGGAATTTCAGTTTAACTGCAATGGCCTAGTTGTTATCCTATATAGTGAATATATATAAAAACTTATATTTGTGTCTTATTATTGTATTCTAAAATAGCTACTGCTGGGATTGTATCATAAGGTCAAGTTACTCTTAGTAATTTCCCTATTGAGGAGAAGAAAAGAGAGGATAGTAAGAAGGTTTAATAATCATATATACACAAACATGGCTACTGCTAGACTGGCCAGGAGAAGGAGGGAAATGTCACGTATCTGCTAATGTTATGGAGAGATTATTTGCAGATCTCTGGGTGATCTTCAAGAGAGATAATCTGTGTAAGGACAGTGACTACAGCAAAACTATGATTGCAATGGTATAATATACGTCTGCACAGTACAGGGCACTTATAAATCTCCCGTCCCCAGATCAGTGCGGTGAATAACTTAACTGACGTCACTGAGGTGGTGTGAAATTTTAAATGGGCTCTGTAACAGCTGCTCTGGCACTGCTAGAATTATTAAACACTATGAAATTCTGTGAACTCTCCTATCTGTAAAATGGGGCATATTCAGGGTTGGACTGGCCCAGCGGGCTACCTGTTAAACCACCAGTAGGCCCGGCTACCGTACGACCACACCCCCTTTCACCAGTGGGTGGAGCTTACCTGGAGGCCCCTCACGTCGTCCCTCGCAGCTGCGATCGCATGTGAAAGATGACTGGCTGTCAGTGACAGCCAGTCATCTTTCACATGCGATCGCAGCTGCGATCATGTGACCCGCCCCCTCACCCTGTCAGCTGATGTTCCCGCGCTGCTGAAGGGAGAAGAGCAGAGAGGCTGCAGCAATCAACTTTTGGGTAAGTATTAACCAGTTGTTTATATTGTTTGTGCTATCAATATATATATATATATATATATATATATATATATATATATATATATATATATATATTTTGTTTACTGAGGAGCATCCATAACTTGTAGTGCTGGGTGAACCTTACATATGACAAGAAGATGATGCAGAAATAATCAATAGTAACTTGAATTTCACACTATAAAAGGTCTTTTCCCTGAAGTGTAATCTTCTAGTGATACAATCCTTGAGTCACTCTTTTGTTTCTCTATTTTGTTGAACGACATTTCTTACTGAACTTATGAATTTCTGCAAATTTATACTATGTATAAATATATAGAGTTCTGACAACAACAGTGTCAATTCACTCTGCTCTGTGTTGTAGTTGGGGGTATAATAAGTCAGAAGACCAGGCAGAGCAAAAATTATATGGGGAATTTTCCACTGAATGCATAATGTGAGAAATGTGGGAAACGTCCGCAGCCAAATGCAGAATAAGGCGAATATGTTACAGAACAATTTTGAAATGTTACTTATGTCTAATGAATATATGTTTATAGTGCTAATACAAAAGGTTTGGCTGCCTATAGAGGATTCTATAATTCTTTAGCTTTGAGTTAATCTATGTCTCTGCATATAAATGAAATTATATTATTCTGCACATCTCCTTTAAATATATGAGAACATTGAGCTTCCTTTCTTCACTGCCTGGGAAGTGAGTTGTTCAAAATCACCAGCTATAATATATACAACACTTCAGGATGCTGAATGAAGAATATATGCAGATTGTCTTTTATTCTGCATTCTGTGTTTTTCAGTCTCTGTCTAACTGACTGCTGCCTAAGGTTTGTGTTTGTATGAGGAAGGTAAGATTCTTCAGAAAGACCAGGGAGGTACATAAATGAGCCTTCTGCCCTCATTACTATGGGAAATTAGCAGATTTCATATATATATATATATATATATATATATATATATATATATGTGTGTGTGTGAATTAAGAGGACTATTGCAGGCATAATATGAATCGGCGACACTTGCGTGGCATAACATTGGGGGCATTACTGTGTGGCATAGCATTGTTTTGGAGGCACTACCGTGTGGCATAGGGGGGCTGCCTATCTATACTAAACTATAGGGGGGCTGCCTATGCTAAACTATAGTGAGGGGGGGCTGCACAGAGAACACTATAGGGACGGGGTGATGGGACCTTTAATGCTGAGTTGGTTTGGGTTTATAATTGAATGTGGGGCTGAGTGTGGGGGCTATCTATTAAATGTGAATATTAATTATTTAATGTTAGGAATGGTCGTGGGAAATGGATGTATTAAATGTAAATGCTAATAATTTATTGCTGGGACTGTTTGGAGGGAGGGTAATAGGTTTATTTATTAAATGGGAATACTATTAATTTAATGTTGGGGTTGGTTGGAGGGAAATAGATCTATTCATCAAATGTGAGCACTATTACTTTAATGTTGAGTGCTGTTTATTTAATGGCAGGGATGATTGACGTTTCTAAATGTACCCATTATTTTTACCAAATAGGGCCCTCAACATTCCAGGATCCAGACAAGCCGCAACTAGAGAAACCAGCAGCCACAGGTGGTAAAAGTGACACCAATAGGTAGGACAGTCTGTCAAATGATCTGAGTCTAGTGCAGGCTTGGCTAACCTGTGGTACTCCAGGTGTTGTGAAACTATAAGTCCCAGCATACCCTTCCAGTAATAAGCTGCTATATATTGGCAAAGCATGCTGGGGCTTGTAGTTTCACAACACCTGGAGTGCCACAGTTTAGCCAATCCTGGTCTAGTGGGACAATCGTGATTTTTGGTGACTATTCTGCCCAATCTAAGGGGCAGGTCAAGACTGAATTCTTTATACACACACTGCATTCTTTATATACTGCACTAAGGTGCAAGCTGTCCTTCGTGGACTGACCACTCCCCCTCTAGTGTCTGGTCCCGCCTCTATGATGGCTGACCACACCCCCTTTGGTGGGCCCCTAGTAATGCATTCCCCGGTGGGCCCTTCATGCCCCAGTCCGACACTGGGCATATTTTACCAAATTGTAAAAAAAACTATAGCTTTCTCAAACATGTCACCCCTCAAATGTACTCCTCAGTCATAATAGCTTTCTAACTAAACAAACCCCTAGGGGTATATTTACTAAGCTGCGGGTTTGAAAAAGTGGAGATGTTGCCTATGGCAACCAATCAGATTCTAGATAGCATTTTGTAGAATGCACTAAATAAATGAATGCTAGAATCTGATTGGTTGCTATAGGCAACATCTCCACTTTTTCAAACCCGCAGTTTAGTAAATCTAGCCCCTAGTCTTAAAACCTCCTGTACATTGAGTTTCACTCTCCCTAAAAAACTGAGAAAAGGTGACTTTTTGCAAAATACGAAGTGGAAAAAAGCAGCTAGATTTTAAACTTTAGATTATCCCTAATTTATCATTTTTCATTCTTTTTTTTCTGAAATTTAGACAGTTCTTTATTGGCATGACAAATTTCAGCTTCAAAGCTATAATACTTTTTAAACTGTAGCTCCTAAAAACACAATGCCCCCCTTCTCACAAAATTAAAACATGGCAACATGCCGTTTATTAGAATCAACCTTATAATATAAATATATATATATATATATATATATATATATATATATATATATATATATATATATATATATATATATCATTCCCTCTCATTCCAACTCCCACTTACCTTGCTTCTGGATAATTGGCTTCTGATGGTCTCTTCTGAGTTCTAAACCTCATACTGTATATAACCTTGTAACAAATGCCATCATTCCTTTAACAGGAATCATTGGAATAGATTTCTATAGCTGTCTTACTGCATTTTGTTCCTACTTGGAAGGTTTAGTGGCCTGAGTAATTGTCATGTCACGTATCCTAATTACATGTTAAAAGTTCTATAAATGATAACCCTTATGTATGTTATGCGAATACATTGAAGGGGCACTTTATTTGAGCATCACTGGGAAAACTATACACACTAATAAAAAATCCAGAGTAATTAGGCAACCTGGAACAGCTCTGTGTTTATTTTTATAATTGTTTAAGTAGTTCTACTGACAATATTTGCTCTTTATAGATTAGACTACATTTAAAGAATATTATCATTTTTATGATAGAGTTTTAACATAAGGCATTGTCTGTTATCAATATTTCAAGTAAATTTCAAGTTGACATATTTCGCTCAATTGATGTGGACTTACTTTGAGTTCAGATGCTCTGTGTTTCTACAAGAGGCCAACTCTGTTCTATAGTATGGTTTGCTTTATAATGTCTCTTGCTTGTTTGGCTCAGTCTATCCAGGGTATAGACAACACTTTAGTACTCTATTGTGAAAAATGAAAAAGACTGACAGAGAGAATTATACAGTTTGGATTATAGTGCCACTTTATTAGAAATTGTTAATTTCATCTGTTTAAAGCATAGTAGAGGTGTCATTTTAATTGTCACCTCAGTCACCAGGATTATTGTTATTGTCATCGATTTATAAGTAATTGAATCTGCATGAGGTTAAATTTAAAGTGCATGAAGAAATGTATTCTCCTTCTGTGGAATAATGGAGACAGCAGTAGTCACATCATCTTAAAGACGAGTAGTGTTTTAGTTTAAAAGATAGTATATATATATATATATATATATATATATATATATATATATTTGTGGGCCTGGTTCTCCTATGGAATTCTGCCCATGGTGAGCAGCCTAGGACTGGCTAACACTATGACAGGGGGACCACATGCTGCGGGTTTGCCTGTTAGTCTCACCAGCTGAATCTGTCATAACCTAGAGCGTGCATTGCCCCCCCTCTGCTACCTGCCATAGCTATTAGCACTTTTTTTTTTAAATAAAGAATTTATATATAATTTTTTTTGTTAACTCAAACAAAGTGATGATTATCATTGGCATGTATCTCGTGGAATCGAGCACCTGCAACAGATACACCTCCTGACAGATGTATCTGCAGCTGTCTCGGCGTCTAATACACAGCGACCTGAACACTCCTTACTGTACTTGCTCCAAGTCGAAAAAAACATTTTCTCCCCTGTTCCCCGTCTTCAAGCATTTGGAGGCACAATTCAGGGATATGCAAATAGTGTAATGGGAAAACAGGAATATGTGCAGTACTTAAATGCGTATTTTATGCTTTAAAATAGACCTTGTGTTCAACTCTAAATAACATCCATGAAGAGTAAACAAACTGTAACCTCAAGAATTATATTTTATGTATTTTGTATATGTTAGATATAGTTCTATAATATTCCTCCGTGCAGGCTGCAAGCAAACATAGGGCATTGCGTCTGTAACCACTATGCCTGCTCTCTGCCATATTTTCTATCCATTGCTGACTTTGCAATGCCTCCATTGATGTCATACCCCTCCCCAATGATGTCACACATATCCCTTGCCACAAGACAGTGTTCCAAAGTTATTGTAATGTGAAAGGATTTTTACCTATCAACACTGATAGGAGAATTCTAGGAGGAAATAAAGGGAATATGCAGAAGAGAAGGCAAACAATAGTAGCTGTACTAATAGTTGAACTCTGCAAGCAGGCTAACTAGTAGTATCAGAAGAACTAGGCAATGTTTTATAATAAGAATATCTTCATACATTCATGACTTAATTAGACATTCAGCAAATTTAAATGGAAATATTGAATACAGGAATATACATTGAAAAGTTACGCAATGTAAAACAGAGGTTAACTCGTCCACGTGTTTATTTATAATTATATTGTGTGATGTTTCAGGCTTCTAAGTATTTATGTTTCAGGTAGATAATCCCTAGGGAAACATGTGAATTAGCATTTTTAAACAACTTCTCATTGTCATTTTTGGCAGCATGTCAAAGATACATTTGTTATAATTTATACTGCTTGTTAAGGAACACCATCAAAAATTAATGCTCATTAGAGTGCTCATTAATATGCATGCTGGTTTTGACTTAATTAAACGAAGCAGCACTTCACAATTGCATTATGATGTAGTAAAGGGAATATTCTGAAAATTCCCTGTAATCTGCGTTTTCAGTGTTGTTCCCTCAGGATATTGATAACCTATATTTCACTGTAGACACCTGCTGCTTCTCACGCTGTTGTTTCATGTATGCTTGTAGAATCAATAATTATAGGTTAATTCTTTTGTAAAGCCAAAACCCATTGCGACAAATGTTCACACTATAGAATAACATGTTACAGGGCTGTAATTCTCAGGTTATACTAACTGGGCCTCATTTAGAGTTTGAAGTAAGTTAATTTGTGTAAAATTACTCTTTCTACTGCAAATGTGTACCAAAATGTGTCCATATTTCAATTTGAGGGTATCTTAGACAATCAGTCGATTACACCTGAAACAAGTCAGTGGAAGTTGAGTACAGTAAGGATGTGCACAAGTAACTGTAGCATGCCTACTGGAGAGGTGACCTAATGTAACGAATGTAGCATTATATAGTAGGGCTTGTTCTCGTGTGACGGCTGGTAAAGTCACCTGGGAGGGAACATTAGTGAATGAGGAGCAGGCCTCGCTATGCCAAACGTGATCATGCTTCACTGGCCAAGCGGTGTGCCAGTAAACACTGAGTACCGCTGCTGACCAGTGACATGGGAGCCTGAATCTATTAAAAATTCAGGCTTCCATCATGAAGAGGAGCATGGCAATATTGCCATGAACCCGGGACAGGTAAGTAGGGGATCCCTGGTTTCCACCGTATTTGGGAAAGGGAGTGTGTGTGGCCAATGAGACAAAAAATACATTTTTAATAGCTCCTGTAGGGTTAAAAAGAGGCGTGGAGAACCTCATTATTTCAAGTCCCCTATTAGAGCAAAAAAGGGGGTGCATGTAGGGTGCCAAGAGTGGCAGTTTGATTAAAGAGGGGAAGAGAACCCTAGTAAATTTAATAGCCCCTATGGTATAATGACAACAGCAAGATACCAGCAGGGGTATCCCCACCTTCAGGGCTACCCCTAAAACAAAGCCCTCCAGCAAGTGCAGGTTGGCACTACAGGGAAAAGAGGCACTGGAAGTCTAAGAATTTCTATCTTTTACCCCGTGGAATTGCCCTATTGTAAAGATCCCCATAGCAAGAGAGGAGGTTGCTGCATGGTGCAGCTTGGCTAATTGGAAGTGTGGATGTAAGGGAAGAGGATACTGCATGGCAAAGGTGTTCCTGGATGAGGGGATGTTTGCACCTCACGAAAGGATAGCATCCCTGGAGATTGGGATGGAGGTCTCTGACTGTGGTCTCTGCCTGTGAGACACGACCAGTGACTGGTATGTAACCTGTTGTGAGTCAATAAGTACTGTGTACAAGTGTGTTAAGAGGAGATTGCAATTATATCTGCAGAAGAAAATGTGCAGAAGGAGTTTGGCATTTAAATGTATATCTTTTGCAACCATTATTAGTTCTGATCTGGAGGAAGAGGAGTTAATAAGTTTATTTTTTTTTTGTGTATGAACTGCGATGTCCTGGTGCCCAATTCTCATTTGCATCGCACCACACCACACACTAGTGTCCATTCCATATCATGACTGTGTATCCGGGGAGAGGTGGAGAGTCCTTTCGTATTGTTTGCCTGTACCCATCACCTTGCCGGGGCAACAAGGACTGCATGTAGTTTCATCATAGACCACCAGAGGCACCCTCCACATTAATGAGAGTTGGACACATTTACAGATGCATGTCTTAGTAGATGTATATTTTGTGAGTACCAGAGGCCTACTGTAAGGATACTTGATGATGATGTTGTTGATGATAATGGCACCAGCAGCAGTATCTAGCCACTTCTGATTAACTGTTTGCTTATTAACCCTACCAGATGATAGTACTTCATTTACTAATGCTATATTGTGTCAAGTTGAGCCACCTAATTAAAGTGTTTCTTTGGACTACTGCAGGAAAAAGATTCCAATTAGATATTTTAAGTGGTAAACAAAGTATGGTGTATGGGGGTGTTTGTATATCATTATATTTTGTATTTATTTCTAACACTGTCAAGACACTTTTCTTGTGTTTATGTGACATGTATTACATTATATTGTGCATTAATAGGTTAATGCAACTAACATTGTTAAGCATCATCACTGCACTATAGTTGGGTTTAATTATATGCAATTATATGCTTGACACATGTCTGACATAGAAATGCTACTTTGAGTTGGATGGATTTGAGATATGTGCAATTCAAAATACACATGTCAAGCCACAATTTTTACATGTACATTTGGAACTTAAAATGCGATAAAACTCTAAATCAGGCCACTGTTGGAAACTCTAAATTGATTAGGAGGTTACTGGACAGTAATACACACAACATCCTAAAAATAAAATCAAAACTTAAAAACACCTTTAAATCACTAAACATCCACACACATAATATGTGAATTCTGAACTAATATATAGATTTGTGCACTTGTATTGTTGTACTTAACAACATGGCTACTAGCTACTAACATTATTATAACGCTTTAACCACCCTTTATCGGATGTCATATATCCAAGTACCAACACATTTATTGAAAGTAACAAAATCGAACAGACTAATGGGAAAGATGTCACTCTGCTTACTATTTATATGTACAGTACAACATATTTATTATAATTGTTTTAAATATTGTTCTTTGAATAGATCTGGCTGTTTTTAAGAATGTGATTTCAAGGGTTCAGTGAAAGTATCCCAAAGACATCTCCATAAACTACTTTATTTTTAAAGGAACTTTATATTTTATAATGTACATATTAAATGGTAAATGTAGTGCTAGAAGTGGGGCAGTGTGTGAGCCTTTCAAGCTGCTCACATGCTCCCAAAATGGTGCTTTGACGCATGTGAGCATATTGCAGATACTGCTGCCAGCAGTTAAAGGAACTGACAACTGTGGAGATGGAAAAATGATCACCAAAGGGTTTCATAGGTGTGGTTCATGTTCTCTGTGTAAAAATACTTTCTCCAGCAAAATAGATAAAAAAATAATAAAATTCCATATACAAAGTCATAAATATAGGCTTAACCAGTTTATTTCTTTCCATTCTAAAAACGTTGGTTACCTTTTAAAGTGTGTTAGTGATAAATGTTATATGAGATGTACCACTAGACCTTTAAAAATTTGTATTTCAGAGCATCTTAGAAATATAAAGAAAGGTTTTGACCCATCCACTTTCAAACCACTTTAAAGAAACCCATTCATGCTCTGAAAAATCTATATATTTTTTTCTATGGGATTGAGAAAATTGATCCCCATTGGAGAAGTAAGGACACTTCCATACGTTTAGCCAAGTTTGAAATGGAATGTATTTTTAAACTTAATACTTTGGTTCCTCATGATTTAAACTCTGATTTTGAGTTAAAATGGTTCATGTAAATTAAATGTCCTTTATGTTTTAGATATTTATTATTATTTTTTATTGGTTTATGGCAAACATGATGTTTAGGTTATGGCAAGCTTGATGCTTGTTTTTGGTTATTTAAGAGCATTTATGTCCAGTTTTATGTATCTTGACATTAAAATGTTTTAACCTTATGTGATTGGGTCCATTTTTTATTTAAATATAATCTCTTTTTATTTATTCATTTATTTTATGTTTGTAGAGATAATAACTATATATTTGTATATGGAATGTTTTATTTTCATATTTTTAGATCTTCATTATGATTGGTAGATCTTAGTCGTATGTTTATTTACATTACTGTGGCCGGTAATCCTTTAAGGTGATTGGACATCATTGGCCCTGTGATCCCAGTTTGGAACATATTCTCTGTGGTGATTTTGCATGCAGCTTTCTGGGTTCTGCAAGTGACGGTTCTTAACATCTGCACACTGCTGTTTTGTGGCCCTTCTGAATTTAGATCTGTTAAGCGTTTTTGAGATCAAGAAACATGTTTTTTTCATACATTCATTGGAGGAAGGCAATCAAGTAATCACAATTTCCATCATCCGTCTGTTTACCTTCAACAGCGTTTGTATGGGAATGCCCCAGTCATGCGACCTTCGGTTTGAAAAAGCAAATTAGTAGTTTATTCAGATAAATTAGCATATTTTTATGATCTTTTTGTGGATGATTAATCACAAATAATGTTTTCTTTTATTCTTTTTTGGTTTTCTATGTGATATTCACTTGTATGTATTAATATAGGTCATGCCATTAAATTCAAAGCATTTATCGAGTATTTATGATATTGGTTTGTATTTAGTTTTATCTATAAGCCTGAGTATACATATTTCAATATTTTTATAATTTCAAATAATATTGTATTTATGTGAGGTTTCCAATTTACTGTGGAACTATAAATGGAGGACAACAAACACAATGAACACATCGCCTTGAGGAAGACCTAAGGGTTGAAACTCATCAGCGCTAGTTTATGTCTCACTAAAATACATTGAACTTTTGCCTTTACAGCTTCATTTCGGATTTTACTGAGTGTTTACATTTTTTCATTTTAGATGTTTCTGGTAGGCAGATAGTCTCTATTGTCTCAATTGGGAAGTGTGTTACCTGTTCATGTTTTTATTCTTCTTTGGAAAAAGAAATTTGTTTAATAATAAAAGTGAGATAATGTGCTTCCCCTTTCCTTCTCCGTTCAATATCTCTGAGGATTGATAGGAGATTGTTGTAAAGTCGCCATATCTTCAATAAGATTGATATATATATATGCCTATTTTGTTTGAAGTCAAGCAAGCATATTTAAATAAGGGGATAACCTAGAGATGATCTGTATTCATATTGGTGCTTAAAATTCCAACTCACACTAATATGTGTTTTTGCTTTGTATATGATGCATTTACATTACTAATGGCTGTTGTCTCACCAATCACAGTCCTTATTATATATTATATACTTTGAGGACTTTTCACTATTTGAAATTAAATTGCATCTATATACTACACTATATGTATTTTATTTCTTCTTTGTATGTTTGGGAGACTCTGATTCAATGGAACAATACAGAAGATTCATTGCATCATCTATAAACTTATTTTGACACTGGATTTATACATTTTTGTTTATATTATATATATTTTTGATCATATTTATAAATGGTTTTGACATGTATGGTGATACTGTGTAGCACCCATCGAGGTGAATCATTTATTTCTTTTTTCTATTTGTTATATTGCTGGGTAAAAATGATAGCCCTTTATTAACTTTGTAGGCTGACACATTTAGGGGAGCTGTAAAGATACTGGGTCTTCTGGCCAAATTATACCCACTTCACAGTGACTAGCCAGCCAGGGGTGCCTTACTATCCCAGTACCTTCTAAGGTTCCTATAGTCACTCAGGCAAATGCAGTTACAAAAGTACAACAGTACATTTATTGTAATAAAACCAATCACTAAAATATTATATACAAACTATAAATAAATACCAGAAGGATGGCCCCTTACCCCACTAGCTTAAGGAGTTACAGTCACCTGGCTGTCCTGACTTGAAGCCACATGAATCTGCAAATGTAGTCCACTGGTAGAGAATGGCAACTCAACACCAGACCTTGCACCTTCCAGGAATCCACAGAATAAACACCCCACCCCTGGAGTGGCTCTTTATATTCAGGGTCAAATTTCCACAGTGCTTTCCCCTTGCTGGACAAACCCCTGGCTCTCTCCCTCTTAAACATTGGTGGGTTCTGAATCAGGGGGTTGGAGGCTGGGAGTGGAGATGAGCTTTGCTTCCAAAGAAGCTCCCCTGCTAGATTGCAGACAAAATGCCTGGACTAGTCCTGGGGAGGACAATGGATACTAATTGGCCTTCCCCATCTACAGATACAGGATAGCAGTCAGCCCCCATCTGTGTCCTGGAACTTGATCCTTATCCATAGCACACCTGGCTTTAATTTAAGAACAATGAGCAACAGCTTCACTGCAATATCAACAATATATATTAAACAATATACATATTTACAATGAGCTACAGTGTCCCCTTATCCACATGTACTTAGGAACGGCATTTGCACTCTGGTGAGCTGGGAAACAAAAACATGGCTATAAAAAGTTCTTGTTGTAAAAGTAAACATTTTGTGAGAAACGTGGGACAGGCTGGTTGATCGGATATCAAGCTTGTTTCTTCATAGGAGCACTCACGTTTATAAATAATTTTTGTTGTATCTTCTGTTAAATGCTTTGCTAGAATTAGTAGAGAAAAGGGACACTGTGACTCCTCGGCACTGACCCAATGAACTATTTTGTAGTGCTATCTTGATCCTCTCAATGATCACATGATTTTGTATATGGCTACTTGGTATAGGCATTGAAATCTGCTTACAATCATTTTTGCAAAAAGTTTAAAGCATACATTTAAATGACAGATAGGGTAATTGCTCCCACACTGAGATATGTCCCTGTCCTCAAGACCATTGAAATATGGTCTTCAAGTGTTATGGTTGGAAGGGTCCACCAGCACATAATATTTCATTCAGCAGGCAACACCATTCTAACACATATATACACAATCCACAAAACAGATGCATTGGTGGAAACATTGCTGCATTACATTTTGTAATCAACCATATTATTTTTTTAAAAACATTACAAATACTGGATAATAACTAAACAAGCTGCTAACAGAAAGCAAAATATTGATTAATTAAATAAATACAAACAATGATCCAAGTGCCACATTTTAACTTCTAGAAAGACACAGTTTAATATAATTGTTTTCCATGTGAGAACACAGCACAATCATTTTTAAATGCATTATTTGTTTGTATTATTATTAAGTATTGTTATTATTACATAATAGTAATGAAACTGAAGCTCAAATACTTTCAGGGCTTGGTTACTCATATCTGTTGTTAATGCATTTTCAGCCGCTATCGAACGACCTGAAATGTGCATTAGAAATCGGATAAAATGTTTTTTATTCTTTTCCATCACATAAATTTTAATAATGCCTTTAAAATTTTAGAAGACAGAATTACTTATTTCTTATTATTTATCGTGTACTGCCAGTATAACAGATTGTGAGAGAAGCAAGGAGAGCTGAATCTGGTGAGCAAGGCTGATAAAAAAGGTGGAATACCAGACAGGGGGAATCAGTGCCAGTGCTAGAGGAGAGATCAGCAGGGCATAAGGGACAACTCCTGAGTGCCCATCCTGTACTGGACCCAGTCAGGGAGAAGGGCCGGAAATAGAGAGATACAGGGCTAGATTTACTAAGCTGCGGGTTTGAAAAAGTGGGGATGTTGCCTATAGCAACCAATCAGATTCTAGCTGTCATTTTGTAGAAGGTACTAAATAAATGAAAGCTAGAATCTGATTGGTTGCTATAGGCAACATCCCCACTTTTTCAAACCCGCAGCTTAGTAAATCTAGCCCACAGAGTCTGCAGATAGGTACAGAGACTGCTCTGAGAGTGTGGAATGATTTCCAGGGGAGTTCAGTGAAGATCTACTGCTGTGGGCATTTAAAGTTAGTCCCTTGCCGGAGAGGGAGTCTCCTGGTCTGGGTGAATTGCCAGTGAACAGAGAGGACAGCAAGCAAGAGGAGGTCTGGTACATGCTGATTATTGCTTAGTCCAAGTGTCCCTTTCAGGACCATAAAAACTATAAAGATTTATGTGCAGAACTACCTTGTTCTTAAGTTACATATTTATTTAAATCACATTCCATATTCATACAAGGTCACTTCAGTCAGTGAATAATTGTTAATTGAATGAAATTCAATGAAAATAGTGTATTGCCGCCAAGTTCATATAAACAGGATCACCAACCAAGTGAACCAATGGGTAGCCAATGTTCTTCACGGTTACTAAATTGTTTGCATTAAGTAACCTTTGTGAGAGTGGTTTCTGGTGAGATTGTGAGTGTGGTGCAGACTGCAATTTCATGCTTTTATAACACTGTGTGAATAGAGTGACTGAGCTGTGGTTTCATTCAGCCCTTCCTATTATTTAGATGTGATGCTCTAATTGTCTTTAAGGGGCCAGTAGTTTAATCCATAATTTTGTAAGGTGTGTTTTAACCTAACTAATCTTCTCTTTAAATCCTATTCTAGTTAATTCCACTATACTTCATCTAGCAATTGGTCCGCTAGTCAAAACTGTTCTTCCACAATAAACAGTAATTACTGACAGGCAACCAGGTTTGGTTTGGGTGGCCAATTGTGACTGTCACAGTGGTAGGACTGTACAGACATATCTGAATGTTGAGAGACGTCTCATAGAAAGTAATGTGATAAATAAGGTGCTGGTTTAAGAGTCATTGATTGACAGTACTATTGTGACAAATTACTTTATTGAAAATTAAACTATAAATTGTATATTTTACAATTTCAAAGAACACAACTTTTTCTTGAAATATTAAAATTAGTATTTTCTTCCCATAATTGGTTTACAGAATTACTGTTTGCTTTTGTTATCATTGCTCATTGAATAAATAAATCTATTCTCTTGGGGACCACTTAAATCTGATGGAATTTATTTATGTGCAGTAGATGGGAAATATTCCTAGTAAACACACTTTATTAATGATAGAGTTGATGTACTCTATCTTTCAGTCGCTCCCATTCAGCAAGTGTTTACTGAACTGTCATGTGAACCTTGCTCTGTGTTTTAATGGAAACTTCATTTGTTTACATCTGCTATTTCTCTTGGGTATTACTTAATATTCAGAATCTTTCTGCCAGCTACACCAAATCCCATACTGTGCATGAGACAGATAGAGAGATACGCTTTTATGGATGCTGGAGGCTCGTCATTCGTCTAATTCCTTGTGCTAGGATCACATGAGATATCACTGTTTATTTCATGAGTTAAACAAAATTAGTCATGCTGAAGTGTGTAATGCAGACTCCAGCAGTGCACTGACGCCAAGTCTGATGAAATGACATATGGACAAGATTGTTTTACTTGCTAAACAAACACCTTGTTGTTAAAAATAACCAAAACCATTGTTATGTTGGCTTTTGGCTTAGATGTAATGCACACTCATTGACACTTTACATGCACCTGCAAGATGACTCAAGATAGGCAGATAATGTGACAGGACTAGGCTTAGGTACTTTATGACTACACACAGTCTATCTACATAAACACAGCCAACATTGACTCTGAAATGACATAGGCAAATTTTGACCATTAACAAATCCAGGTGGTCAGTGGCAGTCCTAGGGACCAGTGAGGCAGAAACCAATGGATTAGAATCCTAGCCCTCCAACTACTGGAACACTGTGCTAAATATGTGCACTTTGATCAAAATGTCTCAGCACATTTAGTGCTGGATCGGTGCTAGGAAACGCAGTGATGTCACTATGATGCTACCAGAATTTAGATGCAATTATTTACTAGTACAGAGAAGGTCCAAATCGGATGTCCCAATACTAACATTAGGGGCTAGATTTACTAAACTGCGGGTTTGAAAAAGTGGAGATGTTGCCTATAGCAACCAATCAGATTCTAGCTGTTATTTATTTAGTGCATTCTACAGAATGACAGCTAGAATCTGATTGGTTGCTATAGGCAACATCTCCACTTTTTCAAACCCGCAGTTTAGTAAATATACCCCTAGATCTAGTGTAATTGGGAGCTCATTTTGTAGTTGCTCACATATATACAATGCTATGAGATCCAGATCATGTTAGATCCAAAAGTGGTTAGTATATTTAGTGCATTCTACAGAATGACAGCTAGAATCTGATTGGTTGCTATAGGCAACAACTCCACTTTTTTAAACCCGCAGTTTAGTAAATATACCCCTAGATCTAGTGTAATTGGGAGCTCATTTTGTAGCTGCTCACATATATACAATGCTATGAGATCCAGATCATGTTAGATCCAAAAGTGGTTAGTATGTAGGAGAGACCCATTACACAAGCAACAAAAATACAAAACAAAAACATTTTGTAGGAAGTGATAACAAAAATGAGGAATACTGTTTTTTTTCCTACTTCACCTCCTTCCGGTCAGAGAGAGTGTGATGAAAGGAGGTACTTAAATGTACCGACTACTCGATACCTCGCTTTCACAGGGCACAAGTATGTGCTACGGTTACTTTTAGCTCTTTGTTCCCCTGTTGTTCCTATGGGCAACAGGAGGTCAGTAGTAGGCGCTTTCAATAAAAATTAAGTATCTCCTCTCATTGATAACAGGACACCTGATCTCCATGTTGTTAACATTCATATACCATGCGAATGATATATTTTAAATGCATTACTGTATACCTTGCCTGTGTATTAACCACAGTCTTTTTTACGTGTGTCACAGATGTATATGTTATCCAGGGAGCTTCCAGAGATGGAGGGTTGGCAGCCCATTATCAACTAATGGGTTAAACTAGGGAAGATACCTCAGCCTTCCCAATCAATGTGACTATTAATCTATTGTTCCGCCATTGTTCATGTCAACATCAGGATTTGGTTGTTGCTTTTCAAATGCATTGTCCGGCATGCTCCGTCTGCTCTCCCCTTAAATCCAAGCGCAGATATCTGTGCCACAATCCTACTCTGTACAACAGAAAGCACATGGCCCTTTAAGACCTCAACCTATCATCATGTGACTGCTGACATGAGGCCCGCTCTATTCATCAGCTCAGCTATTCAAATTTGCTATTGCACAGGCCTGTTCCAGAGTTTTAGGCTCCATACCTTTATCCTAGCATTCTTGTACATCTTGTGACTGATTTCTGTGAATTCTGACCAGGCCCGTTCCTGACTTCTTTTCTGCCTGTCATTTGTTCTGACACCTTCCGATTTCCGATTTGATACTCTGCTGTACATTTGTGTACCAGTCCAAGCTACATGGGCCAGACTCTTTTTGCTGTTTGATACCAGCTCTTAACACCTGGAGGCATCACAGAGAGCTGCAACCTGCAAAGGCCAAAACATCCCTGTGGGTGTCACTGGTTAAAACTGGCAGTTTATTAAACTCCATGCCTCAGTTATGAACAGCACTAGTTCAGGTTGGTGAAATAGAATCCACTAAACCTGCTAGAATTGTGACAATTGTAGAGTGACCCATTGTAGCCTTCCAGGAGCAGTGCCCAACAGTAGTTGAGGGGGAGAGAGGTAGTATCCGTTGTGCTGGCCAGGCCCCTACAAACTGCATCCTTTATGTGGATCCTAGATAGTGGTTCCCACTGGCCTGAACTGTCATAGCAGTATCAAGGAGTGGAGTCAGAGCAAGTTCTGCTAGGGGTTATGCCTCCCATTGGGAAGGTACATTTGTGACAGGAGGGAAAGAGGTGCTGACTCCTAGAAGGTACAAGTTGTATATATCAGCAGTCTTTGCACCATTCGATACTGAGTGATCCAGAGTTAAAAATGAGAGAAATGCCTCCACTGGTGATTGCACCAATCTATTTAGCTGTTGTCTGTGTGAGTGTTGCAATTGTACAGTTCTTGTGGTTATATGTGGTGATTATACTGTAACTTGAAAATATTAAGTAAAATAGTCTTCTAAGTTACCTTTGGGCTGTCTACTTAAGTGTAACAGTACCCGTGGTAATAACACTCATGGTGCTACTAGAACTTCGGGAGGTAGAGCAGTGGCCCATATTTACAGTTAGCGCTCTCCCCCTGGGTTGCATAAGGTTGGAATAGCCCCTACCCTAGGGCATTGTGACAAATAGTCACTTATGAACAGCAAAAAATAGGAACCAGAGTTGCCAAGCATATTTCACCCAGTTCTAAGTCCTTGGACCTGACCCATAAAAGATGAATGCACCTGCTTTTGTGGGTTTGTAGGTCCACCTGAACACATGCTAGAAACAGTAAAACAGTCAAAGTCTACCCTACTACTATTTTAGGAGAACAGCCTTCAATTATTTCAACATCAAGAGCTAGATTTACTAAGCTGCGGGTTTGAAAAAGTGGGGATGTTGCCTATAGCAACCAATCAGATTCTAGCTGTCATTTTGTAGAAGGTACTAAATAAATGAAAGCTAGAATCCGATTGGTTGCTATAGGCAACATCCCCACTTTTTCAAACCCGCAGCTTAGTAAATCTAGCCCCAAGTCTTTCCCCATTACACCTCACTTCTCTGTTTACATGTTTTTATGACAATGTTTGAAATGCATTTAAAAATGGGCTTTCCCATAAAAGTGCAATTGAGAGGTGCAAAATGTGTCCCTTTAAAAGTGCAGGAAGAGCACGATCTCGACAAGCTCAGAAGACATGGAAAAGTCAAGTCGTTTTGTGAAGAGAAAAATTCTATGTGCCCTCAGGGAAATAGGGAACATTCCATAAGTGTACTTTCTTCACCCCTTTATTTCTTTATAATCTCATTCTGTCCTGGACTCTGATAAGGCATTAGACCGTATTTCATGGAACTTTATGTTTCATACATTGAAGGTGTATAGCTTCTCGGCTGAATTCCTGACAGGTGTATTCGCAATGTATAATTCTCCGTCAGCCAGGGTTTTGGTTAACAGCTCCTTATCTGATCCACTCTCACTTTTCAACAAGACGATGCAGCGTTGTCCCCTATTGCGCCTAGTCTTCACCCTAGTTATAGAACCCCTGGCGGCGATAATCTGACAGACGAATATGATCACGGATGTAGAGGCGGGGCCCCTGAGAATTCAAGATCTCCCTGTTCACTGACAATATCCTCCTCTTCCTCAGAAACCCCCAGGACTCCCTGCCCGTCCTATACAGACTCATGGATGAATCTAGCTTTCCATCAGGCTTTAAAATGAACTTTTCTAAGTCTGAGTTCATGCTCCTTCATACCCCCTCTCCCCTCAAAACTAGCTTACAAGCTAATTTTACCCTGCAGTGGCAGACCCACAAGATCAAATGTCTTGGAGTATACATCACCTCTTTATATGACAGTCTGTATCAGGAAAATTTCCCCCGCTTCCTGGCTAGAATCAAGCAGGACCTCAAGGTGTGGCCTGGCTATATCATATTGTGGCTGGGGAGGATCATTGCTGTCAAGATGATCCTGATTCCAAAATTCTTATACTTATTTAAGACAGTAAAAGTATCAGACTCTGTGTTCTACGACCTGTATTTCTCCTTCCCGAAATTTGTCTGGTGTTGTAGGTCCCCTAGGATCTCTGTGACAGTACTTAAGGAACCTACGGCCTGGGGAGGTAGAGACTTCCGGATATCAAAGTTTATTATTTGGCATTTAAAGCGGCGATGGCTTGTAAAGGCAACTTTCCTTTACAAGTCATCGCCGCTTTAAATTTCCCCTGCAAAGTCACCAATTTCCAGTGACTTGCAGAAATCAGAGCTTCATACATTTACCCCCTTGAGTCCATGCACCTGACCATGTGATGGGGCAGCTCCCATTCCCTGAAAGGCACACCACACAGGGATGGGGACACCGCAGCACTGAAAACTCTTCCTCGTCTGCTGGGCTCATTGCTCTTTCATTGACATCAATTCTCAATGATTGTGATAATCAAACTCACCAGACTCTTTTACTCTATGTGGAATTACAATTACTTTACATACTCAGAACTGTCACTGAAAATGTTAACCTACAGTATCATGACTTCTAACTTACAAGCTGCTCAAGGACTCTAATTAAATATAACATGTGAAGGAATATAAATAAATATAATTTTAAAATCATAAGGCACATTAGTTTTGAATGTACAGTATATGGTTATTATGGTCTACAGTTTGAAAAGACACTATTGTGCTTTTAGTGATTGAATGCACAGAGACAATTACTTACATTAAAATCTACTGCACATGCTCAACATCTCTGTATACTGCACCAAAAATAGCATGTACTGTTGAATACTATGATCACCTGAACTACTAATGTGGGAATGCTGGTGCATCACGGACCTACCTTCCTGGACTCCCTGGCCAAACTTAATATGGGACCTGACAGGTGACAGATCAGTTACTAGTTTAATCCATTGTGACATCACATTGATGATACAGGAGCCTAAAGGAGGGAAAACTCCTCCCCTCCAGGCTCCTGCATTGACAGAGGGGTGCCTAAGTGGATAGTGGACTGATGTGTCAACTGTCAGATCTATTGACTTGTGATGTGACCCTTGTCAGGTGACATATTTATTTGTTTACTAACAACTCGAGATTTTATATGCAGAATTATTTGGTGATTGTAAACAATATTTACAATTTTTTTGACCATGTGTTGAGTTGTGTTTAGTCTGTAAATTCAATTTTTCCAGTCCATACATTTATATATATTTTTATATCAATTTCTTGAACTTCAAAGTATAGCTTTAATCAAATAGTGTTTTTAAACTTTCAACTCTGATAAAACGATGTACCATATGCGTAATGTAGCATTTACAATTCTACCTTGGTGTTCCAGCAATTCTTGTTAGTTTTAAATTAGACATAGAATCCATACTGTGTTATGGTCATAATGCTCAACTAACCTGACCAAAACATTAAAATTATAGAAAAAAAATTCAAATCATCTTCATAGTAGACTGAGTATATTATATGCTAATATTTATTCCAGTGGAAATAGGTGATTCTCTACTTTAGCAGTAATCTTCTACTTTTGTATACTTCCAAGATGAAAATAAAACCAATGCACTAAACTGCAGATCTAATCATGACCATAAAGTGTTTTTTATGTTTGAGATATAATTTTTCTTTTATATATATTTGGACTTTAAAAAGCTATCATCTGCTTGACACACTTTCATGCTACTAATTAAATATAGATTGTCAAAGTAAAGTGCAGTCAAAATTGCTTGAAGAAACCAGAGGTGTTTTATTCTCATTACTGAAATGTGGCAAAGTACAAGCTCATATCTATTAAAATGAATATAATTCTTTGCTAGAATAATCTCCACTTTCATGAATATAGAGCATCTCTATTTGAGAGTTTTGACTGAACAGGAGCTTAGCAGCATTTTAAAAGAGAATTAAATTGTGTATGCTTGCAAGAAAAAAGAAGTGACTGAACCCTAAAAAGATACTGTAGTTTACTGCAAAAAAAGTACAAACCTTTTAAAGTGGTAATATACATTTAATCTGCAATATCATCACAGAAGAAAAAAAATATATATTATATGACATTGTTGAATGTTTATAGCTCAAAACATATCACTACAGAAAAAAACTGTTTACGGTATTTGCCTTCACTGACCATTATCAAGTCTTTCATGGAAGACTTTTAAAATAAATGGTTAGTTCCTATTTCTTGAGTAGATACAAGGGCCAGCACAAAAGGTGCTTTGTGCCTTTGGCATAACATTAGAAAGGATGCGTAAGAATGCATAGCTGAATTTTTGCTCATAAACAATGTAGAAGGGTAATAAAATATTTATTGGTTAGTTTTAGGTCAAGTTTATAGCTAACAAAGAACTAAAAGTTGTTCTTCAGTAGTGTGGAAAAGCATCTCCCTTGGACCCCTTTAGTTTTTCCTTTTTTAAGTATAAATGTGTTTTATTATATGATCAGGTTAAAGGGCACCTTTCACCTACAAACAGTGGAGATAGGGATTTTGTGGGCTACATCAATACTCATGAGCAGGATATCAATTGCCTGGGAATCATTGCCTTATTAATATTAGTTATGTCTCATTAATAATGGCCTTGATGTCTCTCAGTGATGTCACTTATTCTTAGTGAAATCATCAATTAACTCTGCATGGACACTGGTTGAGTCCACAAAATGCCCTGTCTTTAATTGTTTCAGCACTGTTTGGTGGTCTTTGCTGTTCAGTGATGTCTCTCCCTTTGTGGTCCTAAAGGCAACAATACACCTTTCATTTGGGGCTAATTGATGGTCTCTAAAAATTAGCTTTCATTACTTTGAGAAACAGCCAGGGCCAGACTAACAATCTGCCAACTGTTGCTCTTCCTTAGAAGGACTGGTGTGTTTGACAGTAACAGTAAACTGAACTGGGGTATCAAACTTTGGTTATAGTAGCCTGCTCTGTCTCAGATTAACAACTATAATTTTAATAGTTTCTGCCATGTCTGCTGCATAATTATTTGAACTCACCCTACATTACTATATTGAGTTGAAAATTTAAAGGACAGTTGAATATATCCTAGAAGTAGGACATTCCATTTATATTTATTGTGTTTTTTTATGTTGACATTGTATAGCTATAATTATTCCTCTTTAAGGTCCATTTAATTTGTATTTTTTTCTATAATTTGTACTTTAATAAATGTGTATGCTTTTAGATCACTATCTACACTAGCTAAGTTTTATTGATTTTTAATAATTGGATTGGGTGTGCGCATATGAGTATTGGTGAATATATGTATATGTATAATGTATAGGTTTTAGGACCTATTTTCATGTGATCGCACCCCTTCTGTATACACAAATTGTTCCCTGCTCTTTGGCATTTTCTGAGTTGTAGTGATAGTTTTTATTGATTGTAATTACTAGGCTAACTTTACATTTTTTTGCAGTTTTAGGCTTCCGCATAAATGTTTGCTTTTTTCCCCCATTTTGGCACTGAACACTGAAAACATTATGCATTAAACTGCAAGCAACTTTTACTTTATGCTGTGTATCAAGACAAAAACTGATCATTTAATTTATTAGTGCCACAATAATTGACATTTACTGCTTATGGTGCAAATATACTGAATAGGATTTTGCAGGAAGATAGGTATGACTGGTAGGGAGAAGTAGGGGCAAGAGCTATCATCCCATGTTACATAATTGACAAAACTATTGATGGTACAGTCATGGCCAAAAGTTTTGAGAATTACAAAAATATTATTTTTCACAAAGTCAGCTGCCTCAGTTTTTCTGATGGCAATTTGCATATACTCCAGAATGTCATGAAGAGTGATCAGGTGAATTGCAATTAATTTCAAAGTCCCTCTTTGCCGTGACAATGTACTTTACCCCAAAAACATTTCCACTGCATTTCACCCCTGCCACAAAAGGACTAATTGACATTAGGTTAGTGATTCTCTCGTTAACACAGATGAGAGTGTGGATGTGGACAAGGCTGGAGATCACTCTGTCATGCTGAATAAGTTAGAATAACAGACTAGAAGCTTTAAAAGGAGAGTGGTGCTTGAAATCATTGTTATTCCTCTGTTAACCATGGTTACCTGCAAGGAAACATGTACAGTCAACATTGCTTTGCACAAAAAGGGCTTCACAGGCAAGGATATTGCTGCTAGTAAGATTGGACCTTAATCAACTATTTATCAGATCATCAAGAACTTCAAGGAGAGAGGTTCAATAATTGTGAAGAAGGCTTCAGTGCGTCCAAGTATGTCCAGCAAGAGCCAGGACCATCTCCTATAGTTGATTCAGCTGCGGGATCGGGGCACCACCAGTGCAGACCTTACTCAAGAATGGCAGCAGGCAGGTGTGAGTGCATCTGCACGCACAGTGAGGCGAAGAGTTTTGAAGGATGGCCTGGTGTCAAGAAGGCCAGCAAAGAAGCCACTTCTTTCAAGGAAAAACATAAGGGGCAAACTGATATTCTGCAAAAGATAAAGGGATTGGACTGCCGAGGACTGATGTAAAGTCATTTTCTCTGATGAATCCCATATCAGATTGTTTGGAGCATCTGGAAAAACACTTGTCTGGAGAAGGAAAGTTGAGCGCTACCATCAGTCCTGTGTCATGCCAACAGTAAAGCATCCTGAGACCATTCATGTGTGGAGTTGCTTCTCAGCCAAGGGAGTGGGCTCACTCACAATTTTGCCTAAGAACAAAGCCCTGAATGAAGAATGATACCTAAACATCCTCAAAGAGCAACTTCTCCGAACCACCTAAGAACAGTTTGGTGACAAACAATGCCTTTTCCAGCATGTGGGAGCACATTGCCTAAAGGCAAAAGTGATAACTAAGTGGCTCAGGGATCAACACATCGAAATTTTGGGACCATGGCCAGGAAACTCCCCAGACCTTAATCCCATTGAGAACTTGTGGTCAATACTCAAGAGACAGGTGGACAAACAGAAACCCACAAACTTTGACAAACGCCAAGCATTGATTAGGCAAGAATGGGCGGCCATCAGTCAGTATGTGGCCCAAAAGTTGATTGAGAGCATGCCAGGGCGAATTGCAGAGGTCTTCAAAAAGAGGGTTCAACACTGTAAATATTGACTCTTTGAATATACTTAATGTAATTGTCAATAAAAGTCTTTGACACTTATGAAATGCTTGTAAATTTACTTCAGTATACCATAGCAACAATCTGACAAAAAGGTCTAAAACACTGAAGCAGCAAACTTTGTGAAAACCAATACTTGTGTGATTCTCAAAACTTTTGGTCATGACTGTGCAGTAGATGCATAATAACATCACAGTGGGAGATATGACAAAAAGCGACATTACAAAATACATTGAAATCTGACTACTCTGACAAGACAATGACTGACATCACGATCACTTGTGACAGCCTTCAATTTTTTTTTTACCAACTCTGTAATACATTTTTTATTTATTTAAATTGCATGAACTTATTTCAGAAATAGGTACTGTTTTTTTGGGGGTTGTTTTAAGTGTGACTCTAAACTCTAAGGTAAGAGCGATCCACGTTTATCACACCGTTTAGGCAATTTGAAATCAATGTAATGTTGTTCAGTATGAAGAATTCCTCAGCCATGTTCCAGAGGATGGATAATGATCTGCTAGATGGGTATCAGGAATTCACGCAAAGATATTTAGATCACATTGTTATCTTCAGTGACACACTGAGACCATTTAACACATGACTAATGCCCAACTGACCATCAGGCCTGCCAAATGCCAAGTGGGAATGGCAGAGGTAAAGTCCATGGGGCACAGAGTGGGTGGAGGAAAAGTACAACAAGGTCTGGCTAAAGTAGATGCTATCTCGTCCTGGCCCCACCCCACCAACCTGAAACAAGTAAGCCTTCCTTAACACTGCAGAGTATTACCGCAATTTCATGCCCCACTATGGTACCATTCCAAAACCACTGACAGACCTGACCTCCAAAAAGTTCATGTGACATAAAGTATGAACAAACGAATGTGAACATGCCCTCAACCAATTGAAGGAGGTATTGTCCGAGTTCCCTGTATTAGCTGCCCCTGACTTCCAATGATTATTCATAGTCAAACTGATGCTATGGACTGCGGAATAGGAGCAGTGTTGTGCCAGGTTGGGAAGGATGGTCAAGAGCACCCTGTAGCCTATTTGGCTCAGAAACTGGTGGTGAGGGAAATTGCCTATTCCACCATTGAAAGGGAGTATCTGGCCATGGTTTGCAACCCTATTTATATTGCAGAGAGTTCTCAGTTGTTACTGATCATAATCCCTTCAGTTGCCTCAATAGGACTGCAAGATAAATGATCGACTGCTGCAATGGAATCCGGCACTACAAATGTACACCTCTTTTGTTCTCTAGTCAACAAGGACATGGCATGATAATACTCTGGCCCAAACTCCTAGGCACTCTCTCCCCAGGGAACCAACGGTCACCAGTCAGCAGAGGGGAGGACACTCCGGAGTTAGTAGGTCATATTACCAACAATCACCAGCGAGTTACCGCCTTAATACACTCCCCATTAGCTTCATTTTCGTGGGAATGATCAGTGTTATATAGACTGTGCCTTTGGGGTCTGTGACTGTATCTTGTATGGTGACTAGGAATTACACTTTCATCACATGCCTAGGCTGTGCTTCTGTTTTACCATCTGTTGAATAACCACAGTTTGGTTGCAGCAATTCACCTAGGTGATTTTTGAATGAACCCACCAGGACACATGGTTCTTCACACATGTTAATTGTACAGTAAGCTTTGTCTTTGCTTATGGTGATGAGGGTAATGGTGATGTACATGCTGAATACAATTGAAATGTGAACTCGGTTTCCTGTCATTGTCAGTTAATGTTTGTAATAATTTCATATGGAAACTTGTCACCTGCTACCCATTGTTACTGCACAATTAAAAACAAAAACAAATTTTGCCATGATTCACAATATATTTATGATCTAAAAATAGTTAACATGCCAATGGATGACATTACCCTGGTTAATATTAGTCACATCACTATGTTCATCATAAAAGGTGATGTCACTGGTAACATCAAAATAATTGACATTACAGATAACGTTACAACGTAATATATCATCATCAAAATAGATAACAAACATCACAATAATTGACATTCCTGATGACATCACAATAGGTAATATCATTGATATAACATAAAAATAAGATGACATTACAATGACTGACATCACGATGACATCCCAATGGGCGTTATCACTGAAAGTGTCATAATGAATGACAAAAGTTATGATATCACATTTAATGACATTATTGTGTGCATCCCAACTGGTTAAATATTTGATGACATAGAAATGGTAACATTAAAAATGGGTATCAAAAATAGGAGACAAAATAACCTACATTTTGACAATCACTACAGATTTATAATACTTTCATTAATGCCACAAATAAGAAAGCACAATAAAATCAATTGGAGCTCATCATTGAAATGCTAAAATAGCGAAACCTTAAAGATATCAGCAAACTCATAAGAATAATTCAGTCAATGTCTTGTCCAGTCAATGTGAAAAGGCAGCCATGATGTGCAAAATACTGTAATGATAAATCAAAAACCATGTTGTGCTGCAGGGAGGGTAAATTTAAAATGCATAAAAAGATTTAGAGTTGGGAGGAGGGCACATCCTTGCTCAACTCTAAATTGCGATGTAAAAATAAAGCAGCCCAGTATTTGTGTGCAACATGCAAAATTAAGCAGTATGTTTACTCAATTTCCAAACCTTGCATCTCTTCATGGATTTTACAGGACCAACATTTGTACCTTTTAGCTGAAATGGCTTCTAACTGTAAATTAAGCCATTTGTGTTAATAGCTATGCTTTTGTTAAATAAAGACACAACAATGTGGAATGTCATTCACCACCTGTTGATGTTTGAGGAAGACAAATATTTAGAATTGAAGCACAAAAATTATTTATTATAGTTTATTTGTAGAGCATCATATTATGCAGTGCTTTCAGAGAATGTTGAATCGTTCACATCAATCCCTACTCTATTGAGCTTACAGTATAAACTATGGAAACATTTACGCAAAAAGGTGCTAAGCTCGGGGGCCAAATTAATTACTTTATATCAAAATGGTTCAAATATACCCAATGAAAATGAGATTCATGCTTACAGGGACATTTCACAAAAAATTCATAATAAGGATTTCAATATTTTTTCCATTTAAACTTCATACCAAAAAGGATATATTGTAACCGGGCACCTTCTTGTTTTTACTTTTCTTTTATTGTCAGTATAGCAAAGTAATTCATACCACAAAGTAACACACCTTTTCATGTCACCCTAATACTAAACTAACAGAGACCTGCTCCCTAGACACAGGCTGCTGTCTGGCATCGGTCACTCTGTACAAAAGTAAAAGACAGGTTTAAACAGCTCTAATTTGGTGATACTTGCCTTTAAAGAGGAGTTCTCTTCTGGTGCTTGAAAACACGTTCTGCAAGCTGGCTGCTAGCTGTGGAAAGAGATTATTTTAAACCACTTCAAAACATGTTAGTTAAATCAGACTCTTTACTATTATTTTGTCACACACATGTCCCCCACCTGTATCTCTTTAACTTAGGTGCACTACTGTACAAATGTGTAATTCTGTTTGCAGCCTTTCTCTGCAGATCGCCAGCTAAATACCTAACTCCTCTTTTAGAAGCTTTTGACAAACCACTCCCTTTGTCACAATATAAAACGTGTAGTATAATATTGAAGAGATAATACTTATCTATATGTTATTCCAATATAAATGTATTTTATTGTAGCTACATAATTTACCATGCCTGAGCTTAGTAACAAAGTTTCAATTGACTGAAACAATGTTTCATATATCTTCACAATAAGGGGTCTATTTATGACCCATCGCATATTGCTCATATTAATTATCATTTCTTAGTGCAATGATAAGAAATTAATTAACATGACCATTAATAAAAATTTATTATCCGAGGATGCGGCAATGATGGTAGGAGATGGAAGTTCTCATGGCTCTGCACAATTTGTGATGGGCTGGAGTACAAAGATTTGTAGGGAGGGAGCCAAAGATCCTTCTTCTGCACTTTGCTATATCCCCATAGGAAAGAATGGCTTACAACATCTTTAGATGGATGCTCTGTTGGCATAATCCCAGTCTCCATTACATCTCATAGACACCTACGGGGACTGGATTTGAGATGGATAAAGCTGGGACCGCAGCAGATATCAGAGATATTCTCTAAAAACAAATAGCCTTGTTACATGAAATTTAAATAGCTGCACCACAGGTAGTTTTGTACTTGCCCCTGCCTACATTTTACAGGCGTCAAGGAGCATCTAGCAGTAAATAATTATTTCTACAGATTTGTGTTGACATTTGCAGAATACTATGTGTGAATCTTATAAAACAATTAAAGATTAGATTAGATGAAAACATGTAAAAGGCTGTGTATTACTAAACTTAAAAAATACATGAAACAACAAGGGTGTTTTCTCCTAACTAAATATATTCACCAAGCTCACACCTCTATAACAGGTTGCTATGTTACTATGTTAATGGGAAGTGATTCTCTAACTAAACAGGCAGGCAATTACATCATGGTTTACATCTGAAAATGTCATTTTCAGGTTTAATTGTCCTTTAAAGTAACTTGGTGGATAATTTATGCAGAATTTTCCTAGTCAAGAAATATCATTTGACAAACAAACAAACAAACAAACGTGTCATCATGGATATTTTAGTGTCATTTGTGACCATGAGCTGAATATGTAGATCTCTCTTATTCTAACATGAATTACTGTATTTATATAATGTACAATGTGGTTATTAAGCCCATTGATTCCAATATGATTCGGTCTCTTCCCTTCAGATAAATCCGAGTTAGAAGCTGTTCTGTCATTTTATATTTTTATATTATGATGATAGAATATCAAATTGTTAGGAACATACTTTCATTAAAATATTGATCAAAGTATCATTTCTTGTAATACAAACGTCCATAGTTAGTTGACTTCACTGAAAAAAAGAAACTCTATTGACAAAAACAAGATAGACGAGTCCTGCTCCCAGGCGATAATGTCTGTCTATTAAATAGGTGTGATATTAATTTAATATCGGGCGTGGAGGTGAAAAATAGATCTACATAATCAATGGCAATGCTATTAGTTAAATATTTTGGCTAGTAGGAGGAAGGAGGCTTCATTAGTGGGAATGGGCATAATCATTAAACACGGATGTTATAAATTTAATGTCGGGTCTGTATGGGTGGAAATAGGCATATTTTATTAAATGTGAATGCTGTAAATTCTGGGGCTGATTGGGTAGAAGCAGTAGTGTTTCTTAAACAAAATAAGATACTGATTTAATGTCCAGTTTGTTGGGGGAGGGAGACCTAGATTCAGTGCTCAGCAATTCAGGAGATGAATAGTAACTATCTGTTCCAAACAGGGACCCAACATTTCAGGATTTGGCCCAGAAACAGCTGCGCCAGGTAGTTAAAACTGCAAGAACATGTACGAGAATGCATCATCATCAGCTATTTATATAACACCACTAATTCCGCAGCGCTGTAAAGAGAACTCACTCACATCAGTCCCTGCCCCATTAGAGCACAGGGTTGGAGAATGATTCTGCACTTGTAGAGGACTGGGCATGTCCCACTTTGGCATCGACTTTCAGAGGAACACCGCTGCTGTAAGGCAGCATCTATTACCACTAAAATGTGAAGGGGGGAGGTTGCAGAAGAGGGGTGCCCGAGTTCTCTCCTGCCAAAGGCACTAAGATGTCTAGTTACAGCTCTGTTACACTGGGAAGATATCATAGCCCAGTGCCACAGTTCCAGTCTGAGGAGCAGAGTATGTCTCTCCCATCTCTTGCCTGCTCAGGTAAGAAGTAGCAAGGTGAGGTTGCAAAAACCGAGGGGAAAGTATATGCCATGTTATAGCTCACACAGAAACAGGAGAGGTGGCAGTATTCTTGCCAGACTGCAGTCTACGTGCCATTGCTCATTGTCAGTGCTGAAACAGAGATAATAGGGGTGGCAGTGTTCTTAAAAGTCTCCAATCACAGTGCTCTGTGCCATCGATATGGATTCACATCAGTCCACAGAAGACCAGGAGCCCCAAGCAGCTGCTGGCATCAGTCATCATAATAGTAATCCCTCTATGTCATCCGCTAAAGCCTATGTTAAAGTGCATAGTGTTTTTAAGTCAGGGAAACAAAAATGTAAAAAACACCTTTTTACCTTGGTAAAGAAAAAAACACCTGTAATCCAGGCAAAGTTAACTGCAGAAAAATATAAAATTGCCAATATGCCATTCTACACACGCAGTGGCAAGGAAAGAATCAGGCCTTTGCGTTTCTCTATGAGTGCTAGTTCTGCAAATTTCGTTGAGGCATCTTCTTGTATGATCAGTCATGACGATGCATGACCTTGTCATTCTGACTCAAAAAGTGGTGCCCAAATACTTTTAAGTGTAAAAGCAGAGCTGGAAGAAAACAGTAAGGCATTAGAAGAAACTGTATGTTCAGATTCCGAAATGAAACAAATCCCTGAGGAGAGTCTATTCACGAGTGCTATGTGTAAGCCTGACCTTTCTGACTCATAAAGAAGCCTCTTTTCAGCCTTTCTCCAGATGTGTGGATGAGCAGCTCAAGTGTAGCTGGTGATACACAATTGAGGATGCCACTTTGGAATTGCAACAGGATGAGGGGATATTTGTGTGTCTGACGACGGCGCTAATGATCTTTCTTGTGTAAGTACTGCACCAGTGGAAGCAGTTAGACCAAAAAATCCACCTCTTATGTGTGGAATTATTTTTACCCAAATCCTGACAACAGTTGTCTAGACATTTGTAACGTTTGCAAAACCACAGTCAGTAGAGGTAGGGATCTTAACCATTTAGGAACCTCATCCATGTTACACCATTTGAAGCGAGTTCATGGGAAGCCTTTGGGAATATCAGAAGCTTATGCTAAAAAAATAACAACAAGCAGTCCATCATCAGCTAGCTCCCTTCTCTCCCCTAGAACCTGGCACCTGCAATCTACACCCACAAAATCGAACTCATCAATATCCTTACTAGCGATCGGAGTTAGTCCTGCATCCAAGTTGCTAAGGCTAGATGACTCCTCCACTATCCAGGATTCCCAGGATTCCTCAGAAGAATTTTTTATCGCTAGTCCCTATGCTACTGCTGCTGCTGGCGGTCGATCTTCATCCCAGAAGTAGACCAAGAAGAAGACTACTAGTAGTTTACAACAATTGACTGTTAAACAATTCTTTGCAAAAGGAAACAAGTATGAAAGCTGTTACCCAGTCGCAAAGCGTATCACAGACTCCATGCATCTATACTAGTATTAGATCTGTGTCTAATATCCACTATTAATGCAGCTGGTTTTAGACAGTTAATTGAGGTCTTGTGTCCCTGATACCAAATTCCAACATAGCACCATATTACTATAAAATCTATTACTCACCTCTACCAGAAGGGTCTCAAAAATTTAATTATAGAGCTGCAAAATGCCATTCTTCCTACTGTACACTTAACTGCAAATATATGAACAAGCGGAAGTGGGTAAACTAAAGATTATATGACTGTGACAGCCAACTGAGTTGGTGATTCGACTTCACAAGCAGGAACAGCAGCAGCATATACCCAACGACCTCACATTTTTCAGAAGCAGTGTAGAAGATGTGTATCATCTGCTTCATTAAGAGGCATACAGCTGACAATCTGCTACAAGAACTAAGGGATGTAATTGATACATGACTTATCCCACTTGGACTCTCCTCAGGAAATGTCATTTCTGATAACGCCACCAATATTGTGAGAGCATTACAGCTGGGTGAATTCCATCACATTCCCTGTTTTGCTCACACAGTCAACTTGGTGGTGCAGAGCTCTTTGAAAAATAACAGGGACGTACAAGAGATGCTGTCTGTGGCCCGTAAACTTTCGGGACATTTCCAGCATTCTTCAACAGTATGTAGGAGATTGCAGCAGCTACAAGAACAATTTTAATTTGCCCTGCCACCAACTGAAGCAAGAGGTGGCAACAAGATGGAATTCCACCCTGTATATGCTTCTGAAGATGGAGGAACAGCAAAAACCCATCCATGCTAACTCCATAAGCCATAACATTGGGAGAGGAGGGGGAATGTATTTTAATCCTGCACAGTGGAGAATACTTTCTGTGTTGTGTATGGTGCTGAAATGATTCAGATTACTCACCTGTGAAGTTAGTTTAGACACTGCTAGCTTTAGCCAAGTGATTCCCTTAATTAGACTTTTGGAAAAGCAGCTTGAGACACTGAAGGAAGAGATAAAACAAAGCAATTACGCTAACTATGTCGGACTTGAAGATCAAGTACATTATTTGCTTCGCCATGATCCAAGAGTTGTTAAAATCTTGAAATCGGATCACTACATTTTGGCGACTATGCTTGATCCTAGGTTTAAGAGCTATGTCTTATCTTTGCTTCCAACTGACCTAGATCTCAACAGATGCAAGAAGCTCCTGGTGAGCAAGTTGACGGATCAAGTGGTTTGTGGCACAACGGCATATCCTCCTTCAGTTTCTCAGGCAACTGCTGGTAGAAAAAAAACTTAGCTTTTCTAAGACTACCAGGTATAATGCAGATGACCCAGCACAACGTTTTGACATCTGGTCTGGTCTAAAAGAATTGACCATAAACCGTGACACCTCGGCCGTAACACAACCTGATCCTACTATTAACATCCAAAGGATGGTGGAGGATTTTCTTTTTTTTCAATGGTATAAAGACAACAGTTTTATTAACAAAGAACAACATTGCTTGCAGAAGTAATATAAGCATGTCTAAATAGACATGTATATGTATTACTCAAACCTTCCACTTTGCTGCTGTTTCATCAGTATTGCACAAAGTGTTTGTAATCTGCACTTTACGTCAAGGGTACGTAGGTATATTTAAATTTTTTGGGGATTGGGGCTGATTCTAAGCTTTGTGATGACCTTGCTTTTTGCTGTTAATGTCAGTGGCTCTTTTTAGTGCATTGTCCGGAACAAGATCCAATATACTCATGTCAGAGTGATCACAGCCAATTTTTGGATACCTGGCGGATTTACCCTTCTGAAGTTTGTTTTCAATCATCCTTTCAATTGCTTCTCTCTCGTATGTGTGACGACATACTTTGTGTTTCACTGGGGTCACCATCTCCAACTGTGTTATCGAATAAGTGAAATTTGCAGTGCTCTGGGTGACGGCGATCTCCTCATCTTCATCTTCCAAAGCTTTGTCTGCAGGGGCCGGTGACAAACCCTTTTGTTTTCTCATTTATCTTAGCAGTTCTTTAAACTGGACATATTTATCGTCCTGCCTCAGGGCCTCCTCTGTATTATTCCTCTGAAGAGCAGTATATCTCTCGTGTACAACCTCTCTTTAATCCGGGATCTCAGCCGGTGGGTCACGTTTTAACTTAAGTACAGTCTCCTCAACTGCATCTATATATTGGTTTAAATCTCTATACAATGCAGCGTATTCCAACATGATGGATTCCATGCTGCCCACATGTTCCGTGTCACAACCTGTCTGAAGAACATTTAATGCCACTCCAGTTGTAATATCCATTCCTGTGTCTACATAAGTTTGGAAGTTCTTCAGGGATGAGAGGGAGGTGTCCACAGAGGAGAAGGAGATTAAACATGCAGCACAAGCAGACATGGTTTAATGTGGAGACCCATGTACAAACTCACTTGGCAATACCTAAGCTGTCCATCCTCCATTGTCTACTTGGAAAACGTTTTCAGCACAGCTGGGAACCTTGTCAGCGATTGGTGTAGGAGACTGCTTCCTAAAATTGAGGAAAAAATGATGTTCATCAAAATGAACTACAAATCCCACGAGAAAGGCCTTAACCGGCAATTACATCAAAGTACAGAGACTTCTATAATGGTGGATTCCAGCGGGAATTAATTAGTATTGTGTTAGGCTGATGTACACACTTATGAGGGTGAGGATGATGACTGCCGTGTGTTTGTGTTGTTGCTCTGTCGCTTTGCATCCAGCCAGCTCGCTGAAGTCTTTGTCCGAAAGTGCATGAAAATAATATAGTGACTGGAAATGACTAGAAATTAGTGTTATTGAAGTTAATAATAATAATAATGTAGGAACAAAATAAGAGCAAAATTATGTGATTTTAGCATATTTTAACAATTTTTCCAAACAATACAGACCCAAAACACATGAGGGTGGTTTTGCCAAAACCAAAGCCAAAACCAAAACACAAACTTAATACAGATCCAAAACCAAATCCAAAACACAGGGGTCAGAGAACATCTCTAGTTTCCAGTACTACAAATGAAGCATTCGCATATTGCGAACGCAAGGCATAACTAATATTAGATTTCATACACCAAACTGCAATTCCACATATGCCATAAATATACCAGTTTATACACATCCAGGGGCAGGAGCCTGAGGATGTACACCTGGCCACAAGTTGAAAGATGACCGCCACCTCAAGGAACAATAGTGAGAGGAATCAACCAATGGAGAGTTGAGTTATTGGGCGGTCAAGATGCATCAATCTATGGATGTGAAACTTTATACTGTATCTATTTATCTGTGTGATGTCACTGTTCTTTATCTCTGGTTTTGGAAATCAGAATCTCCTTACAGAAGCTCGTTGTCAGCGTCGTGCAGTTGTATTAGTGAGACACTTTGCGGTGTAATCTGTATTGCGAATAAAACTCTTGTGCTTTGGAAGCACAGTAATCGCATAGGAAAATCTTTTATTTCATGCGATACAACAGACGTATCAGCCATTTGCGAGTGGGGTGTGGGTGGTTGCCACCTATAGTGCCCTCAAAGTTCACACTGACTCTGCTTATACTTGTCCTCTATCACTCATTTCAACCATCTCATCTATCATTCCCATCCATTGTTAAATGAGAGCTGGACAACTGTGTAGGTAAGATAGGTCAAGAGTAAGCAGATTTTTTTTATTTAAAAAAAATTAATAAATAAAGAATAAAGTAGTTATGCTTCTGTTTTCGAAGTGACATTAAAATAAGGCAGCTTATTTGTCATTTAAGTGCTTGCTGTTATATAATCCTATCACAAGTGGTTTAAACATTAAGTGTTGCCTAACTGCCAGAATGTCTAGAATGCAAAGGTCATAGCTATTTCTTAGACAGTGACATCTAGAGTCGTCTCAGCAGTAGGAACAAAGTTCTGAACGTGTGGTGCAATTCCCCCAAAATCAGGACTGCCCCACCAGAAACAAGATAGTTGACAGACACTGCTGATATCTCAAAACCAAACCATGCAATAGACTCAGGTCCTCAAAAAACTAGTACTGCAGTGTGGATATTAAAACATTTATTAAAAACATGTAATATGTGTTAACCTGATTTAAAAAAAAACCATGTAATATAAAATACACTCATTAAGCATATATAGACAGACCACCATCTAGATAAGGAAAAACAATAGATATATAGGTGCACCTATCAAACAAATACATATATTAAATCCGGTTTAGGTGAGCCCTCTCAGGATGGTATGATTCTATTTCTATTGCTTTTATTCTCTCGGAGACACAAAGTTCTAAACTGCTCCATTGTGACTTTATAGAAGCAGTCCATTTGTACAGTTTCCTTTTGTTCATATATGTCTACATAGTTTGTTTTTTTTGCTATATGTGGTTAGGTGGTCCATATAAGTTCTATTGTATCTCTTATACATGTTGAATTAAGAATATTCTCGATGCAGATTGTTTATTGTATATTGTTTTTTGTCTTCGTTTTTTTTTTTTATCTGCTTGAGATCCTTGGTTATTGTTACATTCACTAAGAGATTTATCTCTAGTGGTTTCTACTAGCTAGGTAGTCCAATAATATGTACCTAGTTTTAATATATTTACTGCAATAAAGGGTCTCACTAATAGCTGTAGAATATTTAGTAATCTTAACCCCTCTGAATAATTAAAATATTATCATTAGCGCTAAGTATTATTTGGGCAGCACGGTGGCGAAGTGGTAGCACTTCTGCCTCACAGTGCTGGGGTCATGAGTTCAATTCCCGACCATGGCCTTATCTGTATGGAGTTTGTATGTTCTTCCTGTGTTTGCGTGGGTTTCCTCCGGGTGCTCTGGTTTCCTCCCACACTCCAAAAACATACTAGTAGGTTAATTGGTTGCTATCAAAATTGACCCTAGTCTCTACCTGTCTGTCTGTCTCCCTCTCTGTCTGTCTGTATGTGTGTGAGTGTGTGTCTATATTAGGGAATTTAGACTGTAAGCTCCAATTGGGCAGGGACAGATGTGAATGAGTTCTCTGTACAGCGCTGCAGAATCAGTGGCGCTATATAAATAAATGATGATGATGGAATATTTAGTGATGTCTACCTAATAGATTTTTTCTATCTACAGCTATTGATCTGTGGTATCTCTTTAAATATTTGGATGTCTGTTACGATTTCAACAGTAACGATAATTAGTGGAGTAATAAAACATCCGGAACTATGTCACTTTCATATGGGATAACGAACTATATACTACATACCATCTTCTTAAGTCCTAATTGTTTCATCTTTTTGAAACTAATGTGTTTGGATATTTATTTTTACAGTCAGCAAAATTTGAATGCATTGGTACTATGTAAATACTTGGGACCCTTTTGGATTAAAATAATACTATAATGTGACACAAAGTGAATGTGCTACTAATGTATTTGACTGTAATTGACGGTAAAGTGATATTTAATATGAAGTTAGACTTGTTACGTTTTGTTATTACTTAGTGAAGACACACCGAGTGAAGGTCTGCTTTCCCTATGTATTAAGCTGGTTTCTGCAGTGTGGACTGATTGTGAATTTGATTACTATCAGTTTATTATCAGGTGTTCGTGTGTTTTTAATTAATCAATTAAACATTTTTGGAACTACATATAATCCTTTTGAGACAGTAGAAACACTATCTCTGATGAAGTGGTTTGCTACCACGAAACGCGTAAGTTAAACACCCTTGTCTAAGCTCTTTTGAGCACTCATATACTATCTTTGTGGACAGATAGCTCACTTATCGGACAGGATTGGAATTCCCTTCTTAGCATTTCTATGTTGGATCTTAAACCAGAAGCCCGGGAATATCACTGCTGGTGCAGGAGGCTGCAAATATACTCTGTAAACTCCACGCCGGTTGACAGGAGTCCCCGAGAAATATCTTTGTATTCGATATACAGAGGAACGTGTAAACGGGCATTTCCATTGGGGAGGTGTTTCTGCCGGAACAGCATTATTCAGCACTTGTATACGGAGGAGTAAGTACAGATTGGAATACTCATTCCGGGAAATTATAGCAGCATGTTTCCATCTTGTTTATGCTGATGGTAATAATACAGATTGGATGATACATCCTAAACTTCAGGAATCTGGTAAGAATATACTATATAACTACTTGTGGACTGCCTTTATTTCCGTACTGAATCATCTGCTACATTGTCTCTATTGCTGCCTAACATTGTACATATTTGCATGTTGAACTATATCTATACTACATGGGAGGTTCAGCCTTGGAGTTTGAGGATTCAAAGCATGCTATACTATGGTTCGTGGACTGTCTGAAGTCCATCTTGTTATCTCTGGACCGTATTAGTCTTGATTACTATTTACCTCATGTGAATTGCTATATGCAAATTACAAAGTTTTATCAACGTGAGCACTGTCCTAAGGAGTTAATTCCATTAATAGACATTGTCCATACCATCCTGAGAGGGATCATCTAAACCGGATTTAATATATGTATTTCTTTGATAGGTGCACCTATATATTTATTGTTTTTCCTTATCTAGATGGTGGTCTGTCTATATATGCTTAATGAGTGTATTTTATATTACATGTTTTTAATAAATGTTTTAATATCCACACTGCAGTACTAGTTTTTTTGAGGACCTGAGTCTATTGCATGGTTTGGTTTTGGTATATATTTGTTTTACGGGGACGCAGACCCCGGGCAATAGTTCTCTGGTCCACCTTATAATCATACGCCAAAGAACACTTTGTTGACTGCTGCTATCTCAATTGCTGCTTGTTGCTGCTTCGATTCTGAAAAGTTGGCCCCAAACTGAAAAAGGGATAGGTACTATTCACCTCCTGTTGGTGAAGTCTCAAGTATAAAATCCTGTATTGTGCTACTATGCATTGCGACTGATGCCAAACAGTGGCCAGTAACCTAATGCTGACTAGACATACTTTTCCTGCTAGGTTACTGGCCACTGTTTGGCATCGGTCGCAATGCATAGTAGCACAATACAGGATTTTATACTTGAGACTTCACCAACAGCCTTAGTTTGAAGGACAGGTGACACTCTCATCTTGCCTATAAAAGGGAGTTCTCTGCAGGTGTTCTGTAATTGCTCTTTACTGCAGACAAACCCTGCCAGCTTTGCTGTTAGCTGTGAAAAAGATGCTTTCAAACCTTTTTCAAAGCATGTAAGTTAAACCACAGTTTATTAGAGATGCTCGGGCTCGGTTCTCCGAGAACCGAGCCCACCCAAACTTTGCGGATTTGAAGTCCTTTAAAGTAACTTTGTGGATAATTTATGCAGAATTTTCCTAGTCAAGAAATATCATTTGACAAACAAACAAATAGCATAATGAATATTTTAGTGTCATTTGTGACCATGAGCTAATTATGTAGATCTCTCTTATTCTAACATGAATTACTGTATTTATATAATGTACAATGTGGTTATTAAGCCCATTAATATCAATTTGATTCGGTCTCTTCTAGATGTCTAGTTACACAGGGAAGATATTACAGCACAGTGCCACAGTTCCAGTCTGAGGAGCAGAGTATGTCTCTCCCACCTCTTGCCTGATCAGGTAAGAAGTAGCGAGGTGAAGTTGCAACACCCAAGGGAAAAGTACATGCCATGTTGTAGTTTAAAAATTGGATGATTGGTGATAATCAACAATTTCTGTACACTAATATCGTTGCGATGTGCTTAATCAAATAATTATCTTAGCAAATAGCAACAAGAATATAAGAATAATATAGTCCTTTCAGTTTATATATCAAGTTTGGTCTCATTCTGTTCGCAATCGCATAAGATTGTTTCCGGTAGAGAGGTTTGGGCTCGGTTTTCTGAAAACTGAGCCTTCCCGAACAATGCAGATCTGAGTACGGAGCCGAACTGGCTCGATACTTTTGCGTGCCCTTGGAAGTAAAAACGAGGCAAAACTTCATTGCAGCGTCATCGGATCTTGCGAGTTTTGGTTTCAATAAGCACCGCGCTCCACAGAGATGCACCGCCATTTCACAGAGAGACACAGAAGGGATAGCAGGGTTGTTGGCAGTCTCCAATGCAGTGTAGGCAGCATCATTAATGAAAGAGCAAGAGGAGGGGTGCCAGTGCTCTTGGCAGTCTTCAGTGACATTGTACTGTGACATAGCTCACACAGAAACAGGAGAGGTGGCAGTTTTCAGTGCTGAAAGACACATTATAGGACTTGCAGTGTTATTAAAAGTCTCCAGTGACATTTTACTGTGCTATAGCACACCCACAAACAGGAGAGGTGGCAATTTTCAGTGCTGAAAGACACATTATAGGGCTTGCAGTGTTCTTCAGAGGCTCCAATGACATTGTACTGTGCCATAGCTCACCCAGAAACAGGAGAGGTGGCATTTTTAAATGCTGGAAGCAAAATTGTAATGATAGGGCTGGTAGTGTTTTTAAAAGTCTCCAGTGACATTTTACTGTGCCATAGCACACCCAAAAACAGGAGAGATGGTAATTTTCAGTGCTGAAAGACACATTATAAGGCTGGCAGTGGAATTAAAAGTCTCCAATGACATTGTACTGTACCATAGCTGACCCAGAAACAAGAGAGGTGACAGTGTTCAGAGCTGAAAGACACATTATAGGACTGACAGTGTTATTAAAAATCTCCAGTGACATTTTACTGTGCCATAGCTCACCCACAAACAAGAGAGGTGGCAGTTTTCAGTACTGAAACCAAAATTATAATAATCGAGCTGGCAGTGTTATTAAAAGTCTACAGTCACATTGGTTCTGTGTCATCAAAATGGATTCACATCAGTCCACAGAAGACCAGGAGAACCAAGCAGCTGCTGATTTTTTTATTTAGAAAAACTTGCAACAAAATACATATCCCAACAATCTTACAATAACGAAACCACTCCCATATCCCAATAAAAGAGTCCATGCTCATAATAAATAAAGTCCATAAAAATAGAAATGTCCATAGGCTTTCATGGCTAACGTAATCTGGTTATATGCACCATAATAAATCTCAACTTTACTGTTAAAACAAACTTTAACTGTACCAAAACTAAAAACAAGCATAGTGGAACTAAAAAGGATGACTAGACATATACAAGCACTTACTAAAAAAAAGGAACCAATCAAAATCTACTGGGAGGTGAAGAAATAGAAAGCCAACAGATGGAGAGGCCCCAGATTTCCACCACCCACTAAGGGGGTTTCAAGCCACGCCAAAGCCTGGCCCAGCTCGCAGCATCCATCCATTGCCTCTCCATATCCCTTATCTTTCAAACCTCGTGAAGAATATCTCCCACCACCTCTTTGCAAGGGAGGACTTTCTTGCGGATTATCACTAAACACCGTGCATTCTACGTGTAATACCTAACCACCAATGTAACTAAAAACAGAGTGACCAAATCAAAAGCCCTAATCCTCTTGAGCGCCCCGGAAACCCACTCAGGGTAACTAAGCCCCGAAAGACTAGGCGTGCCCAAGACACAAGAGACTCCATCATAAACCTCTATGTTAAAAGGACACCTCAACAAGAAATGATCCATTGTCTCCTCCTCCCCTGGACACTCCTCCCGTGGGCAGCCACGATCATCGGCATTTCTTACCTTGAGGTTTCCTCTAACATAGAGTCTCCCGTGGAAGGAGAGCCAGGCAATGTCCCTGAGCTTCAGTGGTATCCTCTGATCAGTGATCAGAGCTATGCCATCTGAGCAGACACTGCCCGGGCAGTCCCTCAGTGACAGAGGCTCCCAGAAGTGAGACCGCGAGACTCTCCTCTCCAACTCCCTTCTAGAGGAGCTGTTGACCTCTCCCACCTCCAGTTGACATTTCCTTGTCACCTTCAAACCCAGTTTCATGTAGGCCGGGAGGTAACCATGTGGAACTCGAAAGCTCTTTACTGCTCCTCCCTCTACCCAGGAATTCAGGAATGGATGCACCCAGGCACGAAAGCCCTCTACCCATCGAGGGGGAGTCTCCAAGATAAGACTGTGCAGATGTAATTTAAGAAAGGTGAGCATAAAGAAGAGCACTGGGTTTACCATACCCAGGCCCCCCTCCCCCCTCGATCTGTAGGTCACGCATCTGGAAGAACACTGCATTCACCCTGGCCCATAAAGATTCTGGCAAAAGGCATACATAGCTGACATACAAAAAGACTGGAATCAGGTAAGTCTTGATCAAGTCCACCCTTTCCCTAAGAGACAAATGCCATCCTTTCCAACGTACCACTTTAGCGGAAGCTGCTCCCAGCCTAATCTCCCAATTTCACTTGGCGCAATCACCAGGGCCAAATCGGATACCAAGAATTTTAATCTCCTCGCTCGCCAGGGGAAGGCTGTCTGGAAGGTTAAAATGCAGACCCTCCTCCCCAATCCAGAAAGCTTCACACTTATCCTGATTGATTCTGGACCCTAAGGCCTCAGAATATGTACAGATATCAACCGTCACGTCTTTCGCTTCATTCACATCAGAAATCACGATCGTGACATCATCTGCGTAAGCCACAACTTTCAACGGCTTCCCCGGGCTCAGTTGCACCCCTCTCACTGTGTCGCCTTCCACCCTCCTGATGAAGGGATAGATTGCAAACACGTACAAGAGAAAGTAGGACCTACCCAACCATTCACAAGCGGGAAGCTTTCGGCTTGCCTGTAAATCACTCTAATCCAATTGACCACCTGCTCTGGGAGCCCATACCTGCCAAGTAGACACCAGAGGTACTCATGATTGACCCGATCAAAAGCCTTCAACTGGTCCAGTGTCAGCAAATACTTTCCCCACTTCTCAGCACGACACCGCTCAACGGCCTCCCGGACACCAATGACAGCACTAAAGGTGCTACGACCCTTCACAGTGCAATGCTGAGAAGGAGAAAGTACCAGGTCTGTAATCTGAATCAACCTGTTAAACAGCACTTTTGCCAGAATCTTGCGATCCACATTAAGAAGGGCGATGGGGTGCCAGTTCTCAATCTTGGATTGGTCCGATCCCTTGGACAATACCATAAGGGCAGATGTCCTCATGGAAGGAGGGAGTAAACCCTCGCCCAGGCACTCATTAAACACTTCCATAAGGCGAGGAGCCAAGATGTCGACAAAGGTCTTATAAAACTTGGATGTCAGGCCATCTGGTCCTGGGGACTTCTTCATAGACAGACTATCTATGGCAGCCTTGACCTCGTCTACCGTTATATCACCATCCAGGGTGTCAAGCGCAGCATGCATGTTATTCACACCAGGAGTTTCCTTCAGAAATTGCTCCATCTTCCCTCTGTCAAGTGATTTCTCAGAGAGGAGGCCAGAGTAGAAAGAACCAATGATGCCAAGAATGCCCTCCCGAGACTTTTGAAAGACACCCTGCCCATCACACAGCCCTCTCACCTCCTTAGCATTGATCAAGTTCCTACAGCTCTGGTAGGGGTCTGGCGAGTGGTATTGACCATAATCCCTCTGCAGAACTAAGGAAGCATACCGATCATGCTGACACTCCTTCAACCGAGCCTTCATCCAGAAGATCTCCCCACCGTCTCCCTCTTCAGAGATCAGGCAAGCATGTTTCCGCCTCAAAGCTGAGTAGGTATTTAATTTTACCAAGTTTCTGTGACTTCCGCGACTGAGTCGGCGGAAGAAGCTCCGAGTTCGCTTCTTGCAAACCTCCCACCACTCTGACCTACTCCAACCTGCCTCCAAAAGTGATTCCTGTGTTTCAAAGAAGTCCCTAAAGGACTGTCTAATCTCATCCTCCTTTAGGAGCTATGGGCTCAGGCGCCACAGGCCCCTGCCTTTCTGAGGGGTTTCTGAGGCGTTCAAGCTGACACACAGACAAACGTGATTGGAGAACTCCACAGGCCTCAGCACAGGTGCCGAAGTCGCAGAGCCCTCCTTAACAAAAAACCTGTCTATCCTAGACCTACCCCTACCTCTAAAAAAGGTGAAACCCGTGAGGTCTGGGGAATGGCGAACGTGCACATCCACCAGACCTACCTGTCTAACCATGCTAACTAGAGAAAGGGAATCGTAGCCCAGCGTAGAATTGGATCCTCCCCTGTCTTTGGGCCTAATAATGGTGTTGAAATCACCTCCAAAAACTACCTGCCGGGCTGTAAAAAGGTAAGGCTTTATCTCTCTGAAAAGGCACTTCCTGTCCCACTTAGATTGCAGACTGGCATAGATGTTAATTAAAGTAAGGTTGCACCCCTTCAGAGTGACATCCAGAATCATACATCTACCTTTTTCAAGTTTAATAACTCGCTGAATGGTTACCATGCCGGTAAAAAGTACCGCCACCCCACCGTACGGCTCGGCCGCAAGAGACCAATAGGAGGGACCCCGCCTCCACTCACGCTTAGCTTTGTGGAGGTCCGACAGTCGACCTACCCTAGTCTCTTGCAAAAATTAAAAATCAACCTCAAGCGTGTTGAAAAAACTATAGGCCATGTAGCGAGCTCGTTCGGACATTATAGATGCCACATTAATGGTGGCAAATCTGATAGGTTGGGGAGCCATCATCCTAGGTTATAGAAGTAGGCCCATTTAGTTCCACTTTACTTATTTTGGCTGTATCCCACAGAGGAGACCAGCTCTTTCCTTGACTCCTTTGAAGGAGGCTTTAAAACCTGAGTCCTCCCTCCAACACTCTTTTTGAAGATGTCAACCATACCTGGCCCACCATCACACTGTTCCTTATCAGGGAGGATGGATTTAGTAATGACTACCTCTTTAGCAGAGGCCTTAAGGGGCTTAGGAAAAGCAAGTGTACCCAAGGAAATGCCTGAATGAGTATTAACCTCTGGAGTCTCTACATGGGTGGGTACTTCCCCTGGCATTATAGTGTTAAGGGTCAAGGGAACTGGAGCAACTCCAAGAACAGGATCCATCCTAGATGTCGAAGGGACCACTGAGTAATCTGGCTGCCTCTTCCCCCTACCCTTCCCCTTGCCTCCTCCTACCACTAACCCAACCCCTACACCAACAGGGAGTTCCTCCACCTGTAACTGAGGGGGGTTCCTAGGTAACTTCTTCACCTTTTTCCTCTAACGCTTAGGCCTAAGTTTCAAATCACCTTCTATGTACCTAGCCACCTCTCCCTCTTCCTCCTCTTCACTGGAAATAACCAGAAACCGATTTACAACCACAATGTCCCCTGATTTGCTGGACACCTGCCTTCTCCTTTTATTTTTGCCTACTAGGGTCCATTCTTCATTCTCCACCTCCATTTCGGACTCTGAGACGTGATCAGGAGCGGCATGTGCCTTATTCTGAGATCTGCCTCGCACAGCCTCCTCCGTCACACACTCCAGAGTACCCTCCATGCTTTGTTGCAAGACTATTCCCTCTTCAACCACAGAGCCCACTACTGAGTGGGTCATAGTGGGAACCACAATTTAAGAAACTTTATTATGCTCCACCAGTGGGCATCTACTATATGGGTAGCCATCATCATCACCACAAAGGTTTCACTTAATTGCAGTACAATCCCTTGCAGTGTGTCGTAGCCCCTGACACAGAGAACACTTCAATTCCATACAATTATTGCTAATGTGACGAAAAGACCCACACCGGTGGCATAAACGAGGCTGCCCGGGGTAGAAACACTGGATCCTATCCCGACCTATGTAGGCTGCAGATGGAAGATGCAGAGTACGCCCCTCACTCTGCCGCAGCCGTACAGTCATGGACCAGGCCCCACCCCAGATATTGTGTTCTGGATCCGGCACCTTACTTAAGGGTGAAAGTAGGTCTGTGTAACGTTTAACCCAAAAGGACAGATCTGCCATTGACAAAGACTCGTTACGGACTAATATTGTAATCCTAACCTGTTCTTGTCTAGTAACTGCGTAAGCTCTATTTCTTAGCCAGGGACTCTGCCCTTTAACAGAACCCCATATATTCCAGAATGCCTGAAGACCACCATAGGTGGAAAAGCTAATAATAAACTCAGGGGAGCCTACAGGGTGTATGCAAGCAAACAGATCACTAGCTATAAAGCCCAGTGTAAAAAATTGGTTAAGAAAATCAGGCCTAGAGGGTGGGGGGGTCTCTTTACTTATCCATTTTAATTCAACAACATTTCGCCGTTTTGGTGGCACTCCTCCTAACACAGGCTGTGGAGTCATCACCCGCTTCCCTAATAATACCCCAGCATATGACACAAGGGCTGGCCTACCCACAGCACCTGAAGTCCCAGGTTGAGGCTCTAAAGAAGTAACTAGAGGATCAGGGATCTCCCCACCCCCACCCCTAGGCATAGCAGCAGCCACAGACATAGCAGGAGCCAAAACAGATTCAGCCACACTAATTACAATATCTTTTACACACTGAGCCCCACTGGGTAATTTTCCAATACTAACAGGCCCAAAGACTGATTGCACAGACGCAGTACCAGCACTAGGTAAACTAGCAAATGCAAGTTTCTCACCCCTTATCTCAGTGTCCAAAGCACTTGGTGCCTCAGTCTCTGAACTCAGTTTATTTACACCTGTGGTAACCCTGGCTGCTGCAGACATTAGTTCTCCAAGAGACTCACTCATTGCAAGATCAATCTGAGCCTCCTCCTGCTGCCCAACACAGTTAGCTGCTGACACAGATGCAACAGAGTCCATTACAGACTGTGCCATACTTCCGGTCGCAGCACTCAAACCAAAGCCGCCATCTTAGGTTTTGAATTTTACCACTGGACCACCAGGCAGAGGAGTGACCCCTGACTAAGGTACAACAGGGCCAACTACAGACCCTTCAGTGCTCTCAGCTGCCACTGACAAACCACCATCTTGGACTTCAGGTGACTCTTTTACTTTAGACACTGTAAGGCCCACTACAGACCCTACTGCACTCACAACCACACTCTGCGATGTCACAATTTCTTCCAATGCCCTTATGGATGAATAAAGGACATTTTCTCCTTCCATATTTTCCATCTCTGCCACAGGATATTAGCAGGCAGAGGGACTGATGCAGATTGTGAGGTGGTATTTACAGAGACAGGATCCACACATTTTATAGCTTCACATGCAGGACCCACAGTCAGCTGTATCATACCTTGGGACGGATCAGTAGTAAAAGCATCAGCAGATGTTAATAGCTGACTACTCTCCCTCGGATTACTAGCATGTTGCTGGTAATATGCCAATCTCTTATGCAACTCCTCCAGGTGAGATTCTTTATACTTTAGGTTATCCGCCAATTCATCAATAGCCCTCTGCATTTCCACTTTGTCATGGGTAAACAACTTATTTTTCTCTAGCTTCTTTTTAGCAATTCTCTGTTGCAATCTAGCAACTGAGGTCTCTGCCCTTTGCACTTCTTCCTGCAGATCCTCTATTTCCACTCTGTCTCCCCAGGATAGATATTCTCTGGAGTCAGGCAATGACCGGGCATCCCCCAAGGCTTCAGCCTCCTGACCACCCTGACTGGATGAAACAGGCGCTTCCACCCCAGGATCCAGACCACCCCCTGAACCACTTTCTCCCTCTAATGTGGTAAGTTGAAAACAGGGGGTTACCTTTGCTGCAGGTTTCTTTTTTCCACAGGCTGCACCGAGCCAGGAGCTTTAACTTCAGCTTTATCCTGAACACGGTTTGTTTTGTCACCCGGAGATGTTGAAGCCGGGACCTTTCCTGCATTTTCACCAGCAGTAGCACCACTTATATTGGTAAGCTAATTATCATGGATCCTGGATGAATCTGGGCCTAGGCCCGGGCCAGGCCCGGTAGGCAGGGGACTCTCCTGGGATGCTGCCCCAGGAGGCTCCATCAAGGCTGGGTTAGGCAAAAAGCTCTACCCTGCAGGCTTCTGGAAGTCAGAGCTGATACAAACACATCCTCTCTCCACAGCTGCTGGCACCAGTACTGATGATAGTAATCCCTCTACGTCATCTGCTAAAGCCTATGTTAAAGTGCATAGTGTTTTTAAATCAGGGAAATAAAAATGTAAAAAAAGCACCTTTAGGGCATGGGTTTCGGACCCCAATTACCATGAGCTACATTGGGTGTTGGTACACCAATTTAATTCTAATCACAATCCCTTACAGTCACTGCTGGCGGGGCGGCTTGGTATGCGGGCTCCTCCGCTCGTGATTCAGGCAGTTAAGATTTGGACAATCTGCAATAAAATAATGAAACAAACTGACATTGATCCATGTACTCGTATCTGGGGGGCAAAGAAATTTGAGAAGTTGAATACAGTGAAGAGGGCCAGGGAGTGGTCTCGGTTGGTTGTGGTGTCGGTAGGTCAACTTTATGACACAAATGTACTTAAATCCTTCGAACAGTTGGTTGGGGAATTCTCTGTACCCAGAACAATGTTTTATTCTTACCTTCAATTATGACACGCCCTAAACACACAATTTAAAGGGGAGACATTGGTGTTTGGGGCGGATCCACTGAGGAAACAATTACAGGCCTTGGGTTATAGAGGTCTGATCTCTCGGATGTATTCATGTCTTCTGTATGAATCCACTGCAGATGATTTGGATGGTTTGAGGAATCAGTGGGAAATAGATATTGGCCCTTTATCAGACAAGGAATGGGTAATGGTTACAGACAGTACTAAAGGTTATACTTCATCATTAAAATTTCAACAAATACAGGTGTTTATCTTACACAGGGTCTGCTTTACCCCTATTAGATTGGCAAAATTTCGCCCGGATGTTACCCCTAACAGTCCGAAATGCAATTTAATCAATGCTAACTTTTGGCACCTTCTATGGGAGTGTTCATGTATACGAATCTTCTGGCGAAGGATCAGGAGATGTATTCAGGTTACTGGAATTGAAGTGTCTCTTAGTTCACCGGCCACTTGTCTCTTTGGGCTCCGATTGATGGGGAAAGTTAATAAACTGAAAAAAATGTACATTTCACAGTTATTGATGTTGGCTAAGGTCTGTATAGCGAGGCTGTGGTTGACCCCGACGAGTCCCACAGTTAAAAATTGGAAGGCACTGGTTAATACCACCATAAGGCACGAGAGATTTGTTTATACTAGCAGACAGGCTCTGAAGAAATTTGAGAATATATGGTACAGATGGTTAGAGTCTCCATTCTATCCTGTGTCATCTAGTACAGATGCTCTATTTACTTAAATGTATGGCTCCCGCAGTTCTTATAATAAGTATCTGAGTCCATGTAATAAACCCTGCATGTGTAACATACTTATGTATAAGCATTTACGATGTATGATCCTGAATGAATATAGCACATTTATTATTATTATGCTATATTGTAATCTTGTAAATTCCGTTATTTAATTCTGATATGTATGCGATTGTTTTTCTTTTCTTTTTGTTGTTTGGTATGTTTATATCTTAAAAAATTTCAATAAAAATACTGGATTTAAAAAAAAAAAAAAAAAAGCACCTTTTACCTTGGTAAAGAAATAAACACCTGTAATCCAGGCAAAGTTAAGTGCTGAAAAAAATAAAATTGCCAACATACCATTCTTCACATGCAGTGGCAAGCAAACAATCAGGCCTTTGCCTCTCTCTATGAGTGCTACTTCTGCAACTGTCAGTGAGCCATCTTCTTGTAACATCAGTCATGACGATACAAGACCTTGTCATTCTGACTCAATCAGTGGTGCCCAAGTGTAAAAGCCGAGCTGGAAGAAAACAATAAGGCACTAGAAGAAACTGTATGTTCAGATTCGGAAATGACACAAATCCATGAAGAGAGTCTATTTACGAGTGCTATGTGTAAGCCTGACCTTTCTGATACTATACTCATAAAGAAACCTCCTTTCAGCATTTCTGCAAATGTGTGGATGAGCAGCCCAAGTGTAGCCGGTGATACACAAATTGAGAATGCCACTTTGGAATTGCAACAGGATGAGGGGGATATTTGTGTATCTGACGACGGCGCTAATAAGGATGTTGATGAGGATGATATTGTTTGTGTAAGTCCTGCACCAGTTGAAGAAGTTCTTGCACGTGATAAGAAGAAGGCCATTGTCATGCCTGGGCATAAGACCAAAAAATCTACCGCTTATGAGTGAAATTAATTTTACCCAAATCCTGACAACAATTGTCTAGCCATTTGTAGCATTTGTACAGCCACAGTCAGTAGAGGTAGGAAACTTAACCATCTAGGAACCTCATTCATGCGATTCTACCCACTGTACACTTAACCACAGATATGGGGATAAGTGGAACTGGGCAAACTAAAGATTACATGATTGTGGCAGCCCGCTGGGTTGCTGATTCGCCTTCCCCAGCATGATCAGCAGAAGCATGTACCCAACTACATCCAATTTTTCAGAGGCAGGCTATTCTGTGTATCACCGACTTCACTAAGAGGCATACAGCTGACAATCTCTTACAAAAACTAAGGGATGTCATTGTAACATGACTTATCCCGCTTGGACTCTCCTCAGGATATGCAATTTCTAATAACGCCACCAATATTGTGAGAGCATTACAGATGGGTTAATTCCATCACATTCCCTGTTTTGCTCACACAATCAACTTGGTGGTGCAGAGCTTTTTGAAAAAATGACAGAGACGTACAGGAGATGCTGTCTGTGGCCCGTAAAATATCTGGACATTTTCGCCAACAGCATGTAGGAGATTGCAGCAGCCACAAGAACAATTTTATTTGCCCTGTCACCAACTGAAGAAAGAGGTGGCAACAAGGTGTAATTCCACCCTGTATATGCTTCTGAGGATGGAGGAACAGCGAAAAGCCATCCACGATTACTCCATAAGCCATGACATTGGGAAAGGAGGGGGAATGTATTTTACTCAAGCGCAGTGGAGAATACTTTCTGTGTTGTGCAAGGTGTTGAAGCCATTTGAATTAGTCACCTGTGAAGTGAGTTTAGACCCTACTACTCTTCTCTTTGTTTCCAACTGGCCCAGATCTGAAGAGATGCAAGGAGCTCCTGGTGAGCAAGATGACAACTCAAGTGTAACATGACAGGACGGCGTCTCCTCCTTCAGTTTGTCAGTCAACTACTGCTAGTAAAAAACTTAGCTTTCCCAAGAGACCCAGAGATGATGCAGATGTCTCAGCACAACATTTTGATATCTATCTGCCGTAACTCCATCTGATCCTACTGTCAACATCCAAAGGATGATGAAGTATTATTTTAATGACAACATAGAAATAGACACATCAGAAAGTCCCTTTACATACCCGGAGGTTTGTTAAAATGTGCATGGCCTTTTTAAGATCCAACATAAGGGTGCGTGGGAGGGCCCAAGGACAATTCCATCTTGTACCACTTTTCCTTTCAACTACCGCTGTGTGCCAGTGTTACCTACATGTGCTATATACTGTTGTGTGCTTTGCAAAACTCAAAGACACTCTTTGATGATGCAGATGACTCAGCACAGCTTTTTGACATCTGGTCTGGCTACTCTAAAAGAATTGACCAAAAAATGTGATACCTCTGCTGTAACCCCACCTGATCCTAGTATCAACTATCAACATCTAAAGAATGGTGGAGGATTATTATTAATTTTTTTTAACGATATAAAGACAACAGTTTTATTCACAAAGAACAACATTGCTTGCAAAAGTAATGTAAGCATGAGTGTCTAAATAGACTTTGCTGCTGTTTCATCAGTATTGCACAAAGTGTTTGCAATCTGCACTTTACGAGTTACCTCACTATATTTTAATTTTTTCTGAATTGGGGCTGAATCGAAGCTCAGTGATCACCTTGCTCTTTGCTGTGAATTTCAATGGCTCTTTTTAGTGCATTGTCTGGAAGAAAATTCAATATATTCATGTCAGAGTGATCACAGCCAATTTTTGGACACCTGGCAGATGTACCCTTCTGAGGTTTGTTTTCAATTATCCTTTCAATTTCTTCTCACTCATACATGTGACCACATACTTTGTTTTTCACTGGGTTCACCATCTCCAACTATGTTATAGGTGTGCTTTGGGTGTCGTCTTCATCTTCCAAAGCTTAGTCTGCAGGGGCCAGTGACACACCCACTTGTTTTCTCAGGTCTCTTAGCTGTTCTTTAAACTGGACAAATTTATTGTCCTGTCTCAGGGCCGCCTCTGTATTATTCTTCTGAAGCGCAGTGTATCTCTCGTGTTCAAGTGCTCTTAAATCCGGGATCTCATCCATTTTAACGTAAGGACGGTCTCCTCAGCTGCGTCTAATTATTGGTTTAAATCTCTGTTCAATGCAGCATATTCCAATATGACAGATTCCATGCTGTCCACATGTTCCGTGTCACAGTCTTTCTGAAGCAGATCTAATGCCACTCCAATTGTATTATCCATTCCTGTGTCTACATAAGTTTGGCAGTTCTTCAGGGATGAGAGGGAGGTATCCAGAGATGAGAAGGAGATTAAAGATGCAGCACAAGCAGACATGGTTTAATAATGTAGAGTTCATTAATAGCACTGTTAGACTTAAGGCAGCTTAGCTATTGGTAGCTTGTTTTGTGGAGGCCCAAACAAAGCAAACACTTCAGCCACAAAAGTCGACTGCTTGTTGCTCGATTGCTTGCTTTGTCAAACTGTACATGTCCTTTTCAATATCTTACATAAGGGTGTGTATGTAAGGGGAGGGCCAAGGACAATTCCATCTTGCACCACTTTTCTTTTCTGCCACTGGTGTGTGGCAATGTTTCCAAGATGTGCTATGAACTGCCATGTGTTTGTGTCATTGCTCTGTTGCTTAGAATCCAGCCAGTTGCTGCAGTTTTTGGAAATTAGTGTTATTGAGGTTAATAATAATGTAGGAACAAAAAAAAAAAAAAGCAAAATTATGTGATTTAAGCATATTTTAGCTATTTTTCTAAAAAAATACAGATCCAAAACTAGATATTTGCTCTCTTAGAGGCCTGAGTCAAAGCACTCCCTTTGCCACATATCCCGCAAACTTTACGAGGAGCACATTTCTGTGAAAGAGAGCCTCTGCGATCATTTTGCCCATATAACTGTTTAAGGCTTAAGATAAGGAAAGCTCTTTTGCCTTTTTAAATGCCCTCACAATCACGCCATCCAGCGCATTAACGGGGACCTTATCTTCTCTCCCATAGCCTCCTATCCTTACAAAAGAACACCTACGAGACCTTTCTAACGGTGGCTTTACTGTAACAGTTTGATAGGTTTTCTGGCATTCAGCACAAGCACTACAAAATATTTTACAGCCAAGTAGACTTCAGTCCAGTAAAACCTGCATCAAACTTTTTTCCTCATTTTATCTTCACCAGTGTGTGCAGTTTCCAACACAAAGGATGCATGAACCTGTGGAACTAGGAAATGTTTTCCCCTTCTCCCCTAATCACTTGAAATAGCACATTATTTTTGACAATATATGATGACATACAACCTGCCAAATTGACAGTTCTCACAATATTCCCTACATTATTAGCCAAATTAAAGAAATGCTTTAAAGTTACATAATGTTTCTGATCACATGCAAAGTTTGGCATACGCCACAGTTCGGGATAGTCAGACCAGTCAATACCCTCACCATCAGACGGGGTGGGTATATTCGCAACATCACACGCTAATGCTGATTTTGACTGTTCAGGCTTCCATGAAAGTACTGCCGTGGCCCCCAGGATAGCATTCCTGTTTGGCAGCTCCCAAAAAGCAAGGTTCAGATGTTGTGTTTTCTTAGGCAGATCCTTTGAAACCTGGCTTCCGACCATTATATCAGTTGCCGGTATGTGCAGTCGAACTTGCACACCAACAGTGGGAAATCTCACCCCAAAATTAGTGGTTACGGCAGTTTAGGTGCTATGGCAACCACTACCTTCACAGTTTGGCCTTTGAGTCTAATGTCCAAAAGAATCCTTTACAAACTATTGGTTGCTCCATGTGTGCAGTGCACTTTGACGCTGGGCAATCACGAGACCTTGACTCCAGCCAGGACAGAGCTGGAGACCAGTGTAAGTGCACTCCCAGAGTCGACGACTGCATGGACAACTTTGTTGTTCACCCGCACAGTCACTTTAATTAAAGTGGATTAACTGGTTACAAAATTCTGGGAACAGTAATTTTGAAAGACAGTCCCAGTTTTGGGCAAGTAAACTGTTGATGACTTTTTGGGGTCTAGTGCACTTGGTTTTAAAGTGTCCAAGTTCTCCGCACTTGAAACACTTCCGGTCAGACACCCTTACAGCTGGACCTAGACTAGCAACAGTGTTCTATATGAGAAACTGGACTTTGGGTTTACCTAATTGGACGGTCTCATCCTTGGTGTTTACTAAGTCCCACAAAGAGGAATCCAAGGCCTTGCATTCCACAAGTTCCTTTACAGACACTCTTGATGTGTGCACCTCTTGCTGAACAGAAAAGCTTTTGTTTTAAAAAAGCAATTTCTTGGTATTTCCCTGCTGCTCTCTCTTTAAGAGCTCCCACTGTTTTTCCAATGTTTTCATATAATTCTTGCAATGCATGCAATGCATGCAACTCATCTTTCAAAGATTCAAAAACCACAATTTTCTGCTCACTCTGCTACAATCTCTCAACAGTCTTCCTAATAGCCTCCACTGCATTTCTTCTCTCTTCAAGTCTTGCAATGCATGCAGCTCATTTCTCAAGGACTCAGAATCAACTTCTTAAGCTTTTATATTTTCACAATAATGTTGCTTTAAATTCCACATTTGTTCTAGAAGACAGTGGTTTTCTACTTTAAAAGTTTTCTCCAAGCAATCATACTCTTCTCGGGCCACATAATCTGATGCAGGCAACACCAGGTTTATGCATAGAGCATGAGATTTTCCAACTTCATCTCCGCTCTGCAGACTCCTGTACCGGTTTTCCAAATTTTCCTGCTGGGACTGATTTTCAGACACACCTGCTTGCAGACTTTCTTTTTCGCATATTTTATTCTTTTTCTTGCCAATCTTGGCTGAAGCAAAGACAGTTTGAAGTGGTAGCAATTAGTCTTTATTCTATTGCAACCAATTAACAAAACAAACAGGTTCTTTAGCATCCCACACAGGGAAACAGCAAGCTTCTGTGCACAGGGTTTTTCCCTGACTACACCCAATTCTCAGCTCAGTGAATAACCAGGTGTGGCACTAAAACAACAAGCAATTTTTAAAAACTTTTGCTTTTTTGAAAAACAAAACAGATACTCAACAGTTCACAGTAATATTGTTCTTATCGGTCTTGCCACAGATTCATTATTTACTTTTTCTACAGCACAGCAATCTCCTCACTGCAACTGACAGCTTTATAACATTTTGGTGTGTGATAGTGTTATTCAATACATTTCACTCACCAGCATTGCATCTGATTGGCTGGGTGGACAGCTGTGCTTTGTCTGTCCTTCTCAATCCCACTTCTAACACCACTTGCGACAAGAGCACCGTTCAGGTGATACACACATGAACAACTTCTTGTAGTTTTATTGTTTCATCTCAATAAATAGCATAGACTTCATCAGGATGACACCAGGAAACCTAACGCTGACTTGACTTACTTTTCATGTTAGGTCATGACCACAATACTGGTTTTTATACTTGAGATTTCTCCCACAGCCTTAGCTTGATGGACAAGTAACATTCCCATCTTGTCTTTAAAAGGGAGTTCTATGCAGGTTTCCTGTAATTGCTCTTCACGTTGTTATTATTATTATTATTATCATAGATTTATAAGGTGCCACAGTGCTCTTAAGCGCCGTATAGTAGTGAAAACAGTACATACATAAAACAATGACATACAAGGAAGACAAAATAAACGCAGACATGAAATCAAAGGGTATGGAGGACCCTGCTCATTAGAGAGCTTACATTCTAAGTGGAAGAGGGCACAGCTGAAACAAAAGGAGCAAATGTGGCTCAAAGTAGAGATTTGGACAGTTGTGATGGTGCAATAGTGTGAATAGATTTATTAGGGATAAGGTCACTTCTAAAAAAGAGATGGTTTTTCAAAGAGCGTCTAAAGATTTGAAGTGTAAAAGTATGATCGAGCGTAGTAAGGAATTCCATAATTGGGGAGCAGCATGGGAGGAGTCTTGTAGGTGGGAGTGAGAAGTGATTACCAAAGACGAGACAAGGCACAGGTCAGAGGTAAATCTAAGAGAGCAGGAAGGAGAGTATTTTGATTTAAGATTTGAGGTTTATGCATGGGTAGCGTTGTTGAGAACTTTGTACGTAAGGGTGAGTAATTTGAATTTGATACTGGAGGACCCAGGGAGCAAGTGTAGGGATTTGTAAAGTGGTGCAGCAGATGTGGAGCGGTGATAGAAGAAGATCAGTCTTGCAGAGGTATTTAAGATGGATTGAAGTGTGGATATGTGGGTGTCAGGATTGCCAGATAGCAGGAGGTTGCAATAAGCAAGACAGGAGATGATGAGAGAATGGATAAAAGTTTTGGTAGCATGTTGAGTAAGAAAAAGGCGTATTCTGCCAATGTTTTTAAGGTGCAGTCGACAGGACTGGTTGAGAGTCTGGATGTAAGGAATAAAACAGAGGGCGATGTCACCTGTGACACTAAGGCAGTGGGCTTGGCAGACTGAGGAAATTGTGGTGTTATTGACAGTGAGGGAGATTTGAGGGGAGATGGTGACTCTGGCAGGAGGTAAGATAATAAGCTCTGTTTTGGACATGTAAAACTTTAGGTAGTATTGGGACAACCATGTGAAGCAGAAAGACAATTAGTTACGTTGCAGACAAACTTTACCAGCTTTGCTGTTTGCTGTTGAAAAAGACACTTTCAAACCCTTTTAAACCATGTAAGTTAAATCACACCTTATACTTTTACTTTGTCACACATGTCTTACACATATATAAATTAACCTTGGTGCACTGCTATATATGTGTGTAACCCTGTGCATCATTTACCTCCATACTATCAGGTGAATAGCTAATTCCTATCTTAGAGGCCTGTGGAAAACCACTCCATTTGTCACTGTATATATATAATTTATCTACTTTGGGGGGGTCTGCTCACAGTCAGACACCACCCTGTCTTTTGTCCTCTAAATAGTTCAGATGACACTGATACTGCACCTGACACAATTGCTTTCAGTTTTATACACTTGGGATTTTAAATGCAAACATTTTTTTTTGCTATTTGGGAGGGTGCTGCTCACAGTCAAACAGCACCCTGTTTTTGGTCCATTGGTGTAGTATTTCTACTGTTTAATAAAATAGCTGGCACACAAAATTAGTGTCCAGCCAGTGTATGATGACATCATGAGGGGCAGAAACTCATCTTGCATCTTTACCATGGATGCCTGCAGTGGCGGAACTAATTTGGGTGCAGGAGACGTGGGCGGTATGGGGCCCGAAGGTAAGGCAAGTACGGCTGCTTTTCATAGTGGAGCGGGGGGCCTGGGTGGATACATATTTTGCTATGGGGCCCAGAAATGCAGACTTTTGCCTGTGGATGCCTGCATCTGAACAACATAATCCTCATTCAAGTGAAAAGGGTAAGCTTAAGCAGTCCAGTCTCATCAGTCTTTTTATATATATATATATATATATATATATATATATATATATAGACAGAAAAGTATTTGGATTCACATTTTCTTTCAAAGGAAAGAAAACTGTGCTGACTGATTCAAGAACACAGACAGTAGAGGGAGCAAGCACTCTGTCTGATACCTTACCAAGTGTCCTCTGATCTCTGGTGTTCTAGCAGCCAAATTAGCTACTGGCCTCAGGCTTTGTACTCCAGCCCTTCCCTAGGAAATTTTCAGCATTGACAAGGTGAAAGTTCTGCTTCAGACACTGAATCAACAATTTACTGTAAGTATTCTAGTCATAATTTTTTTTTTCTACAGTTTTACAAATCATGGTATTAGCTATGGTATCATGATTAGAATATTGTTTAAGAAAATATAAGAATGCAGTTATGTATCCAGTGCTTGTTTGAAAGGCTTATGATAAAGTCAATTGATAAACTAACTGCTAGTTTATCTAGAATGATATACAATCCAGAATGTTCCCTGTAGAATATTTTTAGTCAAAGAACTGAGGAAAGAAAGCAAGCTGCATTTCACACATTAATGAAATTATATTGTTTGCAGTGATCCTACAGCAGGATGTTAAAATGTTTGTAATAGCATCACAAAACTTATTGCCACAAAGTTTGGAGATGCTGAGATAGGTAATAGAAGTTTTAAAGGTATAAAGGGAGCGAATAAGAGAGAGACATGAGCATCAATAATGTAACATTGTGTCAATTTTTTTATATGAACATAAAGGCACTGAAACCAGGACCAGCATATCTGCAGGGGCGGGCTGGACCGGGGGCCAGGGGGGCAGCGGGACCCCGGGCCGCTCAGTCTAACGGCTGTTCGGGCCGACCGTCTCCTCCCGTGGATGCAATAATAGCTTAATTTTACCGGCGGCCGCGTCATTGTCATGTGATGCGGCCGTGTCATTATGACGCGGCAGCATCGCGTGTCATGTGATGCGGCCGCCTTTGCACCCCCCCCCGGGCTGAAACCTGACAGCCCGCGCCTGCATATCTGCACTTGAAATGACCAATATTGTTGACATAATCAATTATGTTTGAATATGTACACATATGCATGCTTTCTACAATACTACAAACTTTCAAGTGCATGTTAATATAAAACTTTATGAATAAAACTTACTATTCACGCTTAGCATAAATATACATGGTAGATGCTATGATATAAAATTTGGAGAGAGACAGTTTTAAAAGCAAGTTGAGAATCTTATTCATATCTCTATATCAGATACACAACTGAACAATTTAAGAGGAATGAAACAGCAGTGCTCAAAAGATGTTTTGTCAATTGAGGGGTACATCTGATGCAGTACTGCTTAAGCGAACAGGCGTTTGTAGACAATTGCAGTGAGTTGAAGAACATTTAAAGCAAAATCAATTTACACTGTAAAAGTACCATGTGTTTTTGATATTTATATACTTGTAGTTATATTATATGCATGTAAATGTGTGCAAATGGCTTTTTGTTTTCTTAAAAAACGGTGATGTTAATAAAGTGTGTGGCTACCAGCTAAACTGCAAATGGAAGGGCTATTCTTGTAGTTAAAAATAAAATAATATTATGTTAGAAATAATTAACAACATGTGATAGTTTAAAGCACCCTAATCTTACAATAGAAAATGTCAAGTGCTGACTGAAGTTATGCAAAGTAATTAGTAGGAAGAGGGGATAAGTAAACATAAGGGGAAGAAATTTGAGTAACAAAAATGAGTTAGCAGATATAAGGTAAGATGAGAGGCATTGGGAGGCAGGTGAGGAGAGAGGAAGAGAAAATAAATTGGACATGCTTGAAGGGGAAAACAACAGACATGGTGGTAGGGAAAATCAAGAAAAAGAGAGAGACAAGAAATAATCAATCAATTGCCCTTGATTGGTCAGGCAATGTCAGCAATTGTTATTACTAGTGTTAAACTGTTAGTCAATGATGCAGATTTTATGACACTATACTTGCCTGATTCCTATCAATCCTGACACAGAGCAAAGGTATCTCTTTTGATCATCTGACCAATGAGCTGAGATATAGCTTTTTTCTAAATCAGCCTTATTATATCTGAGTCAGTCTAGGGTGCAAATATGTTGGGGGCAGATATGTTGGTGATTTCCCCACTAAGTGATTTGCTCACAAAGTGTAGAAAAATCACTGTTAAACAACACAATTTAACAAATAGTTTGCAACATCTGAAGACAGTCAGAAACAAACCTGACCTCATATAGCCTGATGCTGCAGTTCATACCTCCCTACCCTGTACAAAGTAACTTGTTCATTTTATTTTATCTTCCTCTCTTCATTTCCATAGTGTATTTGTTTTTGCCTCCTGTCAGTTATTCTTGAACACTGCAATGTTTAACACATTGATTTTCTTACAATCCTTCCATGGAATTATTTTTAGTAATATAACATTCTTCAACTCCCACATCACATGCTTTTTTAACCATGTTGCCCCAATCATATAAAATAAAATAGTGTAGAATTTCTGGCGTTTTTATTTCACCAACAGACTATGTAAAACCAGAACATCGTATTACATTTTATGTTTTTATGACATCCTCACTGTGATCAAAACTTGTATGTAAATAACCACATGCTGTAAACACTAAAATTTATCAAACGGAGCTTCATTGTCCTGGTTGGTGAACCTTTTATCTCACACACATGTGGCCCTTCAGGTACCAGAATGAACATGTGCACAAGTGCTGCTACTTGATGCTCCATCATAAGTATTTATTGCCCCCGTTAGAATTCAAATATTACTGCCCTTTAATATGCTAATATATATTCACATTGCCCCATAATATAAAAAACAAAAAAATGACAAAACTAGCCTATCCATCCCTCTCTCTCTGGGTGTGTATATATATATATATGCTAATTCTTTCCTATTTGCACAAGTGCACTCATAAGGGGTTATGAGAAGGACATTGTGTGATTTAGTGTTTATTTCTCTGGATTCACCTCCTCGCTACTTCCTCTATCAGTTGGAGTTCCTAAATACTCAGTCCGAGGTCCTCTATCTATACCACCTGTCTTGGAAAATAATCAACTCCTTTTTATTTCAACATGATTACTAAGTGGACCACACCTGAAATCATGTATCCTCTCCAGACCTCGAATCATCTGTGTTGGCTTGCATTACTGAATGTCTTTCTGTCAATTCATCTTGGGTGTCCTCTCAACACCTCAAACTTAAACTTTAATACCAGGCTAATAATATTGCCACTAGTCAACAGAAACAACTTACTTGGCATATTTGTTGACAATACGAAAATAAGCATATAGGTCAGCATAGGACCTGCATATAATGAAGTGCCTTTGACGCTGGGATGCAGGCTTAAATGTTTTGATCAAAATATGGAACTACTATCTCATGTTTTAATTTTGCTAGATACACACAGATATGCAGTGTCAAGGCAAAGCACTGACAACTGTCTTTTTGTTTTGTATACATATATGGGCATTTCTATTGCCACACAGCTGGTACCATATACAATATAGAATATAACATAATATATATAGAATATAATTATTTTTTCTCTGGTTTTGTAACAGAAAAATAAGCCCTTCCCCTATTCACCACATCTAGGGGTAAATGTATCAAGCTGAGAGTTTTCCGGCGGGTTTGAAAAGTGGAGATGTTGCCTACAGCAACCAATTAGATTCTAGCTATCATTTTGTAGATTGCACTAAATAAATGATAGCTAGATTCTGATTGGTTTTTAAAACCCGTCGGAAAACTCTCAGCTTGATACATTTACTCCCTAATCTTTGTCCAAATCATGTTATCTATATCTAAGAAACGTTTCCAGAAAATGCGCCTATCTCACACAAGAGACTGCAAAAACTTTAATTCATGCACTAAAGGTAGTTGCTGCATTGACAGTTGCAACCAGACTATCACACCTAAAATCAATTTTGAATGCAATGGCTAGACTAATTTTTCTCCCTCTACTGCTGCCTTGCTCTGTCAGTCCCAACCTTGGTTGTTTGTATTTTCCCAAATCCAATATAAAATGTTTCTACTAACTTACAAGGCCATAAAGAAAACTGCACCAACATACATCTCTTCACTTGTCTCAAAATATCTCCACATTACTTTTTTGGGGGGATACGCCCACTCTGTGGAATGCACACAATAAAAGACTTTCATCTAGCCGACATATCTTCAAACATTCCCTGAAAACTCACATCTTGGGTCAAGCTTATCAAATTGCCAAACTACCCTCCTGATCTCTAGGCTACTCTACCCCTGATAATAGTTCTATTTCTATGCTCAAACAACCCTTTGACTCCAGACCAACACTGCTGTGTGAATTGATCACTTGAGCCCAACAAAGCTTTTTTAGCCTTGTGATCTGGCTGGACCAATATGCAATATGTGGAACTCAACCTCATGTATCGAATTCCTATTCTTCTATAGATTGTAAGATTGCGAGCAGGGGGTAAATGTATCATACTGCGCTTTTTACAAGTCGCCGGAAATCGGCGAGATGACAGCTTAAATTTAAAGCGGTACTGCCTTGTAAAGGGAAACTTCCCTTTACAATAGACCGGGTAAATAAAAATATGTGCTAAAATTTCTGACCTTATTGAATAATCAGCTAAAGCATGCTTTATGAAGACCTAGCTAGATGAAAATGTAGCCCCAACAGTGGAAGCCAGAGTCTCAACCAATTACTCTGTTGCCCATTGCTCAAGACAGGACCGCAGATAAGGTGGAGTAGCAATCTGCTTAAAAAACCCCCACTTAAACTGAGGACCCACCCAGTCAGAATAACGCATTACTTTGAGTGTATTGTTACCTGGATGCTGTATAGTTCTGGAAGATCAAGGATGACTTATTATGGAGGATTTCAATGCATGGATTGAGGATAAACTGGAAAGCCTTAGCCTTAGGCTCCTATCATATTTCCCATGCTATTTGCAATATACATGCTACGACTAGGTGAAATAATCAGATATTATGGCTTGGACTGCTACTGTTATGCAGACAATACTCACCTATCCCTTTCCTTTGCTATCGGTACTAAGAACCCAATATCCATCCTAATAAGAACTGAGGGATGAAATAAGCCTCAAAACAATTTAAAAGCTGAGGCTGTATCGTCAAACTGGATTATTCTCTGGCGTTTAATAGTTAACTATGGGAGTATGGCCATCTAGAGTCATAGCGGAGGGGTAGACAGGGTCTATAAGTGGGATGGCCGGAGAGTTAATCAGTCTCTGCAATTATGGATGTTGCCCACCCACCCTCCCTGGTTGTCGGTACTTGGTAGCACGGATACAGTAATGGATGCTCCTCATGTTGGTGCTCAAGTATTGGCGTGCTGGCACGGCTGATCGTAATCCTGGATGGAGAGTTGCCGGAAAACATAGATCAGTCAATGGCCAGTGGTTTGGGCGCACATTACGGTAGTGGGTACACTGAACCTGCCTCTCTTCGAGTGAATCGGCTATAGTCTCGGTACAGTTACCACCCCTGTGGGTTGCCCTGTGGTTGCTTTCTGTCTAGCCCAGATGATGGGCGGTTTCTGTAAATCCGGGACACGTTGTTGCACTAAAGTAGATATATGCGCCCAGGGTGTGATTGGTTGTCCAGTTGATGAGGTTCCAATGGTTAATGCTGGGACAGTTGGGTTGTGCCTGGCAGACATCGGACTGACTGCTCTCTTCTCCACCGCCATATTTAAATAAATTATTTAAATTTGCCACACTCAGGTCTCTTGTCAGTTATTTAAGGTTATAGTTAAATAAGTGTAAGAGGGTAAAGGAAGTCATGATATCAGCCGTTAAGCCTTTTAATGGCTCTATGTGATTTTGGCTTGATATTTAAACATCAGGTTCCAGCCATCATCAAATCTTCAACAAGATCAAGGGGTAAATGTATGAACATGCGGGTTCTTCAACACCCGCGTGTTCAGCGTGTTCGGCGATTAAATTTCAAGCGGCGCTGCATTGTAAAGGGAAACTTCCCTTTACAATGCAGCGCCGCTTGAAATTTAATCGCCGAACACATTGAACACGCGGGTGTTGAAGAACCCGCATGTTCATACATTTACCCCCAAGTGTATTTAGAATTTATCATACTTCATTTAGAGCTCGAACTTATAGTCTTGCAGTTCCTACTCACTGGAATTCGCTGTTAAGTAAAGTCTGTGAGGCCTCAACTCTTGTAATCTTCAAAAACATTTAAGGACTTGTATACGCAAGCATTTCATTAATGCTCATTCATTTTCTAAAAAAACTGTTGCTTTTCTCTTTTTTCTGTACTCTATTAATCCTTTATATTTAAACTTTTTTTAAATCTGCAAATGTAAAGCGCTTTGAGTCCTACTGGAAGCATTTACATATGCATTATTACGGTGTTCCTTACTTGCATACAGTTTTTCTGTGCTATCTAGTGGCACGCATATGTGTAGTTTTAATACACAGACTATGCCGTGATAGTCATCACTATCAGTCGGCATTTACACCTGCACTGAAGCTGGTGCAAATGATATGGGTAAAAAACACTAGGATCCCAGTACTTGAATCTGACACATCTGCATTGGCACGCCCTCGGAATACCCTTACTGTACCTTGTCTATATTCATCCATCTTTTCCCTACCTCGTTCTGCCTTTTAAGTCGTAGGCAGTCGTAGGTGTCATTCAGACATTAATTGCACGCAATTGCATTAATTGACATAAGATCTGCTTTTGAGCATGCGCAGAGCTACTTCTGTCAAGATATGACATGCAAAGGTACTTATGTCTGCAAATTAATCAGACCCATAATGAGGGAGATATGTGTCAAAAGATCTTGGTAACCATTTTGTAAGAGGAGGGAAAACTGTGAAATGAAATGTTGTAAGTATACAAACAACTGGTAAGTGCGAGAGGGTGAGATTTAGGGCAATAGGTGACTCATGGACAGTTTATAAGAAGTATACCATTCAACATGTATCCAGGCAAAATCAGGACAAAATAAGCCAAGTCTCTCTCCGTACAAATCAGACCCAACCCAAATTTACCCTAGCCCACTGTAGTCCACCCAGTCACACCTGCGTCCTTTCCAAAAATGTCCACTTTCAGATAAATTTTTAACCACTTCCGTGTAAGCCATGTCCCTTTTGAGGTCAGCAATTCAGGACAATCCAGCTAATATTAAGATAACTGGGACATATTTATAATGAGTAGGCAATGAAATAAGGAGGGAAAGACAAGATATAGTCTGGGTACTAAAGGGAAAGAATCTTTCCAGAAAACTGGTAAAAAAAAGTTGTCACTGGGGAGAGTGCACCAGAGGAGTAGGAATCACTGCGATTACATTTGCCAAAAGCCCATGCTACCACTGTGGACCACCGCAATACTTTGGCTTCAATGCAAGACAGTCAAGAGCATATAACTAGATCTCTGGTTACTTCTCGGTCAGGGAACTTTGGCAAACATTTGGAGCTCATATAATGAGAAGCACAGATTACTACATAATATATATATATATATAAAAGCACAACATCCTCATTTAATGTATAGCTGAATGTATGTGAATATGCATATATTTGCCAATTTAGGGTTTTTCTCTGTTATTTGAAAATGAATGGGTCGCATAACTAGCTATGATACATAAGTAGAGATCAGTAATATTTTCAAAATTGATTTGGCCTTAAGTCTTCCTAGTTCTACCTCAACAATACCATGCAGGTGTTGGAGGTCATATGCAATGAGGTCAGGTAACTTTGGATCAGCCTAACTGTGCCTGTATTTCTACTGGGGCACTTAGGTTTATGAAGCAAGGTGGACACATTTGCAAATCCATTTCCACTCTGCAAAAGGATTTTGATTTAATAGGGCTTGTATTGCAACTTAGTGTTGCACTTGCAGGGAAGCATAATATAAATAAACTTTTCACACACAAAACTGTTGCATCTAATATAGACTGTCCCAATATACCTACATTCTTATGATTAATATAAGTTATGTTTAATATAAGTGATAGAGGCTAAACCACACATTATTTTAGGAAAAACAGCGAAAAGTGTATTTGATAGAAATGGGTAGAAGGTTGGACTTTAATGTAAAACTTTTGCACAGTGCACCTAAAGATTTTTCCACCTTTTCACAAATTGAGGCTCACATTTACTTTTTAGAGGTGGCTCCTGAGTGTGGGGCACAGACCACTGAGGAACACTGGAGCAAAACCAAGGCATTATATAGTACTCATCACTGTGTTTCTGAGATCATTTCCATTTATACAAACTATTTCTATGCTTTGTAAATGGTGGAGAGGTTGGCTTCAGGGGGAGTTCCTCTGTTATAAAATCCAATGTCACTTTACCGCCAACATTCCATTTTACACTGACAGGACACAGTAGCATGAGCTGGCAGAACTGTCTCATGCTACCCGCTTTAAAAAAAGCGTGTGTTGCCATCCATAGCCTTCAATGTTAATTTTTACACTTAAATATCTAAACTTGTTAAAAGGTAGATATTTGACATAAACAAAAGCATACAGTCCAGTGCAAAACTTTCTTCCATGCCAAGTTTTGCTAAAGTTCTAATCAGCAAATGTTCTATGAAAAATCCCCACCATGTATTTTTTTGGAATGTCTCTTGAAACTTACATAATTAATACCTTGATAATTGCCAATATGTCCCTGCATGCTTTCATTCAGATCGATATTAAATTCAAAAAGAGTATCTGAAAATAGGGACATGCTCTGTTAAATTTTAAATATGCTGATGGTAGTAGTCTGAGTTAAATCCATTTCTGAATATTTTTCTATAATTTTTATCATGAGCAATTCATATATATTACCTCTGGCAGTTTTAAGAAAACCAGCTGCAGTCATCTTCAATTTAATGGACCTGAGTGATCCTTCTGACAAGACCTGTGTACCAAAGTTAACAGCAAAAAAATATATTCCTCTCTTGCCATTAGACATCGCCTTCATTGACTAAGACAGGATATCCAGGATGATGTAGAGCATAGTGCAGTATTTTTATTCTAGATATCTTACAGTAAATGCAAAATCGTTCCTGCCATATACTTATAGATATGCATGCATATTAAACTAATGAGCACCTTGTTGATTGGAGAACACAATAATGACTCATTAATCAGACAGCAGGTTAATTTATTTGAGTCTATGATTATTGATATGGTCCCTAGTGTAAACTGTTTCTACACTTACCTTAATAGAAATAGAAGTGTCACTGGCATATGAATAATTTTATAGCCAACTAATGTTGAGCACTGTGCATAAAATGTAGATTTGTAAGCTTAGAATAATAAAAAATTTACAGGAATTTAAATAGTGTTTAATTATTATGTCATGTCAATCACTGTATGTGGCATTTTGTTCTATATAAAAGTGAAGAATAAGTAGCTAAATGGATCCAACGCAGTTATACATTAAATGAGAGAAGAACCCGTTGACAGGTTAAACTTGTTATCATTTATAGTTAGGTCAATCTCACCAGATTTTTTTTTAGATGTTAACAGTAAGGTCTAGAATCTTTAAAATTATAATTTCATACAGAACGACATCATTCAAAATAAAATAGCAAACATTCTGGCATTGGGCTGATTTATAATTCAGTTAACTATATATAACATATGCTGAGTGTTTCTCCTTCTGTTTAAAGCTTCACTATCACCCTGTAAAAGGGAGTAGTGGAGGATTCAGCCCTACCTACCATGTACTTTGGTGGCTGCTACATGCACCCATTTTTCCCGTGGGTTCAAGCACGAGGACCTACCACAAGCGCAATCTACTTTCTTCCCTTGGTTGATTGGTCTTCCTGCTTACACCCCCCTGTGTTTTTGCCTGTAAGAGCAGCAGAGGCAACAGGGGTGGGGACTGTGCTACCACCTTTTACTAGAATAAAAAATATATTTACTTTGCACATGGCATGTTGAAAAAGATATATGGTTAATATAGTAAAAATGTATTTGTATGTGGTGCTCTGTTTAATGGAATACACAAGAGATTGAGATCATTAACTTACACTATTCACACAGTTATTGGCTCTCATGCTGCATGAACTTTCAATGACATACACATGTATAGCCCTTTTTTTTTTTTTACATATAATAGCAAAGACACTGTATTATGTCTAAGAAAACTTACAGATAAAATTGGAGTGTATTTTGCTACTGCAAACTGCAATTAAAGAGGACTTATCACCATCATGTTTACATAATTATTTTTTTTTATTTGAATTGTAATGGGGCTGGTTAGTGGTATCTCTTTACATATCCCAAATGAAAGTGTGTCAGTTTGCACTCATAAAGAGAAAGATATTCTCTACACCATACTTTTGTGTTTAAAACTCACTGCAGCCAACTTTATTGCCCATACAGTTAAGTACTGTACTACTGAATGATAATTAAGACTCCAGTCTGGATGGGCCTAATGCATGTCCGTAGTGCAAGTGTTTTTACTTGACATGAAATTACTTACTTGTATCCGTCTGCAACCTTGTGTGTGTCTAAGTCGGTGTCTATTGCATGCAAGAAGCATGATGATGATGATCATCATCATCATCATCATCATCATCATCATTTATTTATATGATGATAATGAATGAACATAGAAAAAGGTTGTATGCTGGGACTAGGAGTCCTTCACTAACTAACTGGACTTTACAAATGTTCTTCTGAAATTTTGGTTTTGAAGAACACATTTTGTAACATGGTTATGGTAATAAAATCTTTGCAAAATCCTGAGCCCAAAAGTTCTTACTGTTTTAAAAGCAGTATAAGTGCTGTTACAATATAATGTGCCCTAAAAAACTATTATATGCAATTCTTGTAAGGCTCAATCAGACAAAGCTTCTTTAAAAATAAATATATGATTGACTGCCTCCTAAACACAGTACAATCTGAGTTACATCCTATTGAGCTGGGTCTGGGAACCTACTCGCGTAGTCTCTATTTTTTACTTAGACAGACAAAAACTTCAGTTATAGAACACTGTTTTCAGTACATCAGACTGAATTCTGCACACAGGTAAACATTCTGGGGACATCATCACAAGGAATCTCCCTGATGGAGGGAAGCTCTTCATCTAATAATACTCAAGATCCTTCCAATGTGTTGAAATGTCATAGCATTTGCAAATGTGCTGAAGAATTAGCTTAGAGCCCTGGAGATGACTACCACCCGTGATAGCCTGCAGTAGTCTTCTCTAGGTAGGTTCTTTTGTAAATAGACCCCTATATTTTTTTAGCTTCATGTGGAGTTATACTTTAATGCATGTGACCACATACCCCGTTGATTAGTAAAACAGTAGAAACCACATAAAAAAAACAAGGAACAAAAACACATACTGTATATTTATTGCATTTATTTATGATAGTATAGTATGATGGCTACATATCCACATAAAATAGAAAATAATTTATGCTACAAAGAAAGCCATATTTGTCCTATGGAAAAAAAGTCAATTTTCCTTGTATAGACTAAAGTTAGCAAAATGTGTAAATTCTATCTGCACATCTGGGTATAAATTGCATTCTGTCATTAAGGAGTTAATTGGTAAAACAGAAATCTATACAAACTGTGGGACACATGACAGAATAGTGCAGAAAATGTAGAAAGAATGAATGATGCTTTACTTTTAAGAGACACGATGATGATGAGCAATCCTGCCTTGCAGAAGACAGTTAAAATTACTGGGCCTGTGGGACAGTAACTCTCTTATTGACTGTCCTCACTATCTGAAACGTGCCAACATTTCACACACTACAAAGCTCTTCCATTATTTTTACTGCAGTCATTTTTATAGAGGATTGTTGTTGCTTTATTCTGTAGGAAATTTCTCAATGAGTATAGCTGTGAAAAGATCAAATCTAGTTCATCCTATTTTGAATTGTCAGTATGTCTAGCATTCTCGTTTGGATTTTTGAAGTGTCAATTTTTCCCATATATACCTGATTATTTCTTGTATCTTTATATCTGTGTCATAAAGTTCAAAGCATGCGAGTAGCAAAAAGGGGTCCCAGATTGACACTGAACGGAACAGTTATTGTAGATCATCATTGCCCTAGCCGAAAATACATCAGCATTCCACTGTTGGGATGTTGTAATAAAGCTATGTACTGTTTACTTTCATTTACTACATATTTTTATGAAGTATTTATTATCTTTCTTATTGCACACTATTTCATTATTAGAGCAAAATTGCCACTTTATTTTTAGGCTCTAAAACATAATTGCCTATTTGCTATTTGTCTTTTGATTGGTGAAACTTTCACCAAATCCGGATATGATTCATTCTCCAAGATGGACATTCCTCTTTTTACAACCTTTTTCCTCTCAGAATTTGTCATTACAATTCCTTTTTTTCTGAATTCAAAGTAGTTTATAATTAACTCTGCTGATGAGTTCACTTGATAAAGACCACTGTGTCGCAGTCTATCTACTGCAAAAATTAGGACACAGATGAACATTTCAGAAAGTACAGTATAGATCAATTGTATGTTACAATCAAGCTGCTTTCAAACAATTACTTAATCAGTTATAGAAGAATGTACATATATATCTCTGTATGAAAATTAATATTATGCTCTACAAAATTATGTCTGCAAATTCTTAAAGGTAAAGTGTAGCTTTATTCACTTAGACATGCTGCTGTTCATTATTATTATTATTATTGTTATTAATAATAATATATTTCTGATTATCTACAAGCTACAGATAGTTGTGGTTGTGACATCAAGAATTAGAATATTTTACATTGGGTTTTAACTTAGTGTAACTTGCAGTATTTATCTTTACAATCAATTGGTCCCACTTTCAATTAGATGGATCTGGACTTGACTACTGGCTTAATCACTGACATGTTAAAAGAACATTATGCTAATACATAAAAAAATGTTTGTATAGTTTTATTTATATTGTGATACACAATGTACGCAGCATTACCATATATAAGAATTTGAAATTAACAGCAAGTACAAATATTACATAACAGCAGGTAGGAGCTCCTTGATAAAACCGGCTTACAGTATAATTGCATAGTAGGGGACATGCTCAGATAGGAGGATATGTGAAATGTAGAGAAGTTGCAACATATAATAGCTTTAAATATAGAAAGTAGAGTTTGAGTTTAGACTTTAAGACAGATGGTGACAGAGTTTGACACATGTTAAGCAGAACAGAGCTCCAGAGGTAAGGAGCTGTCAAACACATCAAGAGGCAGTGGGCATTGATGGTTCAGACGGGATGCAGCATTAAAAAGAGTGCCAAGAATCATATGAAGAGATAAATGATGAACCGCAAGGAGGGGCAGTTAAATGCAATGGTTTAAAAGTAGGAAAAAAATGTATGTTATGCTGTCAAAGAGAAGGAAAAGCAGTAAGAGAAGCTTAAAGTGTACCTGCACAATTCCTCATAACGCCTAACTGTATACTACGATTAACTTGCAAATACCATCTGAAACCTTTGCTCTCCTATCTCTGTCTTGTTCCTCCCTCCTCTTTGTGTTTTTGCAGAGGCAAATTATATGCTGACTGTCCTGTGGGTTTGTATTCTTCCCAATAACTTATTCAGTATGTGTGAGATCTCTCTAGCAATTGGTTCACCTTACACCTTAATTATCTACCACCAAGGGACATATTTATTAATAGCTGCATTTCCTCCCAGTAAATTATCATCCCTTTTCGCAATGATAATGGATGACACAAGCGGCGATTTATGAAACAATCAGTCTGGGACAGGACATCTGATAAGAGGCTGTCCCAGTGGTGACTTTACGTCTGCAATAACTACAGGATGCGTGTCCGTTGGTCACACATGTGGAACCATTTTTCATTAGTTAATACAGAGAACAGCAGGAAGACTGTTGGAGAGGTTTTCGAAGTTCCCTATCCTGTGATGCTCTCCTCATAGGGCCGAACAGCTAACACCATCTTCAGATGGTATTAGTCATTGATGTCAAGTTCTGAAAAGCTGTTTTTTTTTTGAGCTTGTCAAATTTGCCAAGAGTGCAGTCCCATTGAGAATTATTGGGACTGTGGTTTACATGTTACTTAAAAATGCCTAAACCTTGCGGAAAAGCTGTTTCACATGGCTTAAGACTTAATAAATAGGCCCCCATATTAGAAATAGCTACTTTTATTAGAGATTCTTAGGGACTCAACTAAATAAGGAGTACATAGTTTCACTACAGGAAATTAACAAGAATGATAGATACATAAACAGACCATGTATTTTTAGCCATGAGAAGCAGAAATTAAACAGAAAGAGGTTGAACAGATAAGATTAGAGGGATGATATTCCTAGTGCTGAATTGGTGGACCATAGATAAATAAATAATAAACCAGTAAACTAATTTGTATTTGATTGCAAATTAAAGAGACCATACATAAGAAGATTACAAAGCTATTGGGCCACTTCAGACAGATGAACAGATAAATAAACATTTAGGCCCAGAGACAGAAGAACAAATTTAGAAGAGCTAATGACCAAATATGTTAAAAATAGTTGAAGTAGTTAGCTAGACTGAAAAATCTTTGCAAAAAATTAGAAGTTAAATGTATAATGAAAGGGGAATGGAAACTTTATAGTCAGGAATTAATAATTAATTTGACCCTCTGTGCTTTATTGCAATCCAAAAATGGTACTAGACAGGGCTACCCTCTGTCTCCCTTTACTTTATGCCCTAACCATGGAACCGCTGGAAACCATCTCTGGAATAACCCTGATGTCACGAGAATTAAGGTTGTCATTCAGGATCACAGGCCTTCCCTCTATGCTGATGACACACTCCTTAAATTAACTAATCCTCACATCACTGTACCTATCGTCTTGGACAAAAAAAAAGTATGGCCAACTCTTCAATTTTAAAATTAATACCAATAAGACCTGAGCTTTTCCCATTAATGTCCCCCAACATTTACTGCACTTATTGAAAGTAATTTGAAATTTAGATGGAAACCACACAAACAGAAATACTTAGGAATACATCTAACCAAACGCTATGATCAATTATTCTCCACTAATTTCCCCCTTTAAAAGAAGCTCTTAAAAAAAATCTCTGTACCTGGGCCTCCCAACATTTTATAAATAGAGTGTCAGCAATGAAGGTGAATATTCTCCCCAGACTCCTTTAACGCTTCGGGGCCCCACCAACAACCTCAAAGACCTACAGAGTATTATCACGCACTTTGTTTGGGATTCCAGAAGACTTCAAGTCCACCTTAAAGTTGTGTATAGACATCTTAAAGATTGCGGCTTGAGCCTCCCATTTCTTCATAAGTACTATCTAGCTGCACATTTCATGAAGATTTTATGGACCCATTCAAATGCCTGCATAAGACTCTGAGTGGACCATCTACTCCGTATGCATTCCCCTTACACCCTTTATTGAATGGGTCTGAAAGACCACCTCAAATCTTAACTCTTCCCTCCTACACTGCGGTTTTCACTTACAATCTGGAACTACTGTACTCGCACCTCTGACCTAGTCAAGGATGCCCACCGGATGATTCCTCTCTGGATCAACCCAGAATTTTCTCCAGGCCCAAACACCAGCACATTTCTGTTCTGGACGAATCACAACATCAAAGTTTTCCATGATATTGTACCCTTAAACTTCTTCCCTGAATTTTCTGAGCTCCAGGATCACCTTGGATTACCGACATCTGCTTTTTATTCAAACCTGTTAAATTGTCACTTCTACAATACCAAAATTTAGCGCTGGGCCCCTAGTTTCCCATCCATGCTGGAAGCCTTTTGTCTGTGTAGGTCCAACTCCAGCATCCTGATTTCTACCTTTTATTTTCATTTTATCAAACATGGGCAATTAACCAAGGAACTGCATGAACTTCATTGTGAAGAGGATATGAGTGAATCCATTAGCCCAGAGGACTGGATCCTGAATACATTAAGGAGTGGCTAAGAGCTCAATCTGTGTGCAGCTAAAATAAAAAAATTATACAAATTGCCATTCTGTTGGTACCTGATACCATCCAGATTTACTGCCATATATCCCTCGGCTCCTAATTTCTGTTGTCCTGGGTGTGGAATGAATGGCACACTCATCCATATATGAGGGAGTTGTCAAAAATAACAAACTTCTGGAAAGAACTTCAGAACTTAATCACACTCATCACACAGGTCCACTAAATCATACACAGATACTAATAGGTCACAGCCTCAGGTCTGCTAGGTGTCTCATAGCACTTAATTGGAAAAAAGAACCCCCCCCCCCCGACTACTTAAGAACTTATACATAAAATATTGCCGAATAAAATGTGACCGCTTCCTCCAATTTTCCAACACATGGATCACCTGGACTTCCTACTATGAAGACAGCCCATTGCCTGCAACATAATTATGAATCCTTTGCATTTGATGTACTCTCCTTGTTTTCAATCCGTCCTCCTGCCCTTACTAACATTTCCCTAGTCCTCCCCTCCCAAGTTTCCGTCCCTTAGACAGTACATCCGTCTCTGCATTTTTCTCTTACTTGTTGACAAGTTATGCACTGTATAATTGTTTGATGGTCCAAGTGTCCTTATGCTGTGTATATTGATTTTTCAATGAAATATGTACTTCCTCACCACACTACTCTTTTCCCTTCTGTATCCCCTCCTCCCCCCTACATATTCTTGCAATACAAACTGGAAAAAAATGTTTTTAAAAGGGAATTCATTTCACCTCTGCATGCTTTGGAAAAGAAGGACATAATTCATTGATAACAATTACTTGATGTGTACTAATATAAATTAGTTGACTGGGTAGCATGATGGCATAATGGTTAGGATTTCTGCCCAATGCTAGGGGCATGAGCTTGATTCCTGACCAGGGCCTTATGTGGGTTTCTTCCTGGTGTCCTGGTTTATACCCACACTCCAAAATAAATATTAATTGGCTGCTAAATTAACCCTAGTGTGTATGTGTATCAGAGAATTTAGACTGAAAGCTCCAATGGGACAGGAACTGATACATTTACTGTACAGTGCTGCATAATTGGTGGTGCTGTATAAATACAAGATGATGATGCCGATGACTGTTTTCATTGCGCTGCTATAAAATAAAGGAATTTTACTAGTATCAGGTATGTTAGAGTGCCCACATAGGTTTTGGGACCTTTGGTGGACCTTGTGCAACTTCAATAGCCAGTGTAAGACTGCACTATAACTCTGCTATATATCAACTGTTCATAAAAATAGGAGTGAATGAAAGTATGCAATTTAACTTTCATTAATAAGTGTAAGACCTTTGTACTTTATTTATGATGTTATTTTTTCACATTGCAATCAAACAGTGAGCAAACATTTACCAGTGTATGTGTGGCCTCTTACTCCCTGAGCATGTATTTTGTTTGCTTGAAAGTGACCATGAATGTTAAAAGGTGTATTGCAAGTATCATCAGGAAATGAAATACATAACTAAAAATACCTTTGTGATCTCTGTGTGTAGCCAGGGTGTCTGACAAATTCAATTAAATGTGGCATACATCATTCCCCACAGTGTTATTGACAGAGATGTAGTAGCATTGAATTTTAATTATTCAGCTGGTATTGATTCCTCAATATTCTGGTGAGAATCATTTTCAGACCCCTGAGCCCTCAAGGAGGTTAAAGTTGTTGTTTAATTATTCCACGAGCAGCATCTTGTGAATTGAGGTTTGGATTTCCATGTACAATGTTGCAGTACCAAAGTAATTCTGTTCTTTGTTTTACTTTGATTCTGTCTACATCTTCAGGATGAAATTGTTGCTCGGACATCGGGAATGCTAAAAAAAAATAATGACTTCCTCAGTCGCAAGGTCAGGATTTGCTAGAACTTGTTGAACTAAAAATACCTATTTTAATAGGATGACCTTTCAGATATAATATAATATATGCAAAATGACAATTTACAGTAATAAATTGTCAGCAGGCTGGATTTCAACTTTAGTAGTAAAAAATGAAGTAAAGGTGACTGTATGAATCTGGTATATTTTCCAACCAAATACCTTACAATGAAATATTAAATTATTAAAAACAAACAGGATTGACACTGTCCTACCAATGCAGCATTCCTCCTTACATTTGGGCCCTGAGTCATTAAGGAGAACAAAGCATAAAAAAGTAGCAACTTTGCACCTGCACAAAACCATGTTGTATAGGGCATACTTGCCAACTCTCCCGGAATGTCCGGGAGACTCCCGCATTTTGCGAGAGTCTCCCGGACTCCCGGGCGAGTGTGGCAATCTCCCGAATTCTGCCCACTTCACTAGGAAGTGCCCACTTCCTAGTGAAGTGGGCAGAATTAGATCCCAAACGCCGCGATTCCCGATGAATCGCGGCGTTTAGCCCCGCCCCCCGCTGTCAAATGACGCAATTTGCGTCATGACGTCACAGGGGGCGGGGCCGAAATGACGCGATTTTGGCCGCCCCGCCCCCTCACGCCCCCCTCCACTGGCTGGCTCCCGGAAGAGAGCTGAAGAAAGTAGGTAAGTATGGTATAGGGCATGTCCTAGATCAACTTTAAATTTCAGTGTCAAAATAAAGCTATCAAGTATTTGTGTGCTACATGAAAAGCAGCCAGGATTTTCCTTAAATGCAAAATAATAAACTAATTTGCCCCTCTTGCATTGTAACATGGTTTGTCCAGGATTAAATTTATTTCTTTTGCTGCTTTGCTCTCTTAGGTCCTCTTAGTGGCTAAACAGGAACACTTATAGTTAGGAAAAGTAAAGCCATTTATCTTGTGTCAGGAGTATATGAATAGGTGGTAGGTAGCTAGTTCCCTATATAAAAGCAACAAACTGGTTCAAAGCAGCAACATGCTGCTTTGAACCAGTCACATATATGTCAAATTTATGCCAGGTGTGCTTACACCAAGATACACCTATACCTAACGGGGTCATAAGTACAAGAGACAGAATATGGCGGACACAACAAAAGTTGCAAAACATTCATCCAAATTTAAAATATCGAAAGAATCTTGTGTTAATCTTTAGGATTTGACATCCCATAGATTGTAAGCTTGTGAGCAGGGCCTTCTTATCTCTCTGTATGTAATACCCAGTATTGTTTTATTACTGTGTTTGTTCACAATTGTAAAGCACTACAGAATTTGCTGGTGCTATATAAATAAATGTTGATGATGATCTTAATAAAGTACAGATTTATAAAAAAGATAAACAGGTATATGTAGAGCTGTTTTTTGTCACATGAGAAAGGGATTAAAACTCTGACTTTTAAGCATACTTGCCAACTCTCCCGCATTGTCCGGGAGACTCCCGCATTTTGCGAGAGTCTCCCGGACGAGTGTGGCAATCTCCCTGATAGGAAGGGGGAAAAATTTAGTTTAAACGCCGCGATTCACCCGGAATCGCGGCGTTTAGCCCCGATTCCGCCCCCAAAATGACGCGATTTCGCAGCCCCGCCCCCTGCACGCCCACGTCCCAGCCGGCATCTCCCGGAAGAAAAAAAAAAAATGTTGGCAAGTATGCTTTTAAGTAGTTTAAAAGCTGAAGCTCTATTATATGGTAATGAATGGAGACTATGAACTAGCATTTATACACTCTACATTAGGACAAAAAGGAAAAAAAAGAAAGATACTGTTAAAGGTAAGAATAGATCAAGTTCAAAGTTTGTAGCAAAAAATATAACAACTTAACAACTAGATTTGTCTGTTTATTTAATGTTTTGTTATTTATTTGGATATATATATATATATATATATATATATATATATATATATATATATATATATAGGTAATAAATCAAAATATGACTCTCTATATTGTCTTTTAAAAGTGTGGTATTGTTTTTTATATAATATTTTTCTTATGATAGATTATTCATTTTATCAGTTGCTGTTTGCGTGATTTACTATGGTGATCCCTGCTGCTGTGATTTATGAAGCTGCCAATTCATGACAAAGCAATGGTCAATGTGTTGGTATATTTAATTAGCAAAACCGTGTTCTTGATTTTGCTGATACCACCATCATTATCTATGTAAGCAAGGGATCATAAACACATTTGCAGAGGTATGGAAGCAACCTATATTATTTAGTACATTCTACAAATACTGCTATCATTTCTTCTCCATTATTCTGGACCGACTATTTTATTCTTGTGATCATTGAAAAAGCTTATATCTTGAAGTAATATATTGTAGAGATGTGCGCTAACCCTCGCTAACCCTCGTGTTTAGGTTTGAAATCCAGTGTCGGTTCTCAACCAACTTTGTGTTTTGGCTTTGCTACTGGTTTTGTCGAACAAACACGAAAGGTTTTGGGTTTGGTTTTGGATCTGGATTTGATTAAAAGTAGTTACAAATAAGTAAAATAATGTCATTTTGTACTGTTTTTACTCCAATATTACTATTTATAGCATTAACATTCATTTCCAGTCATTTCCACTCTATTTTCTAATGGTCCCTTCACAAAGGTGCCAATTTTCATCAATGTTGGGCAAAGTCTTAATGAACGATTTTTAAATTTTGCCGTCATTCCATTTGCTTTCTCTAATTCAGTTGAAAAAGTAATAAACTGAATAGTGTTGATATCTCCCTTTTATTGCACACAAACCTCCTTCGCATGTTCAGACCTACTATTACTGTAATTAAATAAATAACCACATGGATACCAATGTAAATTTGGCAAAAGGTTTTTATTGAAACAAAAATGGTGCCAGAGAGAGCATTGCGAGTCAGCTAACAACTAATAGCAAAAACAAACAGTGGATGGTCAAATTGCCATTACACCACTGATTTAAAGATATAATCCTTTATGATGTTATAGCATCCTAGTAACTGTCATAAGCTTTCAGAATTAGCAGGAGAGGTCTTCACCTCTAGCAACTGCCTTTCCCGTAGAGTTGGACGCACTCACAGATACCTGGATGCCCCCAGGACTCAATGTAGTAAAAGCTTATGAGCAGGAACCGGTAGCACAGATATAGGATTAATGGGGCCAAAAGCACGCCCCCAACATCCATTCAGAAGGCAGCAATAATTTAATTTAAAAAGCTACATGCCCTGCTTGCCTGTTACCAGATGGGATGCAACCCTAGCAGCAGAGTGAGTATACTAATTCTTGGGGACCACCTCTGCTGCAAGTCTCAGGCAGTCCTCTTTACTCCGGGATTGGACTAACCTTACCCTAGGGCAATCATTTTTACTCCCTTCCTCCCCATAACTATATACAAGTCCCCTAGTTTGATTCAGAAGGCCAACATTACAGCACATAACATATAAGAAAAACAAGGTAGGAAAATCTTGCTCTTGGTTACAAATAAATGCTTTGGCAATGTATTGTGTGCCTAATCTTTGAATTTTTGTAGTATGGGCGTAGGTCACCTTCATCTATTTACTTTCCTAACCCTATTCATTTATACCACTGTCCATCCAATGATCTCTGCCTGTTAATTTAATTACAGCTGCGTGCCCAGGTTACCTGTGACTAGCCGGAATGCAAAGGCAGCATTAGGCGTTTCAGTAGCCCTGACGTCAGAGTGAGCACATCCCTTTTTGGGGACCACCTCTGCTGCAAGTCTCGGTTAGTCCCCATTACCCCATGGTTGGATGAAACTTACCCTGGGGCAATGATTTTTCTGCCCTCCCTACCATATAAATATTTACGAGTCCCCTGGTTTCAGAAGGGCAGCATTATGGCACAGTTGTACCTCACTCCAAGGCCAAAGCCATCTTTACTTGCAACATTTAACATTGTGTCCTCTCATCATCTTTTAATTGTCTACTAATTCTGCTGTCTGTAGTTGTCCACTGTCGTGTTAATGAAGGATTTTGTAAATCTGCGACTGCTGCATTTGCTTTCTCCAATTCAATTTATAAAATAATTAAAGGTTCTCTAATTCCATCTCATAGCATAAATCTTCATCCATCATGTAGTCTTTGCCAGGTCCAAAATCTGACTTGCTAATTTCTCAGAATGTAGACTTTCCATTGCATTGTCAAAACATGTTTTGGGCAACCAAATTTGTATCATTGTAAGTATTATACTTACATCCCCACTGCAAGTCTCGGGCAGTTGGACGAAGCTTGCCCTGGGGGAATGATTTTACTCCTTCCCTCCCCATAATTATATACGAGTCCTGTGGTTTTATTTAGTAGGGCAGAATTGTGGCAAAAACAAGGTAATGAAAGCCATGCTTTTGGCAACCAATGAATACTCTGGCAATGTATTGTGTGTCTAATCTTTGAATTTCTGTAGTATGGGTGCAGGCCTCCTTCCTCTTAGCATCCACATTTATTTATAGAGCGGCAAGGTATTGAAAGCCATGCTCTCTTTGAAACTGATGAACACTCTGACAATGTATTCAAAACATCCACAGAGCTTTACATCTAAATTTCTAGGCAGCAATTGTTTTGGCCCTGGGATATTATTTATTGTTGTATTTTCTTAGGGTTCTGGATTTTACCCCTTCTATAACCCAAACAGGCAATGTTGAGGAGTTACATACTAATTATATATATTAGGTCAGTGTGGATCGCTCTCTATTCTTTTCTATAATCCTGTAATCATGCACAGATATCTAGAGATGTTCTGTCACCCACACAAATACAGCGCTGATTTACTATTCTGCAAATGTCCTTTATTATAAATTTCCACAAACAATACAGGATAATTGAACAAGGCAATCTAATTATTCTCATAGCAGCCATTTTCTCCAGGACTACAACTGTGGAACATCTGTCTATCTCATGTTTTGAGACCTCAAAGCATTAACAGAGAGATTTTGGAGTGTTCAGGCTTGGTCTGATGTGGCCAGATGGCTAGAAACTAAATATTACAATGTAAAGCACACCTAGGGAATGCCCTGTAATGTTCATAGTTGAAGCATGTTTAGTCTGAGGAAGACAAAAGTGCCATCAGCATTTTCCAAGCTTACTCCACCATCCTGACTACCACTCAATCATACTCTTCACTTTTTACATACATCAAGTTCTGTTTTTAATAAAAAAATCTAAGGCAAGTTACTGCCTGGATTTATTTTCTTCTTCAAATTAATATCTACAGCCATATCTTGTTATTGTGGTGTGCCACAAAGTAACTTGAGGCTGCTAGTTTGCAATGCTCTTACTAACAATTACACATTTTACACAAGCACTTAGCATATGATTTATTCAAAGTTCTGCATTCTAATTTAAGTTAGTCACATACACTGACCCCTATATTGTAGAAAATGACATTTTCTCAAACAATATTAGGAATCAATTGACAATAGTGCCGTGCAATTAGCATTTAAAGACGGATAAATGCTAGTGAAGGGAATTTGATTATAATGAACAGAGCTCTGGATAGTCAGACCTTTAAAAAGCAGTTTGACTCATAAATTTTATTTGTTTGCATTTTTCCTTCAGAGAGGCTCTTTTGTTTTGCTATACTACTAAGTGTATTAACAGCAAACTGTACAAATTCCCCATTGTACTAACATTTGGTTTCTTATCTACAGACGTTTTATGCATTCCTTTGTGTGCCATTTTTATTAGGAAAAAAATAAGATGTTTCAACCACACAGAGAATTTATGCTCAGATTTTTGGCTGAATCATCTCTTTCTAAAATACAGAGCATACTATTGCAATTAATTCTGAAGCATTAAAAGAAAAAGTTACATAGGCTTAATTTATGTTTAGTCTGCATAATACCAAAAGGACTTAACCAGATTATATCAGTTGTGCAAATTGCTGTCCTTACCAATCAAATAATATTTTATTAACTGTTTTGTAGTATTCTTTAGAACAACAGAGAAACTCATTAAATGACCAGCTCATATATGTGAATACTGTACATACTTACATTTCTCAAGAGCAATTGTTACATTTGTACTGTATCCCATTGACCTCCGAGTAATTCCCTACTGAAATTTACGTTGACGCGTGAAAGGTTGAATTAATGCTTTATCTTGCAGGTTTTTAGAGTATGAAACTGGCTCGTGCAGATACAGCATATCTGGATACAAGTTAACCCGTGCATGATACTCATGCATTCTAGTCAAATCAAGCTACTTAAGGTGGTAAAAAGGTTCTTGTCATGCATTTGGGCCTAGCACTGGCCTCTTCAGCGGAAGAGCGTTACTTCCCGACGCAAGCGCCCTTTTTAACGTGGTTTTGTCCACATGTCACCACCTCATCATTTTTCTCCATCACCTCATCCTTCATCTTTATCGCCACATCTATCCAGATGTCTATCCAGACACAGGGATCTCTCTCAGCAGTCCTGAGTATCACACTACTCTCGCTCTGTCACCCCCGGCAACCACCAACCACTCCCCACTGTCACCCCCGGCAACCACCAACCACTCCCAACTGTCACTTCTCCTTCAAGAAATATATATATATATTTTAAAAATCTTTATAAACACTTTTAACAATTAACAAATTAAATTAACAACATCTTCGTATACCAAATTTCAGCCCTTTCTGAGTTTTTTTCCCCACACACACACTAAGAATTTAGTAGGTCAGTGTATAACTCCGCCCAGCAGGTGGCGCTGCAGCTTGTTTGTTTTTTTTCACACACACAGACTAACACATGCCACTAGACTTATATATATTAGATATTTACTAAACTGTAGGTTTGAAAAAGTGGAGAAGTTGCCTGTAGCAACCAATCAAATTTTAGTTGTCATTTATTTAGTACATTCTACAAAATGACAGCTAGAATCTGATTGGTTACTATAGGCAACATCTCCACTTTTTCAAACTCGCAGTTTAGTAAATATACCCCACAGAGGGCCAGACCACCTGTTTTAAGGTTTTAAAAACAGAAAATCTCAAAATATAAAATGTCCTGGAAACAATGGGAGGATTTAAGCCTCTTGAATTATAAATATGTAAAAGTATGCTGTGCTGTCTTGTATATGTGATGTGCATGTATTTACTGGGTGCAGTAGCATGTATGATTTCTATGGGGACAAAAGCAATTGTTGCACACATTCATTTTAAATCCCATTAGCACAACACAATCAAACTGTGATATGTACAAATAGTAAAATATTTATTTGCTTCAGAGAAAGTATAACACAGTGGGAATATTAGAAAGAGAGTAGAAGTGGGCACACAGACTGCATTAAAATGCCCTTTGAGCTAAAAAAAAAAACTGCAGCATATACAATCACAACTTTTTACCCCAAAAAGAGACAGATGGATGCCATATAAAGTATAAACAGAAAATATTTTGAACATTCTTAGCAACACAGGTATTTAAAAAAGTAAAAAACATAATAAAGTATAAGCAGGGTTCTCTCTACCGTTGGTCTCATGTTCGCACATGGTCAGTCTACCCCTTACATCCTTTGTCACATCCTTTCTTGAAATTTGTGTGAGTACTTAGCTGTTTGTTCAATCACTCATACTGAATCTGATGTTGCTATCTTGCATAACTTCCTTTATGTATTTGTTAGTATGCTTAACTGTACTCATATAGGTGAACAATGGTTGTGGGAGAAGCCGCCCTTCTTTCTAGATGTATGTGCAGCCACTAGGTAAAACCTCTGTGATGATGGAGGGAGTCCCCACCCTTAAGAAGTAAATGAAATCGATATGGTAAAGAAGGTTCTAGGGCGCATGAAGGTGTATGGTATCAGGGTGAACAAGTATGTATCAGATAACTAAGACTTTAATATATGAGTAATAATGTGTCAAACATAGAATACAGTTCTGGGTTGAATGACATATAAAATGATTGCAAGTATGCTAGGTAACACTAAATAAAGAATAAATCGTGATACACATAAAGATAGGCTGCTCATTAAGGACTAGGCAGTTCCAGTCAGATACTAACAATAAGATGAAATCTAAGTATAAACAATAGTATCCAGGCAAAAGTAAGGAATTAGCGACTATCTGACACACTAACAGCCGGTGAGTACCAAGGTCGGACTGCGCACGCACCACCTTGGAAACTGGACATCGGGACCCATGAGCGAGATACACCACCTGCATTCGGGGAGGGAAGGAGTGCCCAGACTACAAGAGAGAAGCACCACAGCACTACGAACAACATCATTTCACAAAGGTGAGTTACTGGGAACCTTTACCCACAATAACAACTGGACCTATTTGACCCCCAACAGTCAATGTTTGGAACAATCCATTATTGAACTATTCTATTTGAATTCTCTTCATTTGTTTGGCACAATCCACCGGACGTACTTACTTTTGTCTGGATACTTTGTCTTGGTCACGTAATCAACTTAACTTATATGTGTTAATACTTTGTTTGTTATGTAGGACTGGCCATATCCCAGGGTTGATTTTCTCTTTGATATATACATTTTGAGAATATATATTGGTATTATGCTGCAATTATTGTGATTATATATATATATATATATATATATATATATATAAACTGGGATTTTGTCAGCAGGTGTTTACAAAGACTTAGAACAACAAAACCATTGAAGAAATCCAGTCTACAATGTTTGCAGCATAAATTGATGTGCAGGGTCAATCTATAAATATCAATATTGTTCAGACACTAAAATCTTCTAAAATTCCAGCAGACATGGATGATATTTATAAGGCGTTCACATCTGTAAATTTTCCTCTCAAAATATTCAATACATTGCTTTTAGTTTATTTATTCAATTTTCAATGAATGATTGAGCTGAACTGGTGCCTTTTTTACTCCATACAATAAATTTGATGGTAATCTGTATTTATATTTTCTTTTTCTTTCATTATTAAGATCCTTTTATTATTATTGCAGTACCGTGTTAGCCAGAAAAATCTATGTGATGTTAAATCGTGTTAAAAAAGATAAAAGTATTATAGGAGTGATACCTTTATTGGCTAACCCAAAAAAATGATTATATTTGCTAGCTTTCAGAGCACAGAGGACCCTTCATCAGGCAAGTTTACAAATGAATGACTGAGAAAAAGGCACAACATTTAAGAGCTGTTACATCAAGCAATTTGTACAGGGGAGGGGGGGATACATCATCAAGATAAGCTAAAGTAATAAAAAGAAGGTTTTCAATTTAGACCAAGCAGAAACTGCAATCCAGGATGAATTTACATAGACACACAATGAAGAAGACTCTGGACACCCCCATGGGTAAACACTTCTCTGGACCAGGACACAGTATGACAGATTTAAAAGTCCTAATACTGAAAGGTCTTTTTAGAAATGACAGGGAGAGAAAAATTTGGGAATTCAAGCTGATAAGAACATTCCATTCATTGACTAAAGGACTCAATCTAACCCCTGGATTTATAACCCACTACATGGACACACTTCACACCCCACAACAGAGTGCAGACCTCTGAACTGGTAGGACTTTTACTCATCCATCCATAGCGAAAACCTACTTTTTATTACTTTAGCTTATCTTGATGATGTATCCCCCCCTGCACACATTTTTTTGGGTAAGCCAATAAAGGTATCACTCCTATAATACTTTTATTTATTTTTTTACACAAAAGTATTTAACATCACATAGATTATTAAGATCCACTACTTATGCTTAATGTTGAGACAAAACTGTGAGTATATTATACCATACTCTATGAGGAATGCCATTTTAGTGAAGTTTGCTGAACGTGCATGAAGTGTAATTAGCAAACAGTATGTGACTGTAAACCAATAATCAAGCACACTTTAAGAGAACAATGTTCAGCAGCAGTAGATGAAAGGAGATTGCGGCTTGAAGTGGGTATAAAAGCTTATTCTTGATTAAGTAATCTCATCAGCACCAATCATTAACATTGTGTTGCTGTGGTTTAGAGAGCTGATCTCAGTTAAATGCATCACTTGTCTGAGTGTTCAATGTCCATTAAATGATGCATTTGTAGCAATAAACTGTGATAAATTCTCTTCCACTGCTAACATCCGAACAAAATACCTGTCTTAACCAGGGATAGTTTCAATTTAAGATGCACAATATTATTACTTTATTATAACTTTAAAAAGAAATGAGTAAACTGTATACGTGCTTTAATTTGGAGTGCAAAGAAAAATCCTTACAAAAACTGAATTAATCTGATTTCAGTATACCTTAATGTTAGATTTTGACAAGTACAGACTTCTTATCTTCTAAGTGCAATCATTGCCTGTCTTCTATATAGTGCCCACCATTGCCAGGCTGAAACATTCTTATACCCCGAGCAGAGAGCTGATGTTACAAAATAGAAGGAGTCAATTATTTTAAACAGTTCATCATGTGTACTCCTGACAGAGCGAAGCTACATCGCCCAGCAGAGCCTGTCAGTTATGCATGTCTGTGTGATAGTCGGTAGGTGAAGCTGCAGAGCACATACTTCTGATTGGAGTGTCAAAAAGTGTCAAAATCAATAATTTTGATGCACCACACAATCAGGTGAACTGGGCTGTTGCCTAGTCTGTCGGTAGTTTGGTTCTGCACTAATGCCATCTGGTTACTTATTCCTGTTACACATCTGAAGAAGCCTTTAGAGGGATTTGTTTTAATTGAAATTGGTAAAGGGTCCTTTACTAATTTTTTCCTTCATATTTCTCACTTTTCTATATATAAATTTTGGGAGTTCTGGTAAATGTGATCTAATGATATTATCTTTTCTCAAAATTCCCCTATGTTTTTCACCATTTTTTATAATTAAATCTCATTATAAAAGAACATTGTGCGTTATTGTCTTCTCTTTTAGGTTTCTTTAGACATTCTTTTCTATCCAATTTGATTGCTTTTTCCTTAGCCGTTTTAATAATCGGTTCGGGATATCCTTTCTGTAGAAAGTCTGTTGATGATCTTTCTAATTCCTTCATAAACTCTACATCTTCTGTACAATTCCTCCAGCACTGTGATATTTTTGTTTTCCCTTCTCTTTTCGCATGCTCCAATTGTATGAATATGGATATTGAATGAGATTATCTTGATGAGAACATTGCGTGGGAGCATCTTGATGAAATGAAATTTCAAAGACAGTCTTCAATACAAAGTATTTATATGTGAAAGAACAAAGAACCTGTGTAATATTGGGCTATAATATAAGATCTACTAAGTTTCTAATATATTACTAAGTTTCTACTAAGTATCTATATATCGAATTGTGTCTTAATTTTTTTGTAAAATGCGTAAAAATACATTCACAGAAAATAAAAAGAACAAAAGTATGGAGTTTGAAATAAAAGAGAGAAAGTACAAAATGAACCAATTTATCACCTACAATAGTAAAAATGTGATATATTTTTTAAATGCAGGTATAATAAATATTACATTGGCCGTACTAGTCGCTCTTTAAAAACTCGTATGACCGAACACCTATAATCTAAAAAGGGTGTGTCTATTCATCCATTATCTAACCATTTCAAGGAGAAACGTGACTGTTCAGAAAAGGGCATTGTTGATTTTCTGGGTATTGCCACAGTAGAATCAGATTGGAAGGATAAAGGTATAATTTCTAAACTAGCGAAGAAGGAAATGTATTGGATCCATAAATCGAATTCAATGATACCCAACGGTCTCAATGCTGATTTTGAGCTTCATTGGTTCTTATGATATGATATTTTTTTATTGGATCCTTAATCCTTTCTAGTATCAGTATTGAGCAGTAAGAGAAAAAAAGGAAAAATCAAAGGAAATGTATGATATAATATGATGATTTGTAAGAATGTAACAGAAAAGATCATATACACATACATTATACTGTCTGCATGACTGATTTGTGTTTAGAACCTTATGGATTATCCACTACGATTATGCATTTTCTATATCGAATGGGTGAGGTCCTAGATATTTCTAGGATTATGTAAGCTGAAAAGAAGTCACAGGATTAGACGAAATAAAGATAGTGATACATTTATATCTATGTATTTAGTATAAAATTAATGATGAGATTCAAGATCATTGATTGGGCATTGATATGATTGGATAAAATAGAGCCAGTGATTCACTATTGACAGAAAGAAATCACATGATCGGGGGAAATTATGCAACTTTCAATCTCCCGAGTGGTGAATGAAATCACATGATCAGATTTTATATAGACAGCAATACCTTAAGATTTATACCCTTAGAATTATAGTAACCAGTGGCGAGATTCAAGCTTGCTTATTGGTCAACCAAGTCACATGATCAAATGAAATAGAAATAGTGATACACTATCTCTCTATCTCCATTGATTGAAAGAAATCACATGATCGGACTATTCCTGCCTCCATGGATCTAAAGAAATTAGATGATCGGTTTTAGAAAAGATATGAAGTTAATCGGTAAATACTAATGCAGTTGTCTTTTTTTGTGTATACATTACTAAGATCCAATATGTATATGTTTATTTATGAAGTTTTTGTAAGAAAAATATTTCAGATTAATTCAGTTTTTGTAAGGATTTTTCTCTGCACTCCAATATTCATAATAGTTAAAGATATCTCTTTCTGATTGTTGCTAATGAGATCTATGACACTATAAAAAAGGGACTGTTACTGTCTTACACTTATGCCTTGAAAAAGACCCCAGGCGGGTCGAAATGTGTTGAGTGGATCCTTGGGTTCTAATATTGGCTGTCAAGCACCATGTGAGGAGCGATCACTCTCCAAGGAGATCCAGTGATAGAGACCTTTTTACAATGCATAGATCATTGGTCTCTTCTGGTAGGCGGCCAATACTTATTACTTTAGAATTCTTTTGTGTTTTAAAAAGCTTTTACATGTTTTAACAATATGTTATTAAATAAATTGGAGTGAAAGATAATGCTCTATGGGATTTTGTTTTCCCTTCTCTTTTTACATGTTCCAATTGTATGAGTATGGATATTGAATGAGATTATCTTGATGAGAACATTGCATGGGAACATCTTGATGAACTGAAATTTTAAAGGTAGTCTGAGTGTATTTCTATGTGAAAGAGCAAATAACTTGTGCAATATTGGGCTATAATATAAAATCTAAAGTTTCTAATATATTACACATTTTGAATTGTATCTTAAATTTATTTTTGTGTAGCGCCTATAGGTGTGTTATCATATGTTGTTATAACATTGTTTTTGTGGATTAATGGGTGATATCTAGATTCACTCCTGAGGCAGCAACACAAGTGCGCTCTAAACTATGCACTTATTTTTTTTTGTGACTAACTTTTTGGTAGTAAATGTCTTTGAATGAAAACTATACGCTCTTAATAAGACCTTTCTAGCAGCAAGTAGAGAATATGCCACAATTTTTCTTAACTGTTGTATCAAGGAAATTTACAATTTACTCATAGAAAACTCACATTTAATAGAACTGTGCATTGATTTATATTCTGGGTCATGCTGACAAAATCATTCTCACCTTTTAACCAAAAGAAAATGTAATCCAGATATCATACAAATTGATGGATATAATCCTGATATATTGGATGTTGAAGAAAAGTCAAATTGTCAACACTTTGCAATTATAAAACACATACTGAACCCATATAACTTTAAATAATATCAGTGTCAAATTTAAAAACATTTTTGTAAGGGATTTTATCAGCAGATCCAGGATGAAATCGCACAGACCATTCTTACACTCTTCTACCTCTAGTGCTCTTTGTAATCTATTCCTTTACAATGGGTGATAGAAGTATACAGTGAACAAATATCTACTGTTGCCAGTAAATAAAGATCATTTTACAAATTGCATTACTCTTCATGTCTCATTTGATTTATAAGTTATGTTTGTTTAAGTTTATAACATTGTAATCTTATTGATGTATCATATGTCTACACCCATAACTTTCACTATTTAAAAGCTGCAGTTGTAATTACCACTGTAGCCTGAGGAAGGGGCAGGGCCCCCAAAATATTGTAACACTTTTGTTATTATGCAATCAAACTATTTTTACTGGAAAACTTTTATCTTCATCTGAAAGTGGCTTTTATATCATTGATGACATTTGAACCACGGGAGATGGGTTCTGCATCAGCCTGCACTAATAATCACATGGGTGAAGTTGATTGAATAAGAAGGTTGTACCTTAGACTCTGTTTACTGGTTTGTGAGCTACCCCACACATGTGTCATTTAAAGTTATATGTAGTAGTACTGTTTTTAGAACCAACTTACTGTTGTTCATATGTGAACGTGACATCTTTACATTCAGCTCTAAGTCAGTCCCATAATGTTTACAATTACTGACATAAATTAGGACAAGCACGCTAAAACACATAAGATAAAATACAGCCCAAATCAGTTTCTTTGTCACTGACACAGGTCAATATATCACAGTTTAAACTTTGTTAATCTTCACATAATTCAGCAAGTAAAAGATCATTGACACAACAGAACTTATTAAATTGATTTTCTTAGATTTCCCAGTCGAACATGCGAATCCTCAACTACAACGCATGTAAGGAAATTAGTTTCTTGATTTAGTTTCAATGAGATTGTTATTGACTGTACACCAATGAGTTGAGAGAGACAAAAGGTTTACGAACAATATGACTTTGTTTGTATTGTATTGTGAGAGATGAAATGATTTTGTTTTCTTAAGAAATTTGAGCCTTAAAATATATTTTAAAATTATAAAGTTACAAAGGGCCTCATTTGTCATGCAGGGGGCATAAATGCATTACAATTTTTTCCAAGAACGGAAATTACTTGCTTCTTTTGCATATAGCACGCAAATATTGGACACCTTTATTTCTACACTGCAATTTAGAGTTGAGCTAGGACATGCCCCCTCCCAATTCTAAATCTGTCCTCACATTTTAACCCCCCACCCCCACCCCCTGGCATTGCTCCTAACTCTAGATGAGGCATATAGTCATTAGGTTGAAAAAAAGACATTGGGATTGGGAATTAATCACAATGTTCACCAGCACAGTGATGTAGTGCTAAACCTGTTTTGTGACATCATACACCTATTTTTACAATATTGTCATTGGTTTTAGTGGAGTTATCTATTAATTTAGTGCATTAAGATTGCATTTATTTTGGTATGAGCAATCATTTACTCATAATCTTGAATGGCCCGGTCACATTAATCCTTATGGAATGCAGGATATTCTCTATAATGTACTTATATGCACTAATGGGAAAAAATAGGTATCATTCTACTAGACAGTGCATTATAATGAGCTTCAAGGAGTGGATATTGTGCATATTTGGCAGCGCACCTATTGAACTTTAATAGAAGCCTGAAAAATACTCATTTTTACATTATCATTTTTACATTATCATGATAAGCTGACAGCCACCCTAGATTAATACTCCCACTCATTATATTAATTATATATAATTAACTTAAAAGACACCTATTTTCAAAGCTTTAACTCTACTATCACCTTTGCTATGGCACACAGAAGCTGTCATATTGTTCCCCAACTGTTCCTCCGCTGCATGGAAAGCAGGAAGTGGGAGGGGCATTCTCACCTCCATGGACTGGGAGTTGGGCACTTGGCTATGACATCATTGCCAATTACTACAATCCCAGCATTACACTGACATAAAGGAGAAACAGCCAGAAGCGTCTCAAGAAATTGCTGGCTGGGCTCCATGTTTGTTATTATAAACACTGGATGAGTGCCATTATGTCACTCATTCAGTGTTTCAGGTGCCCCTTAACCCTCGGCAACCACCTAGATTTGCCTAATGTTAGAAGCAGCCCTGCTTTCTATAGCAAAGTTATCTTAAAGAAAAGGGCTGGAGAGAGAATTATGTATTATACCATTACAAACGTTTAGGGACCTATTTTCTAGGAATATGAATACTAAGGGCTCAGCTACACTAGTGATAGTGCCCTGCTATTATGACACATGTGACAACTGGGCAGTATTGCACTTGATTCTTCCATAAACCTAAATTCCATTTTAGATTTATTGTTTAGTAAAGTAATTTTGTGACTTTTCATTACAATTGTGTTTCGTTTCCAGTGCAAAGTTAAAGTGGTTGCAGACTACATTCTCAGCATAACTCTACAGCTCACTTATGTTCAATGTCAATTACTGCAGGGGGAAGTGGATGGTGAGACATAATACAGTGTGCTTCCTCATGTAGTCACATTGAGAGGGACAATGAGACTAAACCACATATACCTGGAGTGGTCTTTAAGAAAATGCTTACTATTTAAACTAGTCAATCCCACAGAATGAATAATTTGTCAACCATAACAAACCAGGCAAATACAAAGAAACAAATCATGCAAATACTGGTATATCTGCATGATTTGATCTGTCCTCATTACAGTGGGCTAATAACTATCAAGCAAACAAAAATAAACCAATCCTAGTCACCATGACATGGGCATACCCTTATAGAAGTAACATGTAACCAGTTTTGCACTCAGTTTTCCTGCTTTGATAATAATCATTATCAATTTTGAAACAAATCTGTTTAAATATATTCACGCCATCAATTACTATATTATGTTACATTCAAATGGGTGGGAAATGTCTGGTCTCCCAAGGCAATGGCACCTGGTACTGAACATTTGTAAACTGCTGCAACCCATCGATGAGGTGATTGAGTTTGTTAGCAGGGATGAATGTGGACATGTTGACATTTTACCCATTCATTTCTGCTTGAGCAGTTGTTAAGCTGTGTGCAGCAGAGAAATGAGGGTGATCACTGCTGCCCCCTCTAAACCAATGATCACATACATCTACAATCCACGGAGAACAGGTAGATAATTATGGTTAAAAAAAAGATGCAATCATGTTAGTTTAGATAATGGTAACGATTAAACACAGAGTATGTTTTAGGTGGTGAAGAATAAGCAGTCATGGCACACTGTATGCTGATACTACAAGTGTGTAGAAATGACCAAGAGGAGATTATTAATATATTAAAATAAAGATGATTATTTAATTACCTTCTAGATCATAACTTCAATTATAAAATTAGGGATATTTGTGTCACCTCAGATGGGAAGTTTGTGCTTTTGTATTGCTAAGAAACACTAATACAAAGTCTTCAGTCATTCATACAGCAAGAAAAGGAAATGTTTCAGAGGAATAATAAAAGCTTGTTCACAACAACCTCCTGGTAATGAACATATTAAGGAAATTCAACAAAATGTCATCAAAACTATCTCCCAGGGAAAGAAAAAAAATATATTAACACAATCCAACAAAGTCTATATTGATTTATATGATGCAGATGCTTTTTGAACGACATGATAAAAAGTCACCCAGTCAGGGGAGGGCTGGCAAACTTCAGCCCGGGGGACAAGACTCGACTCTGCAGCCTAGTAGAAATATTTTAAAGGAAAAAAAATGCAGGTGACCAAACCCAAGGTAGTCCACTGTGGATTCGGAGAGGGGAGCAGATGCCCCCCTGCCCTCCAGCCCAGCCTGCCCCTGCACCCAGTTCTGCAACTTATGGACAGAAAGTGGTGAAATATCCATATTAAATATTGACTTGTATTGTGATCCATTTGAATACTAGCACAATAAACTTTAACAGTGGCCAGAATTATCAAAATTTGTTAAAGAAACTCTTTCCAACCTTGATTTTACCGCATTATCTGAACACATATTCAGTGCTGCTAGTGAAATAGTCACAGAAAAGTCAGTATTCACCCCAAACATGTGTAAGCACTCACATATCTAAATTTAATAACTTACAATATTCAAATAAGTGCAGGTATACTGTACTTTCAAAATATTGTCTTTACAATTTTTTTTGTGTGAGGCACTCCTGAATGTTTTCCTCTACCCCCCGTAAGTGACATTTCGGGAAGATGCCTGTTGGTTATTGCAACTAGGTAGTCTGCTTCCATTTCTCTCCTATATTGACCTATATATATATATATATATATATATATATATATATACTATATGTACCTATATCTTGTAAAGCTAAGTTATGGATTATACATATACATTTTGATGTATGTATTTTTTTAAATATTACATTTGGGGTAAAGTTATTTATCAGGTACACTTTTAATTTTAGAAGTTTTTTCTTGAAACAAAGTGCCAGTACGCCCTGCTATTTCCGTTCAAGACACAAGAACTAGTAACACATAATCTTTTTTAATAACAATAATAGTATTAATAATTATAATAATAATAATAATAATCTGCAATCAGGCTTCCATCCCCAACATTCAACTGAAACTGCTCTCACAAAAGTGATTGATGATCTACTTACTGCAAAGTCTAAGGGTAGTTTTTCCATATTCATTCTCCTGGACCATTCTGCTGATTTTGACACTTGATTACCATCTTCTCCTACACACCCTTCACTCCATTGGCCTTTGTGACACAGTTCGTTCCTGGTTCACCACTTACTACCTATTGAACCACTCTTTTAGTGTGTCTACTGCTGGCAAATCCTCCCCTCCACTCCCACTATCTCTTGGGGTTCCACAATGCTCTGTTCTTAACCATTTATTTTTTTCAGTGTACATCTCTTCTCATGGGGCACTAATTTGCTCATTTGGACTCCAGTTTCATATCTACACCGATGACAGCCATATCTATATCTCTTCCCCTGACCTCTCCCCTTCTGTACTATCTTGTGTAGCCAACTGTCTTTCAGCTATCTCTACATGGATGTACCAACACTACCTAAATATTAACGTATCCAAAACAGAACTTATTATCATCCCTCCTACCACAATCACCACCTCCGCTCAAATTTCCCTCACTGCTAATAACAACTACAAGAAAAAACAGTCAGTATTTAACTTGTGTGCCAAACCAAACTCTATTTAGCAGCACTTGCATTGTAACATGGTTTTGTCCAGGAGACTTTATTAAGATACTTCTCAATTTAAGATGCTTTAATGAATGAGGGCCAAGGTGTCTATCCCATGCAAATGTCAACTACTGTGTGTGTCCTCATAAGAGCTAATGTTGCTGATGTCTCACCTGCCTCCTGCATTCCCTAGCAACTTGCGAAGGGGGGTTAATAAGAAGACCTAAAGCAGCTCTAAATTAACTAATTTAACTGTCTGAGAACTAATTAAATACACTAGACTTCTACACACTTCTACACAAAGGGGCTCATTTAGAGTTGGATGTACTAGCTCTCTGTAAGTATGCAGAAGAATATGCATGCAAAAAAAGCGTACTAATATAAGTATTCTTAGATGCATCCAGCTCAATAATAATGCAACTGTGTATATTTATGTCTAATGATAATGTAAAGATGCATCTTGACAGTGTTAGTAGAAAATGCAAAATGTACATTTCTTTATTTGTACACAAAATAATCATGTAATGAAGTGTCATATAAACAAAAGAGAATTTTGTCTTGCAAATTATTAATAAATAAAATGGTGTTTTCAATATAAAATGTAGTTCAATGCAAACACCTCCACATCTGCTGTTCAGTCCTTTAAAAATCCAATGGGAATCTTCTTTCCTGCAGTATCCCAAATGGAAATGGAAATTAAGTAATGCCAATAGATTGGTGTGACCTGATATTGTAAAGTTCCTTCATTGAAGTACATGCAGCTGGAAGGCTCAATAACCAGTTAATCAGAATTCGCCAGTAGTAGATAGTGCTGCTAATAGTCATCATCATATCATTTGCATATCGTTGTACCGGCCTTAAGCAAGAGATACGTCCATGTCTAATTATTATGCAATTACATGAACATGACCTTACTATATTCAGCTTACACTTGCTAGCTTCTGACCACTCTTCTTCTGTCTCTCAAGGCATAAGAAGATGCAAGTCAATGATACACAGAAATCAAGCGCTGGAAAAGGTTTTGATGGTAGGGAGAATTAATAGTCCATACTTTATTGTATATTAAGGTTCTGAAGTTTGCTCAACCCTAGCATTGGACATGCTGGCAAAAAATGCTATCAAACACCTTCCCTAGCTCACCTCCACAAAATCTAGAGAGAAAAGAGGTGACTTTGAGACAGAAGACTCTATCAAACGCTAATATCCTTGAGAAAATGCCACATTTATAATCAGTAAATCAACAGATTTACAAATTTTGCTTTGGGTACATTAAATTGTTCTCAAGACAATGTCATTGCCAAAGTTTAATGCATACTTAGTTATCCATTTTTTTTTTAAGAGAACAGGGATATCATTGTGGCTTCTGATTAGGTTATTTGAGATTGTTTGCTGAAATGTGCAAGTGTCATCATAGTGAATATACTGTATATAGAAAGTCAGAATAACATTCTCAATACAATGTGGAGAATCCAGAAGCAGATGACTGTGTGTATTTTATAATAGGGCTACCATAATTCTGAAATAAATAAAGCAGAATACCCGTGAGATCTAAAGCTTGCTTACATTATAAAATGTAACTAATACTTCCTTTTATGTCCAAAATTAAGTTAAATGATTAAACATTGAGCTAAATTGAAATTAATGAAATTAAGTTAAATGATTTCACATGAGAAAAGCTAACTGTCAGCAGAATCTCGGGACACACTTAAGCCATACCCTGTTAGAAAAAGATTATATACAATAGTTTAAAACTACATTGTTTCTTGTCAACTACATTTAAAAAATATGTAGAGGAAATGACATGTACTTGGCTCACCCCATGAGAATGTTTATAATGTTATTAATGCATATGCACCATGGTCATTTCTGTCTTCACAACAGGTGCGGGCTGGCAGGTTTCAGCCCGGGGGGCACACAGGGGGCCGCATCACATGACACGCGATGCGGCCGCATGACATGTGATGCGGGCGCCGGTTATTACGCGGAAATATTGCATCGGGGGGCTGGGCGGCCGGCCCTAACAGTGGTTAGACCGAGCGGCCCGGGGGACCGATGCCCCCATGCTCCCCGTCCCAGCCCGCCTCTTCTTCACAAGCAGGGCATTAGACATCTATCTTATAGAGTGTACATTTTTGGACAAGATAGTTAAAAATCATAATCAGACTGGTAGATGTAATTAATCCCTCAATCAATATAATTTGTCAGAATCAATCAAGAGTGTGATATGTGAAGAGAATGAGAAGTGAGGGATGAGTGTTGAGTGGTTACGAATGAGTGACAAAGGATGAGTGATGATGAACAAGAAACAAGTGACGAGTGTCAAAGGATAAGTAACAATTCATGCCAAATCGTTAGAATGATGAGTAATATAAATTACAATCAGTCTGTGCGTCCCTTAAAGTATTAGTATGTTCCTTTTGCTGCCTTGATAACAGAAGTATCTAAAACCAAAAAGGTAAAAAGACATGGAGCATTAAGATTATTGTAATACCCAGTTAGGTTGTCAATTATTTTATGTATCCGGTCCACTGAAATGTGCTTTAGAATAAAAACTGTGTGTAAAATAGAAATGCAATAAAATTGATAATAAAAAGATATAGTAAAAAATGCAATTAAAATAAATAAAATATGACATTGAACAATATAATCTATATATTCCTCAACTGTCGAAAAATAGTGTCTTGGAACGGCATCTGAATTGTATTAAATCATCTTTTGATGCAATTAAGGATTAATCAGTGTGTCCAGTTAAAGAAAATTGTATCTCTTCCATCCTGATTTCTCAGACACAGGCTCTGCCTCCCAATCTGTATTCTTTAGGAAATAATGCAGTTTTTAACCAAGATTCCCAATCAGTGTAAGTTTAAATGCATTGGAGCAATATGCGCTCCTTACTTGCATTGTAGTTAGCTGAATTCCGTTCTCAATGTGAGTCCGCAAGAAGCGGTCTTCAGGTTTGTGAAGATTGTCTCTGTGTGCCTGCTCTAGTTATAACTAATATTGCAATTTTCAGAAAAGCTGACAGCAGTCATCACACAAAATGTCTTAACAATATGTCAGGTAGACAGCTGAAGAGAATAAAAAGAAACTCATGACTCTTATTTGCAAAAGGGAACTACCTGGTCACTAAATTTGTATAAAAAGTATAAAGCATACCAATTGAGGATTATATTATTCAACTCCATATGGTTTTTTATTTTAATTGCATTTTTAACTTCATTATTAAATATATTTTTTAATCATTAATATTACATATCACAATATTTTTATTACATTTGATTTTATGTTTTGAAGGAAAACAAGGTCTATTTCACAAACATATTTTATGTTAAAGTATACTTAAGTGGTCTACATATAGAAAATTATTTTAGTTTTAATACTAGTGATCCGCTCGCTACTCATCAGAATTGCTTGTCTTAATCTTGTTTTCTTTAGACTATGCTCAGTTTCTGATTTACATAACATTCCTTTTCCCCTCTTGGATCACCACCTTAGTAGTTACTCGCTCACCCCCAGTTCTTTACCCTCCCCAGTGTCAAACTCTTCCAAGCCTCCTCACACCTGCAGGAATATTAACTGTGTTGATTCTCAACAGTTTTACACCTCTCTTCAACACCTTCTCTCCCCAATTTCTACATTCTCCTCCCCTGATAGGGCAGCACCCCATTTTCACCAAACCCTAGCAATTGCCCTTGATCATGTGGCTCCAGCGACTTTACATACTCTGCGTAGACTTCGTTGACAACCGTGGCACACTAAAGTAACACAAGCTCTATAAAAAAATTCTTGTAAAGCAGAACATCACTGGTGTAAATCTGGTACCTCTAATGATTTCATCACATATACTGCTATCTACCACTTCTATAGAAATGCTCTGGACATTGCAACAACAAACATACTTCCAATCTATCATTTATGCTCAGATTTCTAACTCCAAACGCATTTTTAACACATTTTAATCTCTTCTCAATCCTCCCACCCCAAACCCTCCAACTACCATCAGTGCCCAGGATCTTGCTTCCTATTTCAAGGACAAAATAGATAAGATCAGACTTGAAATAGTATTATCTCCCTCGACAAGCAATCAGCTCAATTCCTTTGTAGCACCCTCTGACATTCTCTATTCATTTGAATTAAGAGGAAGTTTCTATTCTCTTCTCATCTTTCTACTCTACCTCCTGTCCTTTTGATCCCATACCCTCACACATTGGTAGGTCCCTGTCTCCTGTGCTCATTACACCTCTAACTAAAATCTGTAATCTCTCTCCCTACTGGTATTTTTTCATTACTATTGAAGCATGCAGAGATTACTCCTATTTTGAAAAAACAAAATTCTGACCCAAACTCTTTCTCAAATTACTGCCCCATCTCTCAACTCCCATGCCCCTCCAAGCTTCTCAAGAGAATTCCCTACACTCGCCTCACACTCTTTTGTACAGCAAACAACCTACTGGATTCTCTTCAATCAGGCTTTCGCTCTCAACACTCCACAGAGACCGCACTTACCAAGGTTTTCAATGATTTCATCACAGCAAAAACTGAAGGCCATTACTCTATTCTAATTTTCCTAGATCTCTCATTTGACACTGTTGAACACTCTCTACTCATACAAATGCTACAAGTCCTAGGTCTTGAAGGCACTGTCCTATCCTGGTTCTCATCCTACCTATCTAATCGCTCTTTCAGTGTTAATTTCTCTGGATCCACCTCTGCTCTGCTTCTTTTATCAATAGGATTACAACTAGGATCAGTCCTAGGTCCTCTGCTATTCTTCATCTACACCACTTCTCTTGGAAACTAATAAGCTCCTTTTTTATTTCAATAACATTTCTATGCGGATGATACAAAAATGTATCTATCCTTTGCTGATCTGTCATCATCTGTGTTATCCCACGTTACTGACTGTCTTTCTGCAATTTCGTCTTGGATGTCTTCTCGCCAACTCAAACTCAATTTTTCAAAACCTGAATTAATAATATTCCCACCCAAAAAACAGAAGCTTCTTGTCTGACATTTCTATTTTTGTTGATAACATGACCATAAATCCCACTCCGCAAGCTCGTTGCCTAGGTGTATTTCTTGACTCACAACTATCGCACATCGACTCTATATCTAAATCATGTTCCATACATCTAAAGAACATATCCAGAATACGAACATATCTCACACAAGACACTGCAAAACCCTTAATTCATACACTCATCTTCTCCCGCATTGACTATTGCAATTCCCTCCTTACTGGTCTTCCCAAAATCAGACTTGAACCTCTACAATCTATTTTGCACGCAGCGGCTAGATTGATTTTTTATGCAAACCGTTCTTCCTCTGCTGAGCCACACTGTCAGTCTCTACATTGGTTGCCTGTTTTTCAACAAATCCAATATAAAATTCTTCTACTAACATACAAGGCCGTCAACAAAATTGCACCATCATAATCTCCTCATTTGTCTCTAAATATCTCCCAACTTGACACCTCCATTCTGCACAAGATTTCTGTGTCTCTTCCACTCTCATCACATCCTTCCATTCTCAGTTACAGGACTTTTTTTAGGTTGCACTCAATTTGTGGAATTCCTTCTCTCGCACAGTAAGACTTTCCTCTAGTCTTCAAACTTTCAAGTGTTCTCTGAAAACCCACCTCTTCAGACTAGCTTATGATATTCCTCAACCAGCATATTAATCTCCCTAGGTTACCCTATTACCAACTTTTACACAGGTAACACAAGACAACAACCCTCTGACCAACATTACTGTGTGACTGATCATACAGCCCACACAATACCTTTTACCTTTGCATTCTAGCTGGTCCAATGTGCAATATGATGTAGCACGTGGCCTTGTGTTTCAAACTCCCATTGTCCCATAGATTGTAAGCTTGCGAGCAGGGCCCTCTTACCTCTCTGTCTGTATGTATTGCCCAGTATTGTTTTATTAATGTTTGTTCCCAATTGTAAAGCGCTACAGAATTTGTAAGAAAACAAATGAATGTAGGATATTGTGAATTTTATCACAAAATACATCAGTTTTGCTTTTATATTACAGAGAAGTTATGTTCCAATAAATGGTGCTACACAGTTTGATATTTCCACTGTGGAAATGTCCAATTGATTAATCTAAAACCAATGAAACATTTAAGTGCTTATTTAGCATCTTTTCGTTCGCAAGACAGACAGACAGACTGATAGATGGAAAGATAGATAGATACAAATCTATATAGTTACAATTGCTTATGTTGTAGTATTTAAGAGCATGGAGCCTGTGTAAAAATTAAAAAGCTCTGTACTTGAATACAAAAAAAGAAAACTTATCTGGAGTGGCTATGAATGTCCGAAGTGCAGTGAGCATCACCATAGATTTTCCTTGACCAATATAAAAGAATATGCCTTTGAGTATTCAATGTTTTAGAATAAAATTGAGGCCAAAGCAGCTCATCCTTGTGTAGTATTTAAATAATTGACTCATTAAGAAACATCATAAAATCATCTTACAATAAAAAAGTAATGATGAGTTTATCTTCTGTATAAAATGTAACAGCAGGATTTTGAATAGGTTGTGAGCTGCCTTCTCAAGCAGGGTGCAGATCACAAATCACCTAATATAAAATGAGAAGTTGAAAAAAAAAGGTGTGGGAGGCGATCCTACGCATTTTGTCCTAATATTTCAGGAGGGGTATGGCCTCCTTTACCTGATGAACCGTATTTGTGAATATGACTGTCCTATGCGTATGTGAGTAAAATAAGGCAGGACCTTCAGAACAGCCGATTGTGCTGGAGTGTGAAGAATTCAGACAGGTGCAAGTAGCTGGGTTTTGAACCACCCGCCAACATCTGAATGGCTGATGCAACTTAATTAATATGCATATTAGGGCTCTGTCTATGTTAATGTGCATAAAACAATTCTCATCTGGGAGGGAAGGAAAGGTTAAATGACAAATTGTCAGATAGTGTAACATAACTACTATTAACAGTGGTCATTGATACAGGTCAGTGTCACATCTGATCATGAAATGAATGATGTGAAAACAAAATAACTTAATGTAGTTAATGAGTAAATCTAATAGTTATGAAAATGAAAATTCTAATCAGAAGAACTACTGTGTGTGGTTGCAAGTCACAAAAAGTAGCAGTAAAATATCAGAAATTACTAATATGAAAAAATTACCAATTAAATTGCAAAATTAAACTTCAATTGGAATATTTTTTTTACTTATGTAGTTATACTTATAGTAAAGGAATCTATTTGTAAAACAAACTACAAAGTAATGAAAATTCTGCTTGTGTTTAGTAAATAGTAGATAATTATGAGCGACTCCAATTGGGGAAATTAGTATAAACAATTTGCTCATATCAATTTTACAGTTTTGATAGTAAATGAATATAATTTTTTGACATATTTATATGCATACCCAGTGCTCTAAGTGTAAATTTAGTGGTGGTATGAAAAATGTAATGGGAATATAAGTGAATGGAATTCATTGTTTTACCATGAATGCAGTAGAGGTGACATACCACCATACAGACCTCCACTTCTACCACTGTGAATACCAACAAAATACAGTAAGTGCATAAGAAACTCTAACAGCTAAGTAAATGTAGTGACACATAGCAATTATAGGTGTTAACCCATATGAAGATACAAAGTGATAGCACATGTTTGCAAGTGTTAATTTGTGAAGAGAGAGGATGAAAAGAAGATATAGAGAATGCATTGTTGAACGCTACACATAGATTGCAGAGATAAACTTCGTGAGGGCTGATGTAAACATACCAATAAAAATAGGCAAAGGAATTAGTGAGTCATTTGGAATCCATAGATCTGGCTTTTTCCCAAGAAATAATAAATGCTGTAATGAAAATGAATTAATAATTTTATAAAGGAGAAATTCATAAAAAAGCATATATATATATATATATATATATATATATATATATATATATATATATATATATATTGATATATATATTGATATATCTATCTATATATATATATATATATCTATATATATATATATATATATATATATATATATATATATATTGGGTAGATAGAGGTGAAAGAGCAAAGTAAAGTCTTAAAGTGATGAATAACAATCGATTGTATCACCCCTGTATTTGAAGGTAAGATTGTAAGAAAATTGAAATCAAAGGTTGGCCAATAAAAAGTAAATTTTCAGTGGGAAATTCTAAACTTTATTAGATTTTAGGGATATGTTAATAGATCAGGGTCATTACATATTTGTTATATAAATAATTAAAATCATCATTGGTTATAGTATTTTCCTGCTTAGCTCACTGTAAAATGTGAAATAATTCCCACCCAAAATCGTTACTAGTCTTTTTTTTTTTTTTTAAATAATCATTAGAATTCTGAACAATGACACCACTCCCTCATCATATGTATTTAAAAGCAAGAGACCTGTCATGGCTAAGGGTGTGTAGGGCTTTCAAAGAAGATATTGATATAACTCTCATTTGACTAGAATTTAGATAGTAATCTGTGAATTCATTGGTTTTTCAGATAAATTAGAGTCGAATATTTTTAAGAATTATATCTGGAGGGTAAGGAAATGTATATATTTATTTCTATATACAAATATTACAGGTCAGCAGAAAATGTAACCCTTTGATTAAAAAATTCAGTTTATAGGGTTGATGAAAGTCTGAAAACTCCTGTGTTTCACTGGGTGTTGACGGAGGAAATAATTTTTTGGCAGATTTTAGTTCTCCTCTCTGTAGACTGAAATTGTTTTACTCCTAATGCACTCCTAGTTTTGTAATATTTCTGTCATTTGGAGTATCATATGTTGGTTGTGGCCATTCTCAAAAGATAAGAGTGAGAATTTTTCCCATGGGAAAGTGATCTCAGTCCATTGTATCTATTATATGTAATTATCAGAAACAGATTGATGCAGGCTTCTATGGTGTGTGGGAAATGTAGAATTTTTTCTACTATATTGTTTTTTGGAGACTGATTACCCAAATGGCATCTGTTTTGTGATGGTTTGCAAAACCCTAAACAGCAGCACCCAAGGCCAGAACACAAGTGTGGTTTAGGACAAACAACATTATAAATTAGGATTTTGGGAGAGTTAACGTAGGACTATTAACTTCAGTTTGCAATATCCAGTTAACCTTTATTTAGCTGCACGACCACCATTTACTACGTTATACTACTGTCTATAACTTAATTATACTTTATGTATCCTTCCTGTATTTGATTGAAATTGTAATTGGAGAGCTTTTAATTGAATTTTTGGTTGTCTATTACCAGGCGCGGGCTGGTGAGTTTAAGCCCGGGGGCGCACAGGTGGCCGCATCACGTGACACGCGATGCGGCCGCGTAATTGATGACGCGGCCGTATAGCGTGTCATATGATGCGGCCGCCTGCGCACTGACGCGGCCGCATCACATATCTTGTGATGCGGTCGTGATGCGGCCGAAGAAAATAAATTAGTAATACTGCATCGGAGAGGGGGGGGGACCCGGCCCTAACAGCGGTTGGACTGAGCTGCCCCCCTGCCCCCCGCCCCAGTCTATTACTGTGTATAAAGACGTTACATCTCTGGTAGCTAACCATAAGTCTTTTGCTCAATTGAATTCTGCCAGGTTTTGTAGAATTTATGTGGACAGACTATTCCACATTTAAGACCTCTTTGAATATTATAACTATAGAGAATGAGCCCTTATGAACCCGATTGCTACATTCATATAGATGTACAATTTCCAGGATTATCACAATTTCATTAGTTTCATTATGTGGTGTGTGTAGATGCGAATAAAGTTGATATTTATGTTATTTTATCCCCTAATTTTATCTTACCCTGCTCTATTATTTTTTATTTTCTTACCCACATACACCTCTGAAGGATAAATCAACCATCTGAACCAGAAAAAGCACTGATGAAGACGTACAGGTATTTTATCTACTGATTACAAAAGTTTGTTATTTTTACCTATTCCCACAAAGCAAAAGAAAGGATACAAAGATTATACAAGTGATAATCGCTACTAACTGATTTTTAAGAATATATGGATTTAATTAGTTGGTTACACGATTATTGTAATCATTTTGGGTTCATCAATACATTTTTGTTATGTAGTGATTGGTCCGTTTTGTTAATCTGAGATCACTGTGCATTCTAATGTTAAAATCATTTAATTTCTGAATCTGCCTTTTGACACAGCTCTGAATTGCGGGTTGAAACACTGACAGGTCTTATCAAATCCTTTTTAACAAATCATGTTATGTGCCACTCTTACTGTCAGTTCACTTAGACAGTTATCTCTGAATATAAGTAGGTACAGTTTCTCTGGCGATACATTTATATCATATTAAAAGTAAAGCAGAACATCAAACGACGTGGACTCTCCAAAAACATAAATTAGCAATTAAGTACTGTCGTTTTCCTTGAGGAAAGATTTTCAGGAATGCCAGGTCAAAATCTGATGGGGAAGGTTGCAGACATAAAATATTCGAATTAGAGCATAAAGGAGTGGAAACCACAGTTGTTTTCCGTGCAAATCCTTTTTGAAAATACGGGTGGGTACATGGGTGGGCCCAAGGACAATTCCATCTTGCATTATTTTACATTATGGCCTTCGTCTATCATCATCTGTTAAATGTCTACTGATGCCGCTGCTGTCCGACTAATGACCTCTTATTCTTACGGCCTGTTCACTTTCCAATGAAGCATCCATCATTTCAAAATCAAAGCACATGTACAGCATGAGGTCAAAAGAGAAAATGAACAGTATGAATAATGTGCAAGTAAGGTTGCACATTACAATGAGCAATGCATATATTCAATATAAATAATAGGAAAAGACAAGGTGAGTGATTGGGTGTCTGCTCGATGCAAATTATTAGCCAGAAACCCAATTCTCATAGCTCCTCCAAGACGAAAGGAGATATTCTCATTATCACCATTTATTTAGTAGTTTCACCAATTCTGCTTTTACATGGAGTGTGGGAGGAATCCAGAGTACCCGAAGGAAATCTATGCAAACGCCACACAGATAAGGCCCTGTCCATGCCACATATTCTCCTGTAGCAAAATCTAAATCTTTCCATATTTATCATTGTACATATACAGTACGGTCCATAACATGTTCATGTCCTTTTAACATAGATAGGTGGGTGGGAGAACAATTCCATCTTGCACAATTTAACATTATGGACTTGGTCTATCACCATCTGTTAAATATTTACTGTTGCCGCTGTCTGTCTAATGACCTGTGATTCTTATTGCCTTTTCCCTTTCAATGAGGCATGCTGTCTAATGTTAAAAATATACAGTGTTTGAGGATTTTCACCATTATTCTTCTGGGTGCAGCCCAACTTCGTCTATCTACTTGTCTAGCATGACCATCCTATCAGCAGGGCCGGATTAACAATGAGCCTGATGGGGCCAGCAGAGAGTTAAAAAAATAAATATATATTTTATTTTTTGTGAGGGCACCTAGTGCGGGGAGGGGGGTTTGGGGTGATGAGCAGTGCCATGTGATGAGGCTTCCTTGGTTGCCAGGTGGCTGTCCTGTCGTTGGAAAGCAACAGGCAGCCAATTTCGAGGATGTCTGTTACTGAGTGGGGTGGTGGCTACACCTACAGAAGCTGTTTGTGACTCGTACTGTACCAACTTCCTCCAAGTCCCAGACGGAAGTCAGCAGTGCTCAACACAACAGATAGGAAGAATTTATTTTTAAAAGGGAATACGTAACAATAGGCCCAAGAGGGGATATGTGAAAACAGGCCCAACATGGGATAAGTGGCAACAGGCCGAATAAGGGATATGTGAAAATATAGTATGAATGTGTAAATTGTCCATTATTATTAACATAAGGATCAGTTCCTTTTCTTACAGCAAAATTACCAACTTTTTCAATGGAGATTATACCCTGGTGCCATTGACAGTTAAATGTATATGACTATTTGTATTTTGAAGTCTTCTCAGATGTATGAACACTTGAAGAAAGAATATTTATATAAAACAAATCTAATACATTCACCTTTGGACATTTGCGGTGTTAGGAGGTATGAAAATGACCAACAGCTGATAATCACATTCTCACACATTAACTGCACAGTTTGTTTGTATCGAAAAAACAAATTTTGCTCTCTGTATTGGGTGGCGGGCACCAGGCTGCTCTCTTTGTATTGTGTGGCGGTCACAAGGTTGCCCTCTATATTGTGAGCCGCTGACAAGGGTGCTATGTGTTGTATGGTGGTCCCAAGGGTGCTATGTTTTGTGTGGCAGTCACAATGGTGCTGTGTATTGTGTGCTAGTCACAAGGGTGCTGTGTGGTCTTCTGCTGCTGTAGAGCATCCACTTCAAGGTTGGATGTGCATAGCATTCAGAGATGCTCTTCTGCATACCACCCATGGTTAATTGAGTTACTCTTGCCTAACTGTCAGCTGGAACCAGCTGGCCATTCTCTTCTGACACCTCTCATTAACAAAGTATTTCCATCCACAGAACTGCCGCTCACTGGATGTTTCTAGTTTTGGTTTTGAACATCATTCTCTGTAAACTCTAGAGACTGTTATGTGTAAAAATCCCAAGAGATGAGTAGTTTCTGAGGTACTGAAACAACCCATATGGCATCAACAATCATTCCACAGTGGCTGATTAGATATTTGCATTAACCTGCAGGTGTTCAGGCCTAAGTGGACAGTGTTATACCTAAGTGGACAGTGAATGATATCTATCTATCTATCTATCTATCTATCTATCTATCTATCTCTATATCTATATATATCTCTATATCTCTATCTATCTATCTATCTATCTATATATATATATATATATATATATCTATATATACATATAAGATAATATACATTCAGCAACTGCTTGTAGACATTTTTACATGCTGCTGTGCCATTATGTTTCATAGGGATGTATTTATGCCGCTGCCTGCCACTAATTTTGCCCAGCCAGCTTGCTGCAACTTTTGCCAAAAATTGTGGTGAACTTTTTGACAGTTGTGAAGAGATCATTAGAAAATAGACTGTAAATGACTGTAAAATAATGTTAATGCTATAAATAGTAATTGTAAGAACAAAAACAGTTCAAAATTACACAATTTTACCCATTTTTTACAATTTTGAGTTAAATCCAGGTCAAAACCATAACGCATGAGGATTTTTGGGCATAACCAGAAACAAAACCAAAACTTAAAGATGGTTTTGAGATGGATTGGTATCATATTTTGGATGAATGCTCAGCTAATGTAATCTGGTTAATTATTCTTGAAAGTAAAGAGAACTTGAAAAAGATTGGGATTTGTTCGATAAAACATCATATATTTTTAAGTACATTCATTACTATGATGGCCAACTAAATGAAAAGGAAATCTAGATTAAACAAAATAGAAGAGGAAGTAATGTCTGCCAAACAAGGAATTTCATAGATATAGACTTTACAGTTAATAAAATCAAATCACAAATTCGGGTAGACAAGACTAACTCACATAAGCATTTTCAGAACGCCCACCACTATTCTAACTAGCCTAGTACCCAAGATGTATTCAGTTCTAATATATCATCTAAATCTATGCACATAAGTCAACAAATTATTGGACAGAGGTAGGCTGACATGGCCCAGCCTCAAAAAACACACACAATATATAACATAAAATTCTACAGTAAATTCTGCGATTTGGAACTGAAAACAGCAAAACCTGAAAAGTCCAAGAGAAAACAGACTCCACTACAATTCATCAATATGGGTGCCAGCTACAACATATGGCATATATGATATCATCCCAGACAAATCTGGGACACCGATACCCACTTTTAAACTATATATATATATATATATATATATATATTTATACATATATGACCCTCCACATTTGTTGGCGGAATGGAGATTCCTTATGTACTTTCTTCTATGAGGCATTTGAAATCTTCCTCATATACTACATTCATTTACAATTATATAAATCACGCTCTCATATACCAGCCCCAGCTCCTGGGTTTATACCCATGCTCTATTGCACCTGCCACATCTTTATTTTTATACATTAGCTCCATTCCAGATACGCTTTAGACATGCCTCTTGGAACCTCTCACATATTGGTCCTGTCCTCTGGGTTTCATACACACGCCTGCTGAAATTACTACTATATTCAGTTCACTGCTATTAATCCAGGTATAGTAGTAGTTCATATTTTGTTTTCATTGAATCAATATTTGTATTAGTCATTTGTAATGTAGGTATAATGCATATGTGACCAATAGGGTACCCTTTGAACTGATAGTTACATAGAGAGCTTCAGGTCTCCTAATTACACTATGGTTTTAGACATGCTGATTTACCCTTATTCATTGCATATTTTAATAGCACTGGTTCTAATATGATTTATTTTACTTTAACTTACGGGATTTCGATAGTATGGGTTTATCATAATTTTTACCTTAATGCCATTTAATTCATATTGGGTATCTCCCATGATTTATTATGGGAAATCAGATGGGTTTAAATTGTCCTTTATTGTTGCTGCACTTGTATGTCCTTGTCAAAGATCTCCATTGTGGTCAAAACATTGGAATAAGAAACATTTTTTCCTCACCTTCCATCTGAAGGTTGTCTGTTGGTGTTTATGTATTTACAAGTTAACCCGTGCATGATACTCATGCATTCTAGTCAAATCAAGCTACTTAAGGTGTTAAAAAGGTTCTTGTCATGCATTTGGGGCTAGCCCAGGTCTCCTCAGGGGAAGAGCGTTACTTCCCGACGTAAGCGCCCTTTTCTTAACATGGTTTTGTCCACATGTCACCACCTCATCATTTTTCTCCATCACCTCATCCTTCATCTTTATCGCCACATCTATCCAGATGTCTATCCAGACACAGGAATCTCTCTCAGCGGTCCTGAGTATCACACTCCTATCGCTCTGTCACCCCCGGCAACCACCAACCACTCCCCACTGTCGCCCCCGGCAACCACCAACCACTCCCAACTGTCACTTCTCCTTCAAGAAATATATATATATATTTTTTTAAAATCTTTATAAACACTTTTAACAATTAACAAATTAAATTAACAAATTAAAAACATCTTAGTATACCAAATTTCAGCCCTTTCTGAGTTTTTTTTCCCCACACACACTAAGAATTTAGTAGGTCAGTGTATAACTCCGCCCAGCAGGTAGCGCTGCAGCAAATTTCAGCCCTTTCTGAGTTTTTTTTCCACACACACTAAGAATTTATTAGGTCAGTGTATAACTTCGCCCAGCAGGTGGCGCTGCAGCTTGTTTTTTTTTTTTTTCACACACAGACACACGCCACTAGGCTTTTATATAGTAGATAATATAGCTTTCAAAGAGATAAAATCAGCTGTTCTCTAACTGGCTTCAGTATAGAGGACTGGATATAGAGTTTACATAGTGGAAATATTAGCAATTACTAGTGTCGTCAAGAACAAGATACACTTTTCTTTTTAATTTAAAAAATAAACTTACATGCAATATATGATGTGGAAGAATACACAGAATTATTTGCCACTTCTTGGGAGCCCCTTATCACTTATTACTCATCAGTTATCTTCTTTTCGTGATTCATTCCTTATCACTCATACTTCATCACATTGTCACCCATCGTTAGCCTCTCGTAAATTGTCATACTTACTCTTCACTCTTTACAAACTTGTTTGATTCTGACAAATGATGATGTCTGGGTCTGTCAAATGTGGATGTTCAATTTGATTTTAATGTTTGATTTTGATGAATTATGATGTTCCAAAAGGAAAGTCCTAAATGTGACTATACCTGCATATTTATTAATTGCCATTTTAATCAATTAAAATCTCCTTTACTTTCTGCAATCCAGACAAAGATAGTACTAAGAAACATGGTCTGGAAATCTCTTAGAAGTGGTTGCTAGGACACATTACTGCTCGTCTATAGATCTTTCTGATGTTTTGAAGCAAGAATTTCATGATATGAAATGAAAAGGTTGTGGTTTATGTTTAACTTTAAAAAAAGGCTGAGATCTATGGGGTTTATATATCTCTCCAATATGAAAGAGATTTCAGTTGTCAATATATGACACACATAAAATCCTTTTAGACAGCTAAGTGTTATAGTAAATGACAAAGTTAGTGAGTACTTAATGTAGCACTCATCAGTGTCAATTGCAGTTACCCACCTGGGGGTATATTTACTAAACTGCGACTTTGAAAAAGTGGAGAAGTTGCCTACATCAACCAATCAGGTTCTAGCTGTCATTTTGTAGAATATACTAAATAAATGATAACTAGCATGTGATTGGTTGCTATAGGCAACATCTCCAGTGTTTCAACCCCCCAGTTTAGTAAATATACACATTGCAGTTGGTATAGTTGTGAATTTATTCTGCAGAAATTTACAGTTATAAAATGTCTGACAATAATGATTTCCATTCTAAACTTGCATAAAGTAAATTCCAGTAGCTGGAAAGATATAACAGTTTCAATTGCACATATGTACTTAACTCTAGACACCAACACAAAAATACTTTAACTGTTTGAAAAAATACCATGACATCCCTTTTTTCATATAAGATATTTGTATCTTCCAAAGTATTTCAGATATTTTTATTGAATTTAATGTTGAACAGATTAGTAGTCTACTGTCTCTAACTATACACAGCAGGATAACTAGCAACATAGTACCTCATTTAGACTGGCATGTAAATTGTTGTCTGTATTTTGTTTTGGCATATTTTTAAATATATGTAATCTAAAATGTCAGTTCTCATTATCAACTAGTAAAACATGCACCAGTCTTATGGACACGTAAACATACGTCTCCTAAATGGTGTACAGTATCTTGAGATACTTGTAATCCAAAATAGGATGCATATCACCTTACTGCACCTGCATATGAGCAACCCTGACCTGCCTGTCAAAACCTAAAGAGGCATTGTGTATAGACACATGTTATGTGCTGGTACAATAACAACAAAGGTTAAGCAAACTGTAAAGTTACATAATGCAAATGCACTTACCGGCAACTCTACATGAGGACCATAGTTGCCAACATTGTAAAATGATTTCCAGGGACACTGAGCCACTGCACTGAGCACTGCAATCCCCACTATGCCCTGTATACTGAAGCATACTTGCCAACTCTCCCGGAAAGTCCGAGAGACTCCCAAAATTCGGGTCAGTCTCCCGGGCGAGCTGGCATTTCTCCCGCATCCCAGGTTTCACTGAGAATCGAGTCATTTGACGCGATTCTCGGTGATTCACCCCATTTAGGAGGGGGCGGGGCGAGGCCAATCGCGCCATTTTGGCCCTACCCCACGTCACGGTGGGTGGGGCCAAAATGACGCGATTGGCCTCGCCCTCCCGCCCTCCAGTCACTCATATAGAGTGTAAGATCGTTAGAAATACATGTAATATGTAGACATTTCCAGGACCAAAAGCTTTAAACCCTGGGGCAATGTTCTATGGATCTGTAGGTCCAGATGTCAGAGTACCATGTCACATAAATAGCTAGAGCTCCATGATACCTGTAAAACATGTCTATAATGGCACTAAGCAAAAATAATTGCTATCAATTTACAACTGCTGTGTCAAAGGGGAGTACCAAACCCTTCAATTGCTAGAAAAAAATCACTAGAGCTGAGAACTAAATGTTTCAGCAAGCACTGGTGAAAAGTAGAATGACACCATTAACCAGTACAGAAGCAGAGAGGTTATTTATTGATTATCATTTATTTATATTCATATTACACAGCAATATACAAAAAATATTTAATAATTCAAATCATTACCTGCTCCATTGGAACTTACAATCTAAATTCCGTACCACACACACATCACTGTCTTTATCTCAGCAGCCAATTAACCTACTAGTATGTTTTAGGACTGTAGGAGGAAACCTGAAGGACTACGAAGAAACTCATATAAACATGGGAAGATTTGGTCTAAATCAAACCCAGGAAAAAATGCTAATATCTGTGGTTTGTGGTATAGGGCTCCAATGCCTCTGAGAAAGTTACACTTGATTCCCATGGTTAGGTTCTGTGGCCTAAATGGCCAGATCACACCATCTAAGTAATTTTCCATCATCATCATCATCAGCTATTTATATAGTGCCACTAATTCTGCAGTACTGTACAGAGACATCACTCACATCAGTCCCTGCCCCATTTAAGCTTACAGTCTAAATTCCCTAACATACACATAGAGTCAAAGAGAGAAAGACTAGGGTCCATTTGATAACAGCAAATTAACCTACCAGTATGTTTGTGTAGTGTGTGAGGAAACCGGAGCACTCAGAGAAAACACACACACAAACACAGGGAGAACATACAAACTTCACATATAAGGCCATGGTCAGGAATCAAACTCGTGATGTCCCAGAATTCCAAGTGTAGGGCCCGGTATTCTGGAAAGCCAAATTCAGTTTTTTGTAGAAGAAAAATAATCATAGAGCAGTTAATCTCTGAACAAGTAGACTCATGCTCCATAGTGTCAAGGAAGTACAGAAGGGAAATAATGTATGATTCGTACCCCTCTGAGTAAATGCAGAGGAACAGCATGGTATGTGAGGGGTTTATGGAGAGGTTATTAATAAAGGATGAGATTATTGATGGAGGGAGTTAATGATAGTGTGTCAGGTTATTGAGGGAGGAGTGAATACTGATGCACAATGCAGGGGTTATTAATGATGCACAATTGATGGGCTAATGCAGATTAAGGCATTGGTTGGAAAGGAGTTTTGGAAAACTGGGGTTAATGATGTAATAATGATAGAGGAAATAGAGGTTAAATATTTCAGGGTGTGGTGGGTTTATTGAGGATGAGCACGCTAATTATGACTTTGTGCATGGTTGTTAGTTATTATGATTATAATGATAAAGGAGAGATTATGTGAGCAGGATGAGGAGGAGAAGGGTGACAAGATGGGGATAGTGAAAGTGATATGTTAATAGGGGGATTATGTGGAGAGGAGGATGATGAAGGGAGCAATGGAACTGAGAAGGGGATTGAGTGGGCAATGATGATGCTGAGGGGGGTGGATGGGTGAATGAGTTTGAAGAGAGAGTGTAACATAGAGCATAGACTTGATGAGGATACAGATATGCTATGAAGAAAAGGATTGAGGTGTGCATAAAGAAGGGTTGTGATGTGGTTTAAAGGCTTGTGTGTATGGTCCACTTTTTTTTACGGATACCATATAGGTTTTTTAAAATGTTCCTGGCTCCTAACTTTTTAGGTTGGCTAATAGATCCTAAAAAACTTCTCAACTCCTGAGAAGGGTATAGTGGCAATAGTACAAGTACTACCTGATAATACCTGATAAATAGCTGCAAAATCATACTTAGGGTCATAGATAACCTATTAATATTAATATACAGGATGAAGTGAAAAAATTCCTATTGCGGTAAAACAAAAAAATTAACTTTGATAAATCAGCCCCTAATTTATAAAATGTAAATGGTCTTTGTGTTATTGAGGATTAAATATCAAAATTGAATCTGACCTCTTTCTGTGGTCCTGGCAATAACAGTTAATCACTGACTGTGATATTTATCAACTCAGAATAATCAAACCTTTTCCTCAAATACGAAAAAAAACTTGCTCTAAAAGATGGATTAGGTGAAGTAAAGGGTATGTCATGACAGATTTGACGGAAAGATATTTTGCTGTCTGAAGTACCCAGTAAAGAGATCACAGATATGAAGCCATAAAGTCCATAAAAGGATGACTTTGCAGCTTACCCTTTATAGAAAATAAATGCTTAGTGTCTGTTTAAAAAAAATAAAAAAACTGAATTTATGTGTTTTTCAGAGACCTATGTGTTTAGCTTTGTAATAAAAAAAAAAGTCAGGGAAAACGTGATAGTTGTTTTCATGTTTTACAGCCGACATATGTTGCTGGAGAAATAAATGAAAAGAAATACCAAATAGTTTGTCAGCTACGCTAGGATTCAGGTTAATAATAATTGTAAACTACTGTTTAGCATTTGTAAAGGACAATTAATTATTTATTTTGGAAATTAAATGAATCGAATATTGCAAAAAAAAGTACACAAATATCTGAGTGATGTACCATTCAAACATTGCTTGTACCAGCAAGCATTTTTCTAGCTTTCATTTTACAAATACCACATGATGGCACTTTCTACTGAAGTCCATAGACAGGGTAAGCAATATGGCAGCACAAGTTCTCATTATTCTCCGAACAAATGACTTTGCTAGTTATGCCATTAAAAACCTACATAAAACTTGTGTGCAGAATGTGTAGCCAGTTATCTAATGCTAACAGTCTCAGACAGGGGCAAAAAGGGTCCACTGGGACAATGATAGTGTGGACGTTGCTTCAAAGCGGCGTTGCACTGCTGAAGGGGTGTGACCAGCGACCAGAGAGACATGTTTGGCCATTAAACAGGGTGGCCATGGTACAGTTGAGGGGAATGCGGTGGTTCATAAAGAGAGTTTTCAAAGGTAGTTAGATGGGCAAAATGGAAGAAAAGGAGTATAAAGGGTTGGGAACTCTGAGTGGGCTCATTAAATATATTAACCCCAAACATATTTACTAATGCAAAATAATATCTGTAAGCTTTAATTTAGAAGAACCAGCAGAGTTTGGCCTCATTTGGAATTATACTATTTAGCTGTTATAGGTAAACTAGAAGAGAGGGTATACCCTACTTGGGATGTTTTCTAGGTTCTGGTTCAGAATCAGAGTGAATCAGAACACTGTTTCGGGAGTGATAACCCATCATCAGGTACTAGCATAGAACAAAAATATTATAGATGTCTAAAATTAAATATCATGTGATATTTGCATGACAATCACTACAGCCAACCTAACAGGGGTATAAACTACAAAGAAAAATTTACACAATTTTATGAATAAGATTTAAATTGTTTGTGACCATCACATTAGGAATACATATTGTAAGACACATGTATCATTTTATTTATAGATGGAAACTTATAACATCAACATCCATAAGTTGAAAATGGTAATTATATATCACTTCATTTGGAAACCAATGAGATTTCACATAAAACAATTATGTTTTACATCAGGCTACAGGACTCATGCTAGATGCTATAGGGCAGGAAGTCAGTCTGACAGATATGTGAATTATTGTTCAACCACAGCCTATAGTTCTAATATATGTTATTCCTTAAAAGTTAAATTATAAAATCTATTCGCTAAATAATTTTGTACATACTGCGTGACATATGAACCATTCACAAACATATTAGACATTAAACCTGCAATTATATTCCCTATATCACAAAAGAGGATCTTTACAAGAAACAGCTCAAATTAAATTGTCAATTTACACCTCTAGGGAACAATATGCTTAACTTATATATTCATTTGGCTTCTCATCTGAGGAGCAGTTCATTTTTATCCCACCTTTCCTCTGACTACCATCTATATTTCCTCTATAATCTACCAGCATCATTGAGCCATTGTATATTAAGATTCAAACCAATATTACCAACTGCTAGAGCCAGAAACTAGCACAATGCCTGTAATTACCAACTGCCTGGAGCCAGGAACTAACACTGTACCTGTAATTACCAATTACCCAGAGTCAGGAACTACTACTACACCCCTTATTACAAATTGAGAGGCCAGAAACTAGCACTGTACATGTAATTACCATCTGCCCAGTGCCAGGAACTAGTGCTGTACCTGTAATTACTGTCTGCCTGGAGCCAGGAACTAGCACAGTATCTTTAGCCACAAATTGCCTGGATCCAAGAATTAGCAAAGTGGCTGAATCCATGAAAGTGTGTCTCCACTCTCCACCAACATTCAGAAAATTCAGTTGCTTTATGTTTACATTTTTTCCCACCTCTAACATTTTAAGCTTGTTTGGGCAGAGATACTTGACTGTGTCTGCCATTAGGGTGAAGATAAGTTCATAGTGGGGATAAGCCCTGAAGATCAAGAGCACAGGGATATATTGGAAGAAAGGGTTTTAAATGACATTGATAAAGTTTGAGTGCAAATCTGCTGTTGAATTTGCGGCACTATAGCTCCCAGAAAACTGTAAGACAACAGTATGCATTAGCTGTTGTCCATTTCAGGTGTAAATACCACCTGTGGAGGAGATTCTGTTAGTTCAAATCCACTGTACATTTCAGAGAGTTCCTGAAGAATAAGGTCAGCTTAAGTTAGCAGTTACAAGTACCTGTTGTCAACAAGATTAGTCTAGTGTTCAAGGTTAATTATTTGGGATCTACAGACATCAGTAAAAAGTAGGTTACATTCAAAGTGTCTTTGCCTGCTCTGCTTTCTGTTTATTCGAGTTGTAGAAAACTGTGTGCACATCTTATTCAAAACTCAGGCTCACAAAAGTGACTAAACCCTCTTTAGAGCACTGAAGAGCCCAAAATGCACCAAGCCCACAGCTATGTGCTCCTATATTATATATAAGATATTGTAAATGCATTTGTGACATTTGAAATGTAGGGCAGATCCAATATATCCTCACTTTCATGAGAAGGATGCCGGAGATATGCCGTTTATTTATAAAAAGTTTCTTGACGACATGTACAAATGATAAAATCACAAGTTGAAACATCTTTAATTAACATTTACATTTCAATTACATTTCAAATATGTGCTTCTATATTAAGCTACCGAACATTTCACTTCTGAGTTTGGCTTATATGATCTTTTCCAGGTCCAATTGTACAAAATAAAATTTGGCTGAATTTGGACCAACTGCTGTATCATTAGTTATTGAAATATCAACTACTAATACTAAAGATAAATCATAAACACTGTTCTGTTATAACTACCCCACCTCCCACAATAATTACATTTCAGAAGACCTTATTTAAATAGTTTGTCTATTATTAATGTTTAGTTTGATAAAGCTTGATTTCTCTTTCTTTAACACACACCAGCTTATTTGCCCATTGTAACCAGATAGGTTTCAAATAACAGAGCTTTTCTTCCTCTTGTTGCAGAAATCCATTAACTGACCTGTTCTCATTGCAATAATGCAGTTTAGGCTGATTTAAAGCCTTCATGGCTCAGCAATGTATACTGGTAAATGGATGGGAGCTGACATGTCTATTATATAAAATAATAAGGGGATAAAACCACTCAATGACCATTTTCCCTGCAGAAATAAAGTACAAAAAGTAAGGAGAGTAATAAAGTTTTGAACTCAATAACACTTTTTCAAAGTAATAATCAATAGCAGGTGGTTTCCATACTTTTCTATGAATGTTATATATATCGGAGCCTAGGCTAATAACATTACAAATGCAAGTAAAGGATGCAAAATTTTAAACACCAGATAATTCTGTTTGATCATCCCAATAAGATCACATTAGTCACATGTGTGTGTTTCTTTAGTGTGGTTAGTATACTAAGCGGTATATTTATTAAAGAGAGCTTTTTTAACATGATCTCTTTCAATCCAATCCTTATCTCAAAGATAATGATTGAAAGATCATGTGTATTTATTAAAAAACTTCAACAAAAACAGGAGTCGGTCCCCTGAAAATATCCGTTTTCGGGGGAATTTAATAAAAAAAACCTATAATAAATAGGCCCCTAAATGCTTTGATATATCCCTCTGTCTATTATTTTACAGCTAGGACCAGTCAACTATAATGCTACAGTTATGAAACATATTAAAAACTATGGGCCTGATTCATTAAGAATCTTAAGTTGAGAAACTTCTTATTTCAGTCTCCTGGACAAAACCATGTTACAATGCAAGGGGTGCAAATTAGTATTCTGTTTTGTTTTGGTTATCATGTGTATTCAAGGATGATTGGATTCATTGTATTTACAGTGTGCATTAAAAGCATCTTGATTTATGTATTTAAAGAAAAATAATAATATATATTTTAAATCCATATTTTTTATTACATTTGAATTTGAATACTATGCACAAGCTATCTGAACATGAATCAGGCCCATTAAAATTAAATACATATATTAAGAAAACTTTTTTGTATGTGCGACTTACCTCTGGAGTCTGCACATTGAGTCCAGCCATCTTCTGCAAAGGAGGAGCTACTGTGGCTGGGCACGTGCATCAGCTTCATTTTGGCCATCTTCGTCCACTTGAGAGAAGCAGCTGTGGTGCAGAAGTTAAGTTTGGGTGTGCACACGAGGCACACCCTGTGTGTATGCCTATGACCATCATTATTATTATTGTGATTTCCAAGGTGCTACTGTGCTCTGCAGTACTTGATAGTGAGTTCACCCTGGCATACATAAAACAGGGAACATACAAGGTAGCCAAAATAAATGCAGACAGGAAAACAAAGTCAATAGAGAGCCCTGAGAAAGTTTACAATCTAATAGAAGCACAGTTGAGACAAAAAGAATGAGTGTGGCTCATAGTGGAGATTGGGACAGTTCTGAGGGTGTACCAGTGTGAACAGTACAGGTGGGAGTAGGGTAAACTCTAATAAAAAGATCGGTTTTCAGAGAGTATTTAAAGATTTAAAGGTTTTAGCAGAGTTTGATCAGTTATTGTAGGGAATTCCATAAATGGATAGGGCACGAGATAAGTCTTGTAGACAGAGTGAGAGGTGGCTATCAGAGGTGAGACACAGGTCAGAGATCTAAGAGGGCATGAAGGAGAGCTTGTTGACATGAGATTTGATATATATGTGGTGGTGTAGCAGGCTTTGTCTGTGAGGGGGATTTCTTTGAAACAGATTCTGGGGAACATGGGCACTCAATAAAGGGATTTGCAGAATGGTGAAGTAAATGTGGAGCTGCTGGAGAGGAGGATTAGTCTTAAAGCAGCATTTAAGATGGACTTAAGTGAAGATAGATAGGTGGGGGACTGCCAGAGTGGAGGAGGCTTCAATTTTTGAGGCAGGAGATAATGAGAGAATGAATAAGAATTTTGTTTGAATCTTGAGGAAGAAAATGGCATAGCCTACCCATATTGCAGAGGTGGAGGCAACAGGACTTGGAGAGAGAGACTAGATGTGAGGAATAAAGCAGAGAGTGGAGTCAAATGTCACACAAAGATAGCTGGCTTGTGAGACTTGAGATTAATAGGGAGGTGTGACTCTAGGAGGAGGAAAGTTAATAAGCCATGTTTGGGACATGTTGAGGTTTAGGTAGCATAGGAACATCCATGTAGAGATAACAGAGAGACAGTTTGTGATACAATAGAGTATAGAAGGGGAGGAGAGGTATATTTGAGTTTCGTCAGCATAGAGATAGTACTGGAGCTTCAATGAACAAATAAGTTCACCAAGAGAAGTAGTATACTTTGAGAAAAGCAAAGGGATGAAACTAAAGCTTTGTGGGACCACAAAAGGTAGTGGGATTGAAGGAGAAGATATGCTAGAGGTAGACATACTAAAGGAGCAGTTTGATAGGTAGGAAGTGAATGAGGAAAGAACTGTCACAAAGGCCAAAGAGGTAAAAGTTGTGCGGCAGATGACCGTAATTAACATTGTTGAAAGCAACACAGAAGTCCAGAGGATGAGTATAGAGAAGTGACTCTTAGAAGTGGGTGTGAAAGCTCAATTGCAGAGACTCGAGATAGGGATTGAGAGGAGAAAATATAAGATAGGCAGTTTTTCACAAGTTCCTCAAGTAGCTTGGAGGCAAAGGGGAGGAGAGAAATAGAGCAGTTATTGAAAAGAGAGGCACGGTTGAAAGATAGCTGCTTTAGGAATGGTTAGATGAGTGCATGTTTAAAGGAGGAATGTGCCATTTGAGACAGACAGGTTGAAGAGATGAGCTAGAGGCAGGAATGCAGTGGTGGAGGGGGAACAGTGGGAGGGAATTGGGTCAAATACATGCCTACATTGTCATCAAAAATAAAAATAAACTTACCCAGTAGTAAATGTATTATTATTATTAATATTATTATTATTATTATCTTAAATTTATAAGGCACCGCAGTGTTTTGCAGGGCCATACAGTAGGGAAAACAAGACACTCATAAAACAAGATGATAAAAGGCAGACAAAATAAATGCAGATAGTAAAACAAAGGGTATGACGGACCTTGCTCATTAGAGAGCTTACATTCTAAGTGGAAGAGGTCACAGTTGAAACAAGAGGAGTGAGAGTGGGACAGCTGTAAGGGTGTATTAGTGGGAATAGTATAATCAGTGATAAGTTAAGCTTTAAAAAAAGAGATGGGTTTTTAGAGAACGTCTAAAGATTTGAAATATGTAGAAATGCCTGATTGGGTGTGGTAGGGAATTCCATAAGTGTGGAGCAGCATGTGAGAAGTCTTATAGGAGCAAGTGATAGCTGGTTACCAGAGACGAGACATGGCACAGGTCAGAGGTAGATCAAAGAGGGTGGGAGGGAAAACATTGTGATATGAGATTTGAGATGTATGAAGGGGTGGTGTTGTTGAGGGCTTTGTAGGTGAGGGTGAGTAATTTAAATTGGATTCTCGAGGACACAGGGAGCCAGTGTAGGTAATTGAAAAGTGATGCAGCAGATATGGAATGGTGAGAGAGGAATATCAGTATTATAGTAGGATGGATTGAAGTGTGGCTATATGAGTGTTGAGAATGTCATATAGTAGGAGGTTGCAGTAGTCAAGACAGGAGATGATGACAGAATGGATAATAGTTTCGGTAGCATATTGAGTAAGAAAAGGGTGTATTCTGGCAATGTTTTTAAGGTGGAATCGCAAGGATTGGGAGAGAGTTTAGATGTGAGAAATAAAGCAGAGGGGGGTTGTCAAGTGTGACACCAAGGCAACGGGCTTGGGAGACTGAGGAAATTGTGCTGTTATTGACAGTGAGGGAGATTTGAGGGGAGGTGGTGATTCTAGTAGGAGGGAAGATAATAAGCTCTGTTTTGGATATGATTAGTATGATTACTATGTACAAATACATTAAGGAACTTTCATGGAAAATCATTACCCCAAGGACTGTACACAGGACATGCGGTCACCCCCTAAGTGTAGAAGACAACCAGCAAAGGAAGAGGTTCTTTACAGTAAGGACAGTCAAGATATGGAATTCACTGCCAGGAAAGGTTGTGATGGCAGATTCAATTGATATGTTTAAGAAAGGGTTAGACAAATTGTTAGCGGAAAATGATATCCAGGGTACGACCGCTAGTTAAAATGTAGTCTAAGTATGGATCCAGGGAGAAAAAGGACTGCAATATTGGGTCAGGAGGGATTTTCCAGATTAATACAGACTGGCAGTTGCTTCACCTGGATCCATTTGTAATATAATAGAGGGATCACAAGAGATCCAAAATAGGTTGAAATTGATGGACTTGTGTCTTTTGTCAACCTCATCAAATCATATGTTGAGCTTTAGGTAGTGTTGAGTCATCCATGTGGAGATAGCAGAAAGACAGTGGGTTACCGGAGATAGCAGAAGGGAAGAGGTCAGGGGAAGAGATATAGATTTGGGTGTCAGCAGTGCTGGAGGCCGAATAAGTGAATTAGTGCCTCAAGAGAAGTTGTGTACAATGAAAAAAGTAAAAGGTAAAGAATGTAGCTTTAGATTAAAAAGTTTTTAAAATGATGTCCATAGCAGGCAAAAAATATAACCAAACTGCCCATTTTATCTGTTGCTAACAAAGGTAAAGTGGCTTACAAGTGATGATGAATATGAGTCAGACCCCTCCCCTCAGGTACCTCATGCTTTAAAAATGCAAGTTCAGCGGAGGTTTTCATTGTCACAGTCTGATCTCACTTAGCATTAGTGAGATGGGGCACTGATGTTGAGCGATAAGGCCTGGTTCACATTCAGTGTTCTAATTCATCCCAAAGGTGTGATGGGGTTGAGTTCAGGGTTCTGTACAGGTCAGTCAAGTTCTCCCACAACAAACTCAGGAAACCCTTATTTTATGAATCTCAAACTGTTGCCACCAAGCTGGAAGCACATAATTCTATAGCATGTCATTTATGCTGTAGAATTAAGACTTTCCTTCACTGGATCTAAGGACCCAGACCAAACCATAAAAAACAGACCAAGGTCTCCACCTCTTTCTTTACAGTATTTAATTAGGATGTGTTCTCCTAACATCCAACAAATCCAGATTCATCCCTCAAACTGCCAGATAATGAAGCATTATTTGTCACTCCAGAGAATTCATTTCCACTGCTCCAGAGACCAATGAAGGTGTGCTTTACACCACTCAAGTTGATGTTTGGCATTATGTATAGTGTTGTAGATTTAGATCGCGGGTTCGGGTATAGCTGCCAGACCCGGTTGTTCTTTTAATGTCGGCATTGTGATTGGCGACACTGTAAACATCGCCAATCACACCGACAACATGGTAAACCTGTCTACATAACATAATTGTCAGCATTTAGCCTGCTGACATCTTCATGTTGGCAGGTTAAGTGCCGACATTACCTCCTTTGCAATTATGACCGCCACTGGAAATTTAGAGTGATTATTTACTACATAAAACATTAGTAAAAACTTTGCCAGTCTTTTAATTTAATTTGCTGGGTATTTACATACAAGTTAACCCGTGCATGATACTCATGCATTCTAGTCAAATCAAGCTACTTAAGGTGTTAAAAAGGTTCTTGTCATGCATTTGGGCCTAGCCCAGGCCTCCTCAGGGGAAGAGCGTTACTTCCCGACACAAGCGACCTTTTTTAACGTGGTTTTGTCCACATGTCACCACCTCATCATTTTTCTCCATCAATTCATCCTTCATCTTCATCGCCACATCCTTCATCAAGCTACTTAAGGTGTTAAAAACTCCCCACTGTCACCCCCGGCAACCACCAACCACTCCCAACTGTCACTTCTCCTTCAAGAAATATATAGGTCAGTGTATAACTCTTCCCAGCAGGTGGCGCTGCAGCTTGTTTTGTTTTTGTTCACACACGCCACTAGGCATTTATATAGTAGATATACATGGAGAATTTGTCTAACATTGAGCTCTGTCTTAGTGGTCATATTACATTATATATACTGTATATATACCATTTGTTATGCACAGCTTTAAACTCCACTGCATTGACTTTCCACACTTCTATTGCACAGAACATTCTGAAATCTTGACGATCCTGTTATAGACCAGAACAAAAAATAGTGTACGTGGGGCAAACCTCCCCGAGCCAGTTAATTTAAGACTTAGGAAACTTAGTTAAAATTACATCAGTTGATATATTATATAATAAATAATATTCAAAATATATCATTTGCAGCATTAATGTATTAAAAATGTAATCCTAGCTCCTTGTGAAAAAGTTAATTTTATGTTTTAAATGAATAATTGTATCAAAACAGTTTTTGAAAAATCAACTGGCTGTGCATTAAGTTGCTGATTACTATGTTAGATATCATAACACCTTTTTCGTTCTCAATACACATATTTATTGTATGGACAAATTATTGGTAGTATTGTTTTTTTAAGGCATAAATATTTATTAGTTTACACCATGTATACCAATCAGAGGATTTGCTGTGTGACCTCCAAGTCTCCTCTGATTGAATGAACTGTGGAGTTAAAGTTGTGCTGATGGGGAGATAGAACCTATGGCCAATTGAATGCACAGAAGTCAGCAGGGGATATGTTACTGTGGAAGAGTGGGAAGGAGGGAGGAAGTCAGGGATGGGAACTGCCAGTGTAAAGGAAGAAAAAAGAGAGCTCATGGAAGATACAGAGTAAAGATAAAAAGAGCTGGGTTGTAAAAATAACGTGTGTGTTGCAGGCTTATTGCAGCAAGTTTTTTTCGTTCTGCATTTTGAAACCGCCCATCTAGAATTTTAATGATTGCCCCTGTACCATTCATGATGAACAGATTTTTAAAAAATATTCTTTAATCTTATTTCCAGAGTTTATACAGTTTAATGAATTACATTATATCAGGGTTGTGTTGCATTTATCTTTATGCCTCTTAGGGGCTGGTAGTATAATTATTTATTATTCTTTTGTGTGGAGAGTGAAGACTGTACATATAGCATGACCCTTATTAGTCTACTTATACTGAGATTTTTTCCTATTTATTTCTATTTTCTATTTTTATCTGATCTGATTTATAATTGTTTAATCATATGTGTTACATTTATTTTAATTATATAAATGTGAATGAGTTATATTGTTGTCCTAGATATACAGTATTTCTTTACTACAGATAATTTGATGTCTGTATAAAAGAATATTTATTTTAATGATATAAAAGTGGATGTGTTTTATTGTATCCCTAGATGTACAATATTTCTTTATTACAGATACTTTGATTTCTTTATAAGAAATTTTTTGAATTTGTATGCTACATGGACACATTTTATTATTTTTATGACATCTAAAAATGTATTTGATGTGTTTATTTTTTTCTAATAATTTTTTTTAATAAATCATATAATACTATTGTAAATTACATACGTAATACTTTTTCTGCACTAAAATGCTAGGATTATTTTGATTTTGGACCTGTGGCTGTGTTTTCTTGTGTAGTTCTTATCTTGTATGCCAATCAATATTCAGGATTGTGAACCAAAACATTTCCACTGAACTGAAGCAATGAAACTGTTTATACAATAAAGCCACATAATAGGGAGCGTTTTGGATTCTGACTTTCTAGTACTAGGAAAACCAAATTACAATAGTGAGGGATAACAGTAATAGATGGTGCATTTTCTATGTTTGATTACTGGAAGTTGCTTATGCTTGGGAACAGATAGAACAGCCGTGCGTACCAGTGCTCTCTCTGAGCATTCAACACAGATTTGTAAAAATGTTAAGAATGATGAATGAGGTATAAATAAGACTGCAGGCCAGTAAATGGATTACATTGAGCAGCTGTAAGATTAATAGTGGGCATTATGCAGACACACAAGAATTGTGTTTGACAATAACTAGTATCAAACCCTATTGATTACCTATTATGTGGAGTGTAATAAAACTATCTTACAGAATAAAGAAACAAACAAGTAAACAAGTATAGGTAAACTATGCTATTTAATCTCTTGGCGTTGCATATCATTTCTATTTTGTGACTGTTATAATGCAGTACCTACAAAGTTTAATCTCATTTGCTTTTAATCTATTAGCTGTTTACCTAGCAACCTTTCCTAAATATAGAAAAATTCATGTCATAGAATATGTGATGGTTATGCTTAAAACGCTGTCTGTATACAACAGATTTTCTTTCTAACCAAATAAACTAAGAAACAATATCGGGAAATGCAATTTCTCAAGGTCAATGCTATATAATACATATGTTTTACATGAATGGTTTTAAACCCGATGGGTTGGATTGTTTCATGCTGCAAATTAGAGTGATCTGCGTCACACAGAGGTGTAGAAACGATGAGCCCAATGTCACAATTTGGCTCCAAACAACATACAATGCCTAATCCAGTTTAAGATAGTAAATAGTCAAGTATTTTTTAATGCATTTACAAATGCTATAGAAAAAAAGCAATCAATTTCCGCAACATGTATTATGAAGGATTATATATGCTCACACAGAGGATAATATACAGAAAAAATAGGTTTTAACAAGTTAACTATAACTTTATTTCTTCATATACAGCTCAAAGCAGGAAAAATAAAACAAGACAAATGGAATTAAAAGTAGAAACAAGACAAGAGATTATCCAAGGAGTCACAAAGGTAGGTCCATGTGATGATATTTTACATAATCAACTCAAGACCTTAAAAAATACTTTAAAGAAAGAAATGACAATAGCAGAAAAGATGTATGTACACGTCTTTAATTCTCCAGTAACTGAGGACTTAACTACCGCTTTTTCATAATCGTGTGCCACAATTTGCCTACTTGTTCCCACTCTCTCTATACACTATCCTACTCATGTCCATCTATGCAATCTTGAGCTATCCATGGGCACATTTACTTCTGCATTGGTCATTTGTATCCTAGTGATTTCAGTTCCTGTCTCCATCTCTAATCTCACTTGTATGTCAAGTATTTAAAAATACTGGGGCTCATTTAGACTTGTACTCATATGCACTCAGAGGGCCTAATTCATTAAGGCACACAAAATGAACATACCAGGCCAGATTCATTAATGAAAGTAAAAAATTTTTTTTTTAATTTTGACCCTTGGCAAAACCATGCTGAATTGGAGGGGGAGGAAAATTTAAAATGTGAGGATGGATTTACAAATGGGGTAGACAATGTGCTAGTTCAACTTTTAATTTCAGTGTAAAAATAAAGCTATTAAGTATTGCAACCTACATGAAAAAACAGCCATTATTTTCTTTATGTGCAAAATAATAAACTCATTTGCACTCCTTGCATTGCAACAAGGTTTTTCCTAGGTTCAAAGTTACTTCTTTTTTTTGCTCTACTTTCCTTAACGAATCAGGCCCTTCATGCGTCTTTTTAAAAAAAAACGTACGTAAATCGGGCATACGTACATCCGTATTCAACAAGGAGCAGATGTAAACATACGTCTGTTGTTGAATATGGGTCTACGTGTGCTCTGCTCTAACAGACAATACACTGCAGGATACCTCAAAAACATATATGTTATATTAAGTCCCAAAAGAATCACAAAAAGCAAAACAAAACAAAAACTATTCCATTAATGTCACACAAAACATTTAATATATAAAAAAAATCTTTACAATTTTTCTTTCTGTCATAAAATACATTTATTAGGATGTTATAAATGTCTACTGTACAAAAAAAATATTTTTACAGTTGCATTTTCCTGATTGCAAGCACATGTTCTAGCATGCAAAACATCTGTCATCACTATCACTCTGTACTTACACCAGATAGATAGTCGGTGCAAGTGATATGACAGATAAACACATAACTTTGAAATGCCCAAAGCTTGAATCGTATTTGCTGCATGCACTCATCCTTGACACGCCTTTACTGTATACTAACTACTTGCATACACCCAGACCCCTTCCCATTCCGCCCATGAAATTGCAGGTTGTCGTAAGGGTCCTTTGCTTTTAAAGATTAAATGAATGTTGTGCTGCGTTCACTAGTGCATGATCCAGATCTGTACGTGCCTTAAATGAATCAAGCCCCGATGTACAGTACATTGGGAAAAGACTCATATAAAAAAGTGTATTTATGTACATATGTTGAGTTGGACGCATCTTAAGATACATCCAGGTAAAAAACAGAGTGCACTCAACATCCTAGTATGTCTTCTGGGATCAAATGTTACAGTTTTTAACCAAATCCATCATTGGAGGGCTCAGAACAGGCTCTCCGGGTCAATATTCTGCCAAATATACAGCAACGGGAGGTCCGATTGAGACCCTAAACCCCTTAAAACTTGACCAGGATCCAACTGGACCACCTTGCATTGGTTTCATCCCAATCGGTGCAGGGGTGTCCAAATGCATAACCTGACAGGCAAACAAACATACCAATGAATTGTATATAAGCCAAGCAGGGTCACCCAGAGCTGCTTGGGTCCGACTTGTAATGTGTAGCAGTTTTTATATTTATATTAGCCAATTATTTGGTGAATAGACAAAAAAATGCTATTTCGAAAAGATGTGTTGCTTTGTCGAGTTGTCATTATGTTGTGAGGTTTCCTATCAGTCAAACAATTGTTTACAACCAAAAAATTATGTTTTCAATATTTGTCGCTCTGTCAAATTGTTGCCATATGGTCTAATAGCTTATTTGTCAATATTAAAAAACCATATAAGATTTGACAGCTTGATTTTAAAAGCCTTGGAAGATGTTCGCCAACAAACTTCTTATATATTGTAACAAAAGGAGGCATTTAGCTGGCAATATGCAGAGAAAGCAGGGAAGTAAAGTAAAACATTTGTGCAGCAATGCACCTAGATTGAATGTAAAGACCTATGTGTAACAAACAATAGTTTAAGTTTGGTTAACTTACATGATAGAGAAATCCTTCCTCTCAGCAAACAGACAGGGTGTGTCTGTTTAATGCAAACAGAGCCAGTGAAGGGGCGTTTCCTTTTAAAGAGAAGGTGGGTGTGTCACCCAGGGCTGCCAAGAGGAATTCAGGGCCCCGGTACAACAAATTCATGGGGCCCCCCTTATAGTCGAGGATGTAAAAAAAAAGGAGTGGGGTCATGCATTTGGGGGCGTGGCAAATGCGCCATTGGGGTGTGGCTAACAAATCAAAATCACTAGCCTCTGAATTCTCCAGAGCGTCACATTTGTCCAAGCACTCCTGACTTTCAGGACATCAAGCACCGCAGTGTAGTATAGAAAGAATGCAGTGTGTACACAAAGAGTTCAGTCTTGGCCTGCACCTTACATTGGGCAGAACACTCACCAAAAATTGGCATTGTCCCTACTAGAATCACAACATTTCACATACTGTCCTGCTCTCTCCTACCTGTTCTTCTCACTTTCTCCACCTGTGGCTGCATGTTTCTTTAGTTGCGGCTTGTCTGGATCCTTAAATGCTGGGGGCCCTATTTGGAAAAGAATAGCTACATTTAGATAATTCCAAACAACCCTGGCGTTAAATCAATACCATCCACGATTAATAATTAGGCCTTCCTCCAGCTCCAATATTACAATAATGTGCCCCTTCATCATCGTCATGCCTTATGATCACACTGCGCCCTCCATGCTGCTTTTGCCCCCTTCACCTGGCTCCCCTTCATCACACTATACTATGCTGCTCCCCCCCCTTTTTGCAATCCCACTGTGCCATGCCTCCTCCCCTTTTTAACCCCACTGTGCCATGCTGCCCCCTCGTTTTTTAACCCTTCCGTGCTGGGGCCCCCTCGTTTTTTAACCCCTCTGTGCTGGGGCCCCCTCGTTTTTTAACCCTTCTGTGCTGGCCCCTCCTCATTTTTTAACCCTTCTGTGCTGACCCCCCCCCCTCATTTTTTAACCCTTCTGTGCTGGCCCCCCTCGTTTTTTAACCCCTCTGTGCTGGGGCCCCCTCGTTTTTTAACCCCTCTGTGCTGGCCCCCCCTCGTTTTCCCCCCTTTACTTACCTTTTCCTTTTCTTCTCCCTTCATTCTTGGTCCTGGCTGCTGCTCTGCTCCATGCAGACTGACTGCCGGGGGCGTGACATGATGACATCACGCCCGGCATGCAGTCTGAATAGAGCAGAGCAGCAGAGAGGAGGGACGCGCTCACGTGAGTATGTTTATATATTGTTAATTACCCTGCTCCCCCCACCAACGATCGAGCCCCCCCACCAAAAAAAAAAAAAAATTTTTGAAAAAAAATTAGTTTTGAAAAAAAAAGAAATAATAAAAAAAACCCGGCAGCGCGAGGGCCCGGCGTGGGCCCCCTGACATGCCCGGGCCCGGGTAATTAGTACCCGCTCCCCCCCCTCTCGGCGGCCCTGGTGTCATCTGTCCATCAAGCTAAGGCTGGGGGGAGGAGTATCAGGTATAAAAGCTTGTTTGTATCATTTGTGCACGGAGACCAACGCTGGGTAAGCTGGCTGGTCCTGAGAGAGAGCTGGTCTATGTATAGCTAGCGTTTAGGGTCTCCAAGTATTGCTGTGAAATCTGTACGGTGTCAAAACATTTACCATCCTGACAATAAAACTACATAAAAAGGAAGAAGTTGTTCGCGTGTGCTTCTGCAGTGGCGGGCTCTTGCCACAATATATTGTAGTATAATTGTATTGGGGTCGCTGTCCTCTGGGGTGGACAGTTGCACTTCAGCAAGAGAAATCACATATGTCCAACGTTCCAGGTTAATAGCCTCAGCTAGTTTTATTCTTCAGCTTGCAACACATAACAAAATCATAAACAAAATCCTAGCCATCTGGCTACTAGATAACACAGTGTAATATACTCTCTAGAGTGAGGGGCCTAATGTCTCTCACTTTAAATCAAACAAGTGGAACTCACAGCATAAATTGCAGCTTCTCTCAGGATACCCCTGATCTCCTCCCCAGACAGTGAGAGACTGTTTGCATATTCTATCTGCATTTTAACAAGCACCTCACAGGTGCAACTTCTGATCATTCTGTTTAGAGACTGGCAGATCAGAAGACTCAGACTGGGCCTTATGTATGGAGCCCACCCTTCTCTTTCTCCATACATAACAGCAGAGACCCTTACCATGTTTTATTAGTGCAGGGAAATACCCTGTGGGAAGCTTTACCTACACTTCTACACATTCTCCCTGGTGTTTTTACGTACACAATGCCGGAAGCCTGGGACACATACCAGCCATTTAGGTTCCTTCCAGTGACTCTGTCACAATATGATATATATATATATATATATATATATATATATATATATATATATCTATAATATCAAAAACACAGGGGCGCTTCCATAGTGTATTATCCAAGTAAAATGTTTTATTCCAAACATTAAAATAGCACGTACCAGATGGCAAAGGTATTCAGGCATAAATAGTACAACAGCTCTGATATTCACATACGAACAGCAATATTTGAAGCAGCTCGAAGTCAGAGAGTCTCCATAATCACCTCTACGCGTTTCATCCCTTAGAACTTCGTCAAGAGGCGTGGATCTTCGTATCACAATTCACCTATTTCTAGGGAGTGACTAATTAATTAATTAATTCACAGGTGGAGCAGATGCCTTTGAGAGGAGAAAATCCATTCAAAAATATATTTTTTATTTTTATTATTTTTATTATTGTGGCTATCTTATATGATGGCTGTTTTTATTAGTTGAATTTTACTGTTTTAAATTGTGTATGTACGAATTGGTATATGAACCTGCTCTATAATAGATTTGAAAATGGTTGTTAATTTGTGCATTTACTAAGAACATCTAAGGAGTGGAGATTGCTCCACCTGTGAATTAATTAATTAATTAGTCACTCCCTAGAAATAGGTGAATTGTGATACGAAGATCCACGCCTCCTGACGAAGTCCTAAGGGATGAAACGCGTAGAGGTGATTGTGGAGACTCTCTGACTTCGAGCTGCTTCAAATATTGCTGTTCGTATGTGAATATCAGAGCTGTTGTACTATTTATGCCTGAATACCTTTGCCATCTGGTACGTGCTATTTTAATGTTTGGAATAAAACATTTTACTTGGATAATACACTATGGAAGCGCCCCTGTGTTTTTGATATTGTAGGTGTGTTGGTTGTTTCCCCGTGGAGATCGGGAGACGGAAGGGAAGATGCGCAGACTATATACTGCTGGTGTTTAAGTAAATTGCATGAGAAGAAGAGTTGGATCACGAACAAAGTACGTTGGAACTTTTAATATCTACTATATTTGACTTGAGCGCACCGAATTGTTGGTATTGTATATATATATATATATATATATATATATATATATATATATGAGTTATAGGTCTACAACGGTTGCAAATAAAAATATTTATATTTATTACATAAAATACATTAAATCACCAGAATCAATCTAGAAAAACAATAAATCTTGCTGGCACGTAACGGATATCAATATCACTTCCTCTTAAATAACCACAATGATAGTATTAGTATCAGAATCAATCTGAGAATAATATATGATGTCTATCAAAACCGATTTATCTTAAATATCCACAGTTACAATAGTCCCAATTCCGATATTTCCTCCGACCATAGAATCTCATAATCTTCAAATGAATGAATAGCTGTCCCGCCTGTTGGGATAATTGTCCATTGGAGCTCCTATAGATGTATATCTCCTCCACTATTATGCCAATCTACTCAATATATTAACAAACATACCAGCATCAGCTAGCTCCCTTCTCTCAGCTAAATCCCAGCACCTGCAATCTACATCATTATCCTCACCTGCATCAGTGTGTACATCATTCTTACACAATATTAATTCAACCCCGCTGGAATCCACCATTACATAAGACTCTGTACTTTGATGTAATTGCCGGTAATGGCCTTCCCTGTGGAATTTGTAGTTTATTTTACAATAGAGCTGTCACGATGTTTGGGCAATTCTTTAGACCAGACCAACTGTCAAATTGTTCTGCTGACTCATCTGTATCACCACTGGGTGTCTTGTGAAAGGCAAGTTTTTTCCTAGCAGCAGTTGTCAAAGAAACTGAGGGAGGATGAGTCGTCGTGTCATGTACTACTTGAGCTGTCAGCTTGCTGACCAGTAGCTCTTTGCATCTCTTTGCATCTCTTGAGATCTGGGTCAGCTGGAAGGAAAGAGAAGACTTAGCTCTTAAACCTAGGATCATGCACAGCTGCCAAAATGTAGTGATCCAATTTCAAGATGTTGATAACTCTCGGATCCTGGCAAAGTGAATAAAGTGCTTGAATTACAAGACCAACATAGTTAGCAAAATTGCTTAGATTCATATCGTCCTTCAATTTCTCTAGCTGCTTTTCCAAAAGTCTAATTAGGGGAATCACTTCACTAAAGCTAGCAGTGTCTGCAATCACTTCACAGGTGACTACTTAGAGTTGTTTAAGCACCTTGCACAACACGGAAAGGATTCTCCACTGCGCTGGACTAAATTATCCCCCCTCAAAATCGATTCTGCTTGCAGCAGCTGCAATCTCCTACATACTGTTGCAGAATGACCCAAATTATTTCGGGACACAGACAGCACCTCCTGCATGTCACTGTCAATTTTTAAAAAGCTCGGTACCACCAAGTTGATTGTGTGAACATAACAGGGAATATCATGGAGTTCTCCCCGCTGTAATGCTCTCAAAATATTGGTGGCGTTATCACAAATGACATATCCTCAGGAGAGTCCAAATGGGATAAGCCATGTTGCAATGACATCCCTTAGTTTTTCTAACAGGTTGTCAACGGTATGCCTCTTAGTGTAGCCGGAGATACACAAATGTAGAATACCACTTTGTATTTGCAACAGGATGAGGGGGATATTTGTGTAGCTGACGACGGCGCTTATGAGGATGTTGATAAGGATAATGATGAGGATGATGTTGTTTGGCAAGAACTGCTTCCACTGGTACAGGACTTTCACAGTGATAAGATGAAGGCGATTGTCATGCCTGGGCAGAAGACCAAAACATCCACCTCTTATGTGTGCAATTATTTTTACCCAACCCTGACAACAGTTGTCTAGCCATTTGTAGCGTTTGTAAAGCCACACCGACAATACCCTCCTCGTCAATATCCTCACTACTAATCGGAGTTAGTCCTGCATTCAAGTTGCTAAGGCTAGATGACTTCTTCCCTATCCAGGAATTCTTGAGCATTAGTCCCGCTGCTGCTGCTGCTGGGGGTGGATCTTCAACCCAGAAGCAGACCAAGAAGAAGACTACTAGTAGTTTACAACAATTGACTGTTAAACAATCCTTTGCAAGAGAAAGCTAGTATGAAAGCTGTCACCCAGTTGCAAAGCAGATCACAGATGCCATAGCGACTATGCTAATATTAGATCTGCGTTCAATATCCACAATTAATGTAGCTGGTTTAAACAGTTATTGAGGTCCTGTCACACGCCGGACTCCCGCTGTCTCCCCGGGAGCCAGCGCCTGTCCCCGCTGATTCCGGAGACCTCCTCCACCAGGATCCCCCCTGTTTAACAAAACTCACTTACCTGGTTCCACGCCGCTGCCACCGTCCAGCGCTGTCTGTTCCCCTCTTCCGTTCAGCGCTCAGTGTCCTGCGCATGCGCAGAGCTGTCTAGTGCTTTTCTGTGCTCTCACTGCCCTCTATTGGCTGCCTAATAGGAACTGCACCATATCTAAACCCTATGACCAGAACTCAATGCTGGTTCTTTCAGTCAGTCTCTGACTCTAGTATTGGATACAGCTCCCGTGGTTTTGCTCCTCTCCGAGTTTCCAAGCCGCTATCCCTCCGGGAACACCACCTCTAGGTGGCTACGCTACCGAAGCTCCGGTCAGCACCCCCAAGTGGCAACTATTTTTTACTTCTGCAAACCAACTTCTGAGTATCTACGTTGCAGTACCTTCCTGCTATTTCCACTCCCAAGTGGCAACGTCGCTGAACATTACCTGCATCATCAATATCAAGTGGCAAGTTTATTCCTAATTGATTCTACGCTCTCTCTATTGTGGTTCACTGGGAACTTCCTTAGGGGACCGCGACCTGCAAGTGAAAGCCGCAAAAGCCCATATTCCCTTGCGGGAATCACTGGTGAACACCTTTCACTTGTTAGACTCCGCGCCCCTAGCGAGAGTAACGCCAATCCCGGCTGAACTACTAGGATACGGTTTTAACCCTACTGGTACGTGACACTAAGAACCAGCCATGTCAGATCCTGATAGAGAACCTTCCGCCAAGGATACGCTTCAACACTTGGTTGGAAGAGTGGAGTGCCAAGATGCAGTTCAGATGCAACCTTTACAATGTCTGCAAACTCTGGCTACCCGTTTAGACGCACTACAGGTGGCTCCGCCTCAGCCGGCTATTCAACCACAACCACAAGTAGCTGAGGGTCCTCCTGCAGCTGCTTCCTCTCTGCGTTTGCCAACTCCCTCCAAATTCGATGGTGACCCTAACTCCTGCCGTGGTTTTTTAAATCAATGCTCCATCCAATTTGAGTTATTACCTCAGAATTTTCCTACCTCCAGGTCAAAAGTGGCCTACATGGTCTCACTCCTATCCGGCCAAGCCCTAGCATGGGCCTCTCCTCTGTGGGAGCGTAATGACGAACTCCTCAACGATGTTACAGCCTTCACCTCAGCATTCCGGAGGATTTTTGACGAACCAGGACGAGTGACATCTGCTGCTACAAGCATCCTAAGACTCCGTCAGAACTCACGGTCTGTGGCTCAATACGTTATTGAGTTTCAGACTCTATCCTCCAAACTCCAGTGGAATGATGAGGCGCTTGTCGCTGCCTTTTGGCAAGGGCTGTCAGAGAAAATCAAGGATGCCCTTTCGACTCAAGAATTACCTCCCACTTTAGATGCATTAATCTCTCTCTGCAACCGGGTAGATCTTCGGCTTCGGGAAAGATCGTCCGAAAAAACTTTCCTAGACGTGCTACCCTTCGGCTAGCTCCTCGCTTTCAGCCACCCACGTCTATGGACGAACCTATGCAACTGGGGCGCTCCCGTTTAACTCCGGATGAAAGGGAGAGAAGGATGAAAAATAAATTATGCCTATATTGTGGAGATTCTGGTCACCTCCTGGCTTCTTGCACCCGGCGTTCGGGAAACGACAAACCCTAGCCTGCACTGGAGAGGTCAGTCTGGGGACTCTTACTTCCTCTCCAACTTCTTTTCCAGACCTAACCTGTTCCTTTCCTGTCACCTTGCATCTACTTTCAGGGCCCAGGTCGTCCAAGGCCTTGTTGGATTCAGGAGCAGCTGAGAACTTTATATCACAATCGCTAGTAACACAACTTGCGCTGCCCACTGTTGCGCTGAGGAGGCCCATGGCCACTACTAGCATCGATGGCTTCCGTCTCCCTCACGGCAGTATTCTTAGACGTACCAAACCTATCTCCATGCAAGTGGGGGCCCTCCACTGGGAAAAAATTTCCTTTCTCGTCCTGCCATTGACCATCAGCCCAATCATCCTTGGATTACCATGGCTCCATCTACATTCACCCCATCTGGATTGGCCTTCATCACAAATCACCGCATGGGGTCCAGCATGCTCTCACCACTGCCTGACACTGGTCAAGCCTCTCGGCTTCACGCAAATTCCAGAACCCACTACTGTTATCCTACCACACCAGTATTCTTCGTTTGTTGATGTCTTCTCTAAAGTCTCCTCCGAGCGTCTACCACCCCACCGACCTTGGGACTGTCCCATCGATCTCCTTCCGGGGAAAACCCCTCCTCGAGGCAGAGTCTATCCGCTCTCACTACCCAAGACAGAGGCTACTACATGTTACATCAAGGAAAATCTGCAACGCGGCTTCATTAGACCTTCCTTATCACCGGCCGGAGCCGAGTTTTTCTTTGTGAAGAAGAAGGATGGAGCACTCCGTCCTTGCATTGACTACAGAGGCTTGAACACCATCACTATTAAAAACCGCTACCCTATTCCTTTGATCACCGAGCTATTCGATCGCATTAAGGGTGCGAGGATCTTCACTAAACTCGATCTCCGCGGTGCATACAACCTGATTTGGATACGCTCTGGGGATGAGTAGAAGACGGCTTTTAATACACGGGACGGTCATTACGAATACCTAGTAATGCTGTTCGGCCTATGCAACGCCCCTACTGTTTTTCAAAGCTTTATTAACGAAATCTTCCGTGATTTGCTTTATTCTTACGTAGTGGTATATCTAGACGACATCCTAATATTCTCCAGAGACCTTTCTTCTCATCGCCTACATGTGGCTGAAGTTCTTTCCAGATTACGCATCAACCGTTTATTCTGCAAGTTGGAAAAGTGCATTTTCGAGGCCTCTAAATTGCCTTTCCTGGGCTATTTAGTGTCTGGATCAGGCCTACAAATGGATCCCGGGAAAGTTCGTGCTATAATCGACTGGCCCCAACCAACCACACTCAAAGCCATTCAACGTTTCCTGGGTTTCTCCAATTATTATAGACGGTTTATTGTTAGTTATTCCCCTATTGTGGCACCTCTGATAGCTCTTACCCGAAAAGGAGCAACACCACATGTTTGGTCCCTAGAAGCGTTAGAAGCTTTCCACTCTCTCAAAAGAGCCTTTTCTTCGGCACCTATCCTCCAGCAACCTGATATTTCTCTTCCTTTCTTTCTAGAAGTGGATGGATCCTCCGCCGGTGTGGGGGCAGTTCTTTCTCAAAAAAACTCCCAAGGCAGGTTCCATCCATGTGCATTCTTCTCCCGCAAATTCCTGCCAGCAGAGAGTAATTACGCCATCGGGGACAAAGAACTTCTGGCCATGAAGTTGGCCCTAAATGAGTGGCGCTATCTTCTGGAGGGGGCTCGTCATCCAGTTACGATCTTCACGGATCATAAAAACCTACTCTATCTCCAGACAGCCCAATGCCTGAATCCACGTCAAGCCCGCTGGTCGCTTTTCTTTACCCGATTTGATCTGCGGGTCACTTTCAAACCCGGAATAAAAAATAAGAAGGCGGATGCATTATCTCGGGCTTTTCCAGGAAATTTGGGAGCATACACTTTGCCGGAACGTCCTATCTTGGACTCTAAATGTCTAAAATTATTTTCAACAACTCCAGCCCCTATTCCCCCTCAGGGGAAAACATTTGTTCCTCCTTATTTACGGAAGAATCTCCTACGCTGGTCCCATGCTTCACGATTTGCAGGTCATTTTGGCTCCCGTAAAACGTCAGAATTACTCTCTCGACAGTACTGGCGGCCCAATTTACACTCCGAAGTTAAAGATTTTGTAGCTGCCTGTCCTACCTGTGCTCAAAACAAAACCCCCCGCCAAGTCCCACAGGGGCTACTCCACCCTCTTCCACTACCTACCAAACCGTGGACTCATATTAGCATGGATTTTATCACTGACTTACCCCCAGCTAATAAATTCAATACCATCTGGGTCATTGTGGACCGCTTCTCTAAAATGGCACATTTCGTTCCACTCATCGGTCTTCCATCCTCAGTATGTCTGGCTCAACATTTCATAAAGGAAATTTTCCGACTACATGGCTGTCCCGCTGAAATTGTCTCGGGTCGTGGGGTGCAGTTTGTCTCGAAATTCTGGAGGTCCCTCTGTCATCTTCTGGGCATCCATCTGAAATTCTCTTCCGCATATCATCCCCAGACCAACGGCCAGACGGAAAGGGTAAACCAAGATCTTGAAACGTTTCTCAGGATATTTTCCTCAGCCAATCAGAGGAATTGGGTGGATTGATTACCCTGGGCGGAATTTGTTCACAATAATTCCTTTCATGAATCCACATCATCCACTCCCTTCTCCGTGGTATTTGGGCACCATCCTCGCATGCCAGAATTTTCAGCCCTCCCTCCCACCCAAGTGCCAGCAGTTAACACCCTTCGGCAGGACTTTCTATCCATCCGGTCTCGAGTTCGGAAGGCTCTTAAAAAATCCTCCACTCGCTACAAGTTAGCGGCAGATAAGAAACGCAGAGCTGTTCCTCTGTTGAAGATTGGCGACAAGGTATGGTTATCTACGAAGAATATTCGTCTTAAAGTACCCTGTATGAAACTGGCTCCTCTCTACATTGGTCCTTATAGGATCATTCAAGTAATCAGTCCGGTTTGTTTTACGTTACGACTACCATCCACTCTGCGTATTGCTAATGCCTTTCATATTTCCCTATTGAGACCGCTCATCATTAATCGATTCACTGTGCCCATTACATCTACTACTCCTCTTTCCCTCCAACAAACTGATGAATTCGAGATCAGCCATATTCTGGATTCCAAGAGTTCTAGGGGAACAATCAAGTATCTAGTTGACTGGAAAGGGTACGGCCCCAAAGAACGCTCCTGGGTACGGGCTGCAGACATCTGTGCTCCTCTTCTACTGAAAAAATTTAATTCCAGATTTACGAAGAAACCAGGTCCTAGGTGTTCAGTGCCCACCTTTAAAGGGGGAGGTACTGTCACACGCCGGACTCCCGCTGTCTCCCCGGGAGCCGGCGCTTGTCCCTGCTGATTCCGGAGGCCTCCTCCACCAGGATCCCCCCCGTTTAACAAAACTCACTTACCTGGTTCCACGCCGCTGCCACCGTCCAGCGCTGTCTGTTCCCCTCTTCCGTTCAGCGCTCAGTGTCCTGCGCATGCGTAGAGCTGTCTAGTCCTTTTCTGTGCTCTCACTGCCCTCTATTGGCTGCCTAATAGGAACTGCACTATATCTAAGCCCTATAACCAGAACTCAATGCTGGTTCTTTCAGTCAGTCTCTGACTCTAGTATTGGATACAGCTCCCGTGGTTTTGCTCCTCTCCGAGTTTCCAAGCCGCTATCCCTCCGGGAACACCACCTCTAGGTGGCTACGCTACCAAAGCTCCGGTCAGCACCCCCAAGTGGCAACTATATTCTACTTCTGCAAACCAACTTCCGAGTATCTACGTTGCAGTACCTTCCTGCTATTTCCACTCCCAAGTGGCAACGTCGCTGAACATTACCTGCATCATCAATATCAAGTGGCAAGTTTATTCCTAATTGATTCTACGCTCTCTCTATTGTGGTTCACTGGGAACTTCCTTAGGGGACCGCGACCTGCAAGTGAAAGCCGCAAAAGCCCATATTCCCTTGCGGGAATCACTGGTGAACACCTTTCACTTGTTAGACTCCGCGCCCCTAGCGAGAGTAACGCCAATCCCGGCTGAACAACTAGGATCCGGTTTTAACTCTACTGGTACGTGACAGGTCCTGTGTCCCCGCTAACAAATTCCATCATGACACCATTTTACTAGAAAAGCATTTACTCACCTCTACCAGTAAGTTACATAAAATGTAATTATTGGGCTACAAAATGCCATTCTACCCACTGTACACTTACCCACAGATATGTGGACAAGCGGAAATGGGAAACTAAAGATTATATGACTGTGACAGCCCACTGGGTTGGTGAATTTCCTTCAACAGCAGCAGCATGTACCCGACTATGTCACATTTATCAGAGGCATGCTACTCTGTGTATCATCTGCTTCACTAAGAGTCATACCGATGATAACCTGTTTGAAAAACTAAGGGATATTATTGCAACATGGCTTATCCCGTTTGGACTCTCCTTAGGATATGTAATTTATGATAACGCCACCAATATTGTGAGAGCATTAGAGCTAGGTGAAATCCATCACATTCCCTGTTGTGTTCACACAATCTACTTGGTGGTGCAGAGCTTTTTGAAAAATGGCAGGGACGGGAATGTATTTTAGTCCAGCGCAGTGGAGAATACATTCTGTGTTGTGCAAGGTGCTGGAACAATTTGAAGTAGTCACCTGTGAAGTGAGTTCCGACACTGATAGCTTGAGTAAAGTGATTCCCTTAATTAGACTTTAGAAAAGCACCTTGTAAAATTGAAGGAGGAGATGAAACAAAGAAATTACGCTAAGTATGTCGGACTTGTAGATGATGTACTTTAATCGCTTCGCCAGGATAGATGAAAACAACTTCTGGAAATCGTTTCACTACATTTTGGCGACTATACCTGATCCTAGGTTTAAGAGCTAAGTCTTCTCTTTATTTCCCACTGTCTCAGATCACAAGAAATGCAATGAGCTCCAGGTGAGCAAGTTAATAGCTGAAGTGATACCTGACACAACGGCGTCCACTCTTTCAGTTTCTCAGGCAACTGCTGCTAGGAGAAAACTAAGCTTTTTGAAGAGACCAAAGGATGATGCAGATGATTCAGTAGAACATTTTGACATTTGTTCTGGTCTAAAAGAATTGCCCAAATATCTTGACATCTGTGTCGCAAAATGAACTTCAAATTCCACGAGGAAAGCCTTTACTGGCATTTAGATCAAAGTACAGAGACTTCTGTAATGGTGGTATCCAGCCAGCATTAATTAGTATGGAGTAATGATGATGTACACACTGATGAGGGTGAGGATGATGAAAATGTAGATTGCAGGTGATGGGTCCTAACTGATTGAAGGAAGCTAGCTGATGCTGGAATGTTTATTAATATTTGGGTAAAATGACATGTTGTCAATTTTATGTTTTTCTACAGTAAAGTTTCAGGTTTTTTAAAGATGTGTTTTTTTCTTTAAAAAGTTAAAAGCTGTTTTTTTGCATTTTTGTTTTTGACATTTATATTACAGAGACTTCTGTAATGACGATTTCCTGCGGGGTTGAATTAATATTGTGGATGATGTACACACTGATGAGGGTGAGGGTGAGGCTGAAAATTATGACAACAACATCTTGCCACTGTTGAGTTCATTGACAGCACTGTTACCTGAGCTACCTTAAGCCTATTGTTACCTTGATTTTGTGGGGGGGTCAAACAAACCAAGCACTTTAGTCACAAAAGTGACACTCTTTGTCGCTGAGTGCTTGGTTTGTTAAAGTGTGCATTTCCTTTTCAAAATCCATTATAAGAGTGGGTGGGATGGTCCCAAAGCTGTAGAATTACCACAGTTATCCAAGTAATGGGTGGACCGATCAAAGGAACCTTAACTGATTTAATGAGCCATTCGCAGTTTCAGTGTGCTCTGGGTGACGGCGATCTTCTCATCTTCATCTTCCAAATCTTCTTCTGCAAGGGCCCTTGACACACGCATTTGTTTTCTCAGGTGTCTTACCTGTTCTTTAAACTGGACATATTTATCATCCTGCCTCAGGGTGTCACAGTCTGTCTGAAGCCGTTGTAATGCCACTCCAGTTGTAATGTCCATTCCTGTGTCTATATAAGTTTGGCAGTTCTTCAGAGATGAGAGGGAGGTATCCACAGAGGAGAAGGAGATCAAAGATGCAGCACGAACAGACATGGTTTAAAGTTGGGCTAAAGACAGCTAAGCTATTGGTAGCTTGTTTTGTGGGGGTCAAAGCAAACCAAGCACTTCAGCCACAAAAGTGGCACCACTTGTCGCTGGGGTGCTTGCTTTGTTAAAATGTACACGTCCTTTTCAATATCTTACATAAGGGTGGGTGGGAGGGCCCAAGGACAATTGCATCTTGCACAACTTTTCTTTCTGCCACTCCTGTGTGGAAATGTTTTCTAGATGTGCTATGAACTGCCGTGTGTTTGTGTCATTACTCTGTTGTTTATCATCCAGCCAGGTCGCTGTAATCTTTGCTCGAAAGTGGATGAAAATAATATTGTGACCTGTGAGGTGGTCAAAATTGACTGGAAATGTCTGAAAATTTGTGTTATTGAGGTTAATATTAATGTAGGAACAAATAAAAAAAGCTAAATTATGTGATTTTTGCACCTTTTAGCTATTTTTCTAAAAATACAGATCCAAACCCAAAGCCAAATCCAAAACACGCGAGGGTGGTTTTGCCAAAACCAAAACACAAACTTAATCCAGATCCAAAATCAGAAACAAAACACGGGAGTCAAGCCGGACCCGACTTTTAAATGTAGTTAACCCTAACCCTGACCTTAACTCCTTACCCTAATACTGCTAACCCTAACCCCTAAAATAATACTTACATTAGATGAATAAGAGCCGGGTCCGTCCATCGCCACTTTAAGACAAGTCGTGTTTTCATGTGACGTCATTTTCCACAGTCGGCAAGACATCGGATCTTCACATAAAGTCATCTAGATCACGGTAAGTCGTTTTTCTTTTCAGGTCGGGTGTAGCAATTCTTTGGAATCCTCATGTTGTTGTAGTCCATGTCAGGGTTGTCAGTATCGTTGAACTGGCTACCACCATGCACACCTGTTGTTAAACCCTTTAAAAAGTAATGGAGTAAACAACAGACTGCAGCAGTCATTATGGGAATTATGTTTAATTGATGCTAATAGACAGTCAATAATTTCATTAACTGATCTATTATGGACGTGATGCTAGTAGATAGTGCTGTTGGTAGTCATCATCACCATCACTTATTTTTGCACCAGACGTCCAGCACAGGCAATACATGTACGCCTCCCAAAAGGCATGTCAGTGTATGCTTTCATGTGTAATTGAGTCTCAATCCTACTGTACTTCACCTAACCCATCCCTTGCCCTGTTCCACCTCTCAAAATGTAAGGAGTGGTTAGTTGCAAAAATCTTGATATAGATGTATGTGTGTGTTTTTGTGGTGCACATGCACAGTACAAGCATGCTTATCTTATTCAAATAAAGAGATATAGGTCCACCTCTAAATGATTCCAATAATGCATATTTTTAGGCTTTCATTACTGCAAAAATTATGTTGTTTTGCATAACCCTTTCATTTCAAGCAAGGTCAGTTTGGCAAAGTTTCTTATTATGAACTAGATCTTGGGCTGATGTTTTCCCACCTCAAAATAACTTATCTTTTACATATACAAGAAGATGATGGTGATCAGCCATGGTTCATTAATTTTCAGGTGCACTTTCCTTGGAAAAGGTTACATAGGCTTACAAATATAATGAAAAAAATTAACAAAGACTCTATACTATATTCATGAATTATATAATATCTAAATGAGCTCCCGACTTGCAGAATTTTAAGAGAAAGAGGTAAAAGTTGTTTTCAAGGAGTTGATGCAAAAGAGATAGTAGGTAAGTGATGTTTTACCTTTGCTGGCATGAGTACTCCCATCTGGGACTATAAAGCCGTGCAAAATTAAATGAACCGCTCATCGGTTTATGGTACTTTTAGATTACACAATTGTTAAAATTTTAATACCATACTATGTACTTCAAATGTCCACAGGCCGGTAAAGGAAAATATTACTGAAGAAACTAAACAGTATGAAAGCTCTGAAAACAAAAACAGAAAATTGAAACTCTCCTTGACTGTCAACAAGGAAAGTGGAGGCTGACTCAGTATCTCCTATAACCAGACTGTAACTAGGACTGTGCAAGAGGGGCAAGTGCTCAGGGTCGTGTAAAGTTGAAAAGGGGGTGTAGAGACATGAATGTTTGATGTTAGTTGAGTTACAATTGAGGGCTAGGGGGCGTCAAATTTCCTCCTTTCCCCCAGGTGCTAAAATTTCTACTTATGACTCTTATTATAGCTATAGAATATATAACTTTATTACATTTTGATGAAGAAGTCTATTGTTTACCAGCCATAAGGGCTGATATTAATACAATTTTTGTAAGGTTATACAGGGGCATGTCAGGGGTAATTGCAGGATTTCTAGAGTATTCATTCCACTATGTCCGAGTGTATGAAACGGGCATGGCTATCATTTGAGACAGTGCATGGCTGCTCACCAACTTTCCCTTCACCTTCAAACACATTGGCAATTGTAGTGAACTGTCCTGATTCTGGTTGGATAGTCACAATTTTATGTGACTGTTCCAATCAGTCAGAACTTTCTTCCAACTGCAAGAATAGTTAGAATGGATGTTCTGCTTCACACTGTACTTATTAAGGGCAAGCTGCTTGCATCTAACTGTAGTGTATGTTGCTTGCCCTTAATGAGCAGTACAGTGCAAAGCGGGACATACATTCCAAATATCCTTTGCGTCGGAATAGTCCTGACTGAGCGCGATAATCGCACGATAATAGAACTGTCCCACCAGAATCAGGACAGTTGACAGACTGTGGTGTGCTCTCCCACCTGTTCTTGTAGTTTTCTCTGCCTGTGGCTGCTGGTTTCTTAAGCTCAGTTTCTGCTTGTCTGGATCCTGGAATGTTGGGGCCCTGTTTGGAAAAAAGGAAATACATAAATTATGGAAAGTCTAGTAGTGAGTGAGCCTATTTAGGCCTCCCTCCCCCAACCATCCCATAAGTTAAATTAAATAATTAGGCCTCCCTACATTGAACTAGCCCAACATTAAATAAAATATAATATCCATTTTATATATAGACCTATTTCCTCCCTACAAGCACCAACATTAAATTAATAGCATTCACATTTAACAATTAGACATATTTCCACCAATTAGCCTCAACATTAAACTAATAGCTTTCACATTTAATAAATAGACCTATTTCCACCCTACCAGACATTAAATTAATAGCATTCACATTTATTAGCTTTACCTTATAAAGTGTAAGACTGTCATGCGTAATTTGTTTATGTAATCTTGCAATACATTACTACACTATTAAATCGTTACTGTTGTTTATTACTGTGTATAACAACTAACACTAATATAATGTTAAGACAACATTGCATAATGTTGGAAGACAAATAAAATTTAAGGACAAAGGCAAAACCAAGTGGAAAATTAGGTCCCTGCACTGAGAATGGCTGAGATTCTCAAGCAGATTAAAATAGCAGGAAATGCATCCTAATTAACTCCCATGCATTTAATAATGCTGATTTGCTAAATATGTTTAAGTAGCCTGAGCCTGCAGCATATATATAATAACAGAGGGGGCAGAACAATGCAACCCAACCCAATATTAAAACCTGGGCAGGGGGCCGGCAATATCGTTTAGCCTTCCAAATGCTGCAGGAACATGATGGGTAAGGGGTTAGTAAAGGGGCCTCAGAGAGAGCTGCATCCCCTGTCTCACCCCCTGTGGTAGTTCTGTCACTGAATAAACCATTGTGGCTCTGTTGGTTGGCACACATCGGTAAAGATACCCAGTAAAAATTAAAGCAAAATGTTTTGTATGAATACTAGACACATCTCAATTTATCACATTTTTGTGAACTGTCACTCAGTACTACATTACTGTTGTCAAGATCATAGTATATTGCAATTTAGGGGTAAGCCTAAGTACCTGTGTTAGGAATATTTCTACCTCTGCTATCCCTGATGGTCTTATTTTGTTAGAAAGGATCAGAACATAGTAAGGGTCCTTGGATTACTACAATCTCTAGTATGTCATGTTTGCTGGAATTGATTATAACATATATTTTTGCATGTTAAATATTCTTCTTCAATAAATATTAACTTCTAAAGCCTAGAGAATAACAATATATAGTAAGTATTGCACCTAACATGCAGAATAGAGACACAAATTGCAAGGTATAAATTGAAAATGAAACAAACTAATTAGTGTGTTAGACCATAAACTTACCATCTATCTATTTATTTGTAGGAAAATGACTAACATTTAATCTTACACTGGCTGTTATCAGTGTATTTTTTGTAGCAGTGGTATATACAATATAGATTTATTTAATGAGGTGTTAGTCTATATAAGGTGAGCATATAACTTTAGCCATACATCTCAGTACTTGATTTCCTATTTATTCAGAAGTTTGTTTTGTATGAAGCACATATTAAATGTCTGGATAAATCCTCTTTCTAATGCAGAGAATTATGTTCTGAAAGAAGAAGCTAGGTTTCCCTTGAGCATCATAAATGTGAGGACTTGATCAGTAGGGGGAAGTCTTGTCTCATATACCAATAAGAGAAGCTGGAAGAAGAGAAATGGAGAAACTAGTAGGGAATTGAAGAATATTAGCAGATGGACAAACATGCTGAGCTGGAAGCTGCAAAAACTCCCGTTTTCTGACTGAGAATAGAACAAGAAGCAGCTACACAGGTGAAAATGTTTAAAGCTGTGTTTGGGGATTACCAGGACTACTGCTTGTACAGTACTTGTAAAAATTGTGCACTGTTATACTGCACAACTTTATATATAGCCTTAAAGTATACAAAATGTTTTCCAATACATAGAATTTTATATGCGTTTCATTTGACCACAGTAGTTAAATAAGGTCAAGTTATCATTTTGACATTTTAAAACATTATCATTCAGTTATTTACATTCTTAAGAGTGATCTGCATATTTAACATGCTTTGTTAACAATATAACTAGCATAACAATACAATCTATACTAAACTAATTTTCAATTTGCCTTTCCCAGTTTAACTGTTTACAGTGTATTGTGTTGGGGCTTATTAAACGCATTGCAACTATTGGTACCATTTCTCAAAAATGTAAGTGGTATATGAATCATCTGGGTTACAGTCATCTCAAAATAAAGAGACTGAATGCTGAAGAATGATTGTCCACACAGTGAAGTTAAGTTCAGAAATGCCCAATTCAAGCTACGTGGAGACACTATCTTCTTAGTTAGCTGATACACAAGGTTAGAACAGGGGAAATCGGCGGGTGAAATCACAGTTCTAGGGATACGTACACATTATTAACAGGAGCCCTGCAAATTCTTCTACGTGGAAATTGTTAGCAGAAAGCCCTGACACAACTATTAGAAATTGGCCAAATAGCAGTGAAATTTCATGCAAATAGAGTTTCACAAGTGAAGTGCTCATTTCACAAAGTTGCAAAGAAGTTCAGGTAATGCAATGTTAAAGTTACAATTTTGCTTTGCTATTCTGCACTGTGTTTGTAAATATGCATTTCACAAAATATATAGTCTTTAATAGAGCTGGAATAATGACGTTCAATTAATTCTGCAGTGTTCTGTGGTGTGGTTAGGGTAAGATTGGGAAGATTTAAGGCTTAATTCTGACGGTCAGATGATGAAAATTTCACAGCCAAATGATGAATTAAGTAAATATTACATGGTATAGATTTGAAAATTTTACTCATCTTTAGTTCCTAATACCTATTCATCTGAAAGGCAAGTGTTTCTCTGAAAAGAACAAGGCGACTAAATTACGTGATGTGACATTAACAGTGAAAATCATTGCAGGTTGCACAAGTACTGACTTGGTTTATTATGTTCTACAACATATTTTCAAAAACACACTACACATGCAATCATTAAAAACTAGAACAGAAACTGGTAATTGGTTGCACCTGTCCAGACTAACAGTCCAGCGCTTAGTACTAGAACTTTGTGAGAATACAAAAGATGGAGTTCCTTTTCATGTTCAGTAGGAGTTCCCATTATCTCCACTTACAACCACCCAACAAGGTATCTGGGTTAATCCACTATGTCGCTGAAGTATAGCCATTGCGCATTCCTCAGGGATATTTATTAGCCTTTTTGAAATATTTCTCCTTGCCACTAGTAGATGTCCTAAGTCTCCTTAGTGTCTTTTTTTAGGACCTGATCCTGCTCTTTCTTGTCTGCTGTTGGACCTTGAGAGAACTTGGCACTGGCTGTGTTCCTTTCATCCTTGTTAGCTCAATGAGTAATTATTTCCCCAGCCACCATCTGTCAGGTGCCGCCCGCGATCCCTGGGATGGCCGTCTGTGTCTCCTCTATAGCGCGTCTGGTTGCCTAGCAACCAGACGCGTCACTTCCGGCCGCTCAGCTGCAGCTACAGTGGAGCGTTCCCGTTGCCTATCAACGGGGCGCTATACTGAGGGCAATGGCACTAATTATGACAGCGCTACAGTGCTGACCTCCCATTGGCCCACAGCAGTATATTAACCCCTCCTGGCCCTCCTACCAGTGCCAGAGTTTCAGGTCCCTACCCTGCCTCCAGCATTTTGTCAGTGTTCCAGTTTATTGCTTGTCTCCTGATATTTGCCTGCCTGCCTGTGACCCTTGTGACCCGGATTGCCTTTGACTACCCCTTTTGGATATCCCTGTGTACCACGCTTCCAGAACACTACTGACCCGGCTTGACTCACCTTCCCTTCGGATTCTCCTTGTGTATCTTCATTGCCTGCACCGTTACCGAACCGGCTTGTCTGACAATTCTTTCTCGTGCTTCGCTATCTGACTCGTGGAAGGACCGCGACCTGCGTGTCTCCTGCAGCTGAGTCCATACCTCCTTGCGGGGGTCCCTGGTGAATATCAGGGGCACGTTAGACTCCGCACCTTCCTCCGAGTAGTGCCAACGATAGCAGGTACGCTATACTAGTCGTGACAACATCAAAAGGGTTGGAACTAGCTCTACCAGATACATGTTCCCTTAACAAGATGAGGCTAAAAAAGGACACACAGCTTATGCTCTAAGTGGAGCGCTATTGAGTGAACTTATAATGGAAAATGATCCAGGGATACTTGTAGATCATAGAATCAGTAATATAGCATGGAAAACCCTTCCACCACTTCTAAAGTCAGAAGGGGGATGGTCTCCAGAGAAAAGCATAGTTTCTCATTTGTATAAACCTCTAGTGAGGTATAACCTTGAATTTTTCAAACCAATTCACAGAAAGTATGACCTGGAACTGGAGAGAATGCAGAAAAGGACAACAAAATTGATAAGAAGTGTGTAACATCTTAGTTATGAAGAAAAACTGTCCAAGCTAAAAATTTTTACTTTAGAGGAAAGACCATTAGGGGGGATTCCTTTGTATAAATATATTAATTGACCATACAGAAAATTCTGTGTCAGTCTGCTACAAAATGATTATTTATTATAAGAGCCATGAGATTGGTTTATGTACTCCGGCTATCACTAGTGCTGGAAGACACTGTAGATAAATTAAAAGTATGATTGGGCATCTCTTTAACAAAAAAAAATATTTAGTCTTTATCAATAAATATACAGTATACATAGCATAACATAATAAATATGATAGTATGTTTGTTTATCCAAAGAATTTGCAAATACTTAAGGGAACATGGATTATGTTTTTTTCCTTCCTTGTTTGAAAAGTTGAACTAAATGGACGTTGTCTTCTTTTTGTGGACAATTCTGTAAGTAGATCATTCCTCCTGAGAAAGTGAACTTAAGGACCAAAGCCTGGGTAACTCCTAATTTCCTCACACACAGATACTGACACTGTCATACAACAAGATAGTTCTATTTATACCCCATTCATACTGCACCAAAATCCAGGGTTTTTGCCGGGGCGAGCTCAAACGACCCGGGTCTTGTTGCAGTATGAATGGTACAAGTCAAAAATCCCGGGTCTAAAAACCCGGGATTTATCGAGGGGTAATTCTCAGGTCGGACCCGGGTTGCCTGCACTATGAATGGTGCAACCTGGGTTTTTCAACCCGGGTTGCACAGAAAACAAGTTGATTGGCTGTCTGCCTGTCTCTGGAGGATGATGTCATCGGTGGGAGCCCGTGGAAGAAAAAAAAAACAGTCACCTTTCAATGGCATCACCATTTTTCAGCCAATGAAAACTGCTCTGGTGATGACTCCCACAAATTGCCAGGGCACAGACTTGCGCAGTATGAATGGGGTAAACCCGGGAAATTTCCGGGTCCGAGGTGCAGTATGAATGGTGTTTCTGAGCTGGGACGCTCCGAGCCCCGGCAAAAACCTGGCTTGAAAAACCCGGGATATTGCCGGGGCGGCAGTATGAAAGCGGTATTATTCAGGTGTCAAATAATTTGTAGGGCAATACACCAATCAGCCACGAAATTCCTAAAATAATTTGCAAGATGCTGTCACATGTTTAGATCCCGTCAAACAAAAATAGACCAGAGTGCTTAATCATTGAGGGGAGAGACAGCATATGTCCTGGAATCTGGACATCACACCCAAAAAGCAGGAAATCTCTCCAGTATAATTTTCTCAAATTTGTATTTCAATTTCATATTTTAATTTGTTGTATGTTTTATTTGATGTACTTCAAATGTCCTACACATACCTGATGTAAAAAGATGTTCATTAATATCTGTTGTATGTGTAGTACAATTTTATTTTTTACTATAGTATATAGTATAATTTGTTTTGCTCTTAAGAATATCACAATAAAAGATGTGAAGCATTGAGCCCCTTAATGCTTTACCTACATGCTGTATATATTTCTCTATCTTATTTTACTGTTGAAAAGATAAATATTATATTTTGTTGCCATGTCCTACCTGATATTTCATCATACTGATGCCATTCATGTGCATGTGACACCAGACACCAAATTCCCAGATAAAAAAAGCTCTAGAACCTGTGGTCTTCATCTTTAACAGCCCCCTTTCCATTAAAGCTCAGTTGCCCCATGTCTTGTATATATGAGAATGTTTTATTTTCTTTAAATAGCAATTAATACCTTTTAAGCATGTATTGGATAGTAAATTTTCTTAGCTGTCATTCTACAAAACCTTATCTGTTTTTCAAATCTCACTAGAGGTTGCAAAAAAGTTTGGCTGCCAGTTACACTAACACATGCTTAAAGCTCTTAGCATGTCAGGTGAAGATGTGCGGGGCTGGGGGGTGGCTGGTTTACAGTACACAGAACATACAGAGCTCAGAGGGGAGTTTCAAAGGCTCTATGATCACTACATTATATGCAATGTGAGTGCATTTGCCAGGGTAGTCTGTGGCACTGTGCAGAAATATGAAGTATTAATAGCCTCCTGAAGAAACAAACCAACAAAAAATGTTAAACACTAACAGTCTTCTTATAGCCTGTCACAGTGATTTATGTTGAAAAAACACACCTTATTATTTCATGGGAATACTGCTTTAAGATGTGCTTTTATCAAGGTTATTTTAATAAAGTCCAAAAGGGACAATTCTGACCAGGACAAGTGGCTGGGAGTTGGGGGGCATCTTTACACTTCCTAGTAATGGAGTCTGGATTGCTGAGGTCCTAAGAGCTTCTTTTTCAGCCCTAGGATGACAAGTGCATCAATGTTTTAAAGAGCAGAGTCCACATTTTCAAGTGATATGTAAATTTGAAAAGTTCCACTTAAAATAATTACTAGCCTCAACAGTAACCCCAGTATTAAAACTTAAAATGTCCATATCAGGCAATACAAGTAGCTTAAAAAGGAAACCACTTTAAAGAGATGTTGGGTTTATTATAAAAAAAAATACCTTTTTATGGGTATAATATCGTTTTATTGAAACGGTAAACCAATATCATACGAGTAATAAACAGGTAAGTGGATAAGTGCAAGGCAAAGCTAAATACACTTTGTTAATTCTTCATTTTCCAAAGTGGAATACAAGGAAGTATAATGAGGTACCAGATCAGTAATATGGATAGACCCTACGGCTTGAGTAATGTCAACAACTGTAACAGAGAAGAGAGAGTACATTGGTATGAACCAAGCAGTTATATCCACTTGATGAAAAATATGGTGGTGGGGAAAAAGAACAGGATAGCAAACAAGTGTGGGGTGGGGGAAGCAAGAGGGGAAAGAAGGGCAAAGGGAGGAATCGGTGTGTGTTGTAAACTAGGGTCTCTCAGAGTCAACCAAGGGATTATATATAAGAAGTCACGAGTAGAGACTATTTTCAATCATCTCATGATTGTATGGGAGTATATACCATAGAGTTGATGAATTCTAACCAGCTGTCCCAGGTGGCGCAATAGGTTCAAATTTGTCGGTGGAGGACAGGATAATGTGAAACAATTTAGAAATATCATTACTCATTAAAAGATTGAACACTCTTTGCAGGATTATATTAAAATTTGGTGTTTTAGGAAAAATATACATGTCTGTATTAATTGCTTATTTACAGGACATATGAAACATATATATAAGTGGGTGGCATAACTGGATTGGATTGAATTACAGTTAGCATGTTACAGTACTTGGATAATTAACATGTTAAACTTCTCTACACCATACTTACCAACTTTCCCTGAATGTCAGGGAGACTCCCTGAACTAGGGGTGATCTCCCTCACTCCCTGAAGAGTCTTGTAGTCTCCCTGATGCTGAGCCAGTACAAGACGTGGTTGGCTTCGCCATCTATGACATGATGACACAGTTCAGAAATTGTGTCCTATGTCCATGTATTGATGCCTATGGAGGAGGCCATTTTCATGGAGACCAAGATTTAATCAAAGACTGACAGGTAAGACAACATGACTTCGGTAATGGAGACCAAAATGTAAACACACTTCAATCTCTAGAGATTCATTAGCTGCTTTTCTTTAACGCATAGTTGCCTACTCTCCCGGAATGTCCGGGAGACTCCCGCATTTCTGGGAGACCTCCCGGGAGAACAGGGCGACCTCCCGCTTCTCACCCACACAATAGATAAGTGGTGGAGGTGGAGTGCAATGACGCAAATATCGCGTCATCTTAGCCCCACCCCCTGCTGTAATTGGCCAAAATTGTGACAGTCATTTAGGGGGTGGGGCCAAAATTATGCGATTTGTCAAGCCCCGCCCCGCACGCCCACCTCCCCCGGGATCTCCCTGAAGCCAACAAGGAAAAGTTGGCAAGTATGCTCTACACTTCTTCTCTACACTTCACATGCACATTGTCAGACTACACAATCAGGGAAGTGATCAAATGCAGTGTTGATAATGCAGAGAGTTTTCATTTTGCTGTAGTGACAGGTTAATAAAAACATTTCTAATTACATTAAGATGATGGCTGAAAAAGTGGGCATTATGATTTCAATATTACAGTTTTACCTGTGTAAATATAGATTCAGACCTGAATTCTCTAAAAGCAAAAGGGCCTACTCAAACTAAGTACAATATTGTAATGTAAAAATTACACTGATCCCTGCTTGATCAAGGGGTTTATTTACTAAACTGCGGATTTGAAAAAGTGGAATGTTGCCTATAGCAACCAATCATATTCTAGTTATCATTTATTTAGTACATTGTACAAAATGACAGCTATAATCTGATTGGTTGCTATAGGCAACATCTTCAGTTTTTCAAACCCGCCGTTTAGTAAATATGCCCCCAAGTATTTGTGTCCTACACGAAAAAACAGCCAGTATTTTCCTTATGTGCAAAATAAAAAACTAATTTGCTCCCCTTGCATTGCAACATGGTTTTTCCAAGGTGCAAAGTTACTCCTTTTTTTGTTTTACTTTCCTTAATGAATAAGGCCCGTTGTCTCATTGGTAAGATCACATTTTAGTCTCTGGCTACACAATAGAACTGCAGAGTCAGATGTAATGAAACAGAGGCTTCTTTGGGAGATTTTTCCCTTATTTTTATATATGGTGCTTTTGTGGTAATTATAGAGATTGCAGGTCACTTCCTCAGATACCTCATTAATCAAACAGTAAACAACATAAAGTAACTTTAGAATTAATATCATAGTCAAAGAAGGTCTCTTTTATTTACTTTACCAGGTGTATATTTTTGTTATAGCACTGTTTTCCAAATTCTAGTTCTAGGCAAACAATATAAATTGTCCATTCATAATACCATACCTAAACAGAAGTGGAAGTTGCTCAATCAATGTATAGGTTTATAGCAGGTGCTTGAAACAAAGAACAAATACAGATAAATATCCATATATTTGCAAATGTGTGCAACTGAGATTTCTTCATTTTTATGTACAAATAGATATAGCAGCTTCTTTCCTGGTTATAGCAGTGTGCTGGGGATATTTCTCTATAATACCATACCTCCCAACATTTGGGTATGTATCATCCTTAGCAGAGCAGCAGTGGACGGAAAATCTCTCAATTTTTCCACAATAAAATGCCGCTGTATTTTAAATACTGAGCAAACATTAACTTACATAGATTCTGAGTCAGTACAAAACAAGTCAAGTGGTAGTGTGCAGCTGGTATAAATGCTGATTATTATACAGAATAGGAAAATACTCATAATTATCTCTAACATGAAAAATAATAATTGTACTGTGCAGCAAAAATCAGTGTCTTATTTTAGGCATTTCAAAGATCAATAGGGGGTAAGCCAGATAAACAGTACACAAAAAACACCAGAATGGTCGATAAAAACAATATCAGGAAAATTAGTTGGAGAAAACCTGTACGTTTGGGGAAGTGTACAGGGAAATATTGAGAAAGGGTGATAAGTAGGGATGTGCACCGGCGACTTTTGGTGTCTCGTGTTTTGTGTTTTGGATTCGGATTTTCGTGATGTTTTGGGTTCGGATTTGTTTCGCAAAACACCTGCCAAAAGGTTTTGGTTCGGATTTAAGGTTTTGGATTCGGATTTTTTTTTAAAAAAGCATAAAAAGTTCAAAAATCAATTTTTTGGGCTTATTTTCACTCCTACGCTATTATTAACCTCAATAACATTCAATAACAAGCATTTCCACTAATTTACAGTGTATTCTAAACACCTCACAATATAGTAATTAGTCCAAAACGTTGCAACGAGGTATCTTTCTGGACTGCGTAGTGGAGTGGTCCCCACAATATAATAAGAAAACCATCAACTGGTCTTAATCGCACCAAAAAATGTACCTGGACTGCGTAGAGGAGTGGGTCACCACAATATAATATGAAAACCATCAACTGGTCTTAATCGCACCAAAAAATGTATCTGGACTGCGTAGAGGAGTGGTCACCACAATATAATATGAAAACCATCAACTGGTCTGAATCGCACCAATAAATGTACTTGGACTGCGTAGAGGAGTGGTCACCACAATATAATTTAAAAACCCTGAACTTGTATCATTCGCACCAATAAATGTATCTGGACTGCGTAGAGGAGTGGTCACCACAATATAATAAGAAAACCATCAACTGGTCTGAATCGCACCGAATAATGTACCTGGACTGCGTAGAGGAGTGGTCACCACAATATATATAATAAGAAAACCATCAACTGGTATGAATCGCACCAAAAAATGTACCTGGACTGCGTAGAGGAGTGGTCACCACAATATAATTAATAAAAAACCCTCCACGGCTCTGAATTTCCCAAAAAAAAAATTCTGGACTGTGTAGTGGGGTGGCCCCGGTACTAAATTTGATACCGGGGCCACAATATAATAACTAGTTACACCCTCAACTGGTCAGAATTCCACCAAACAAGTATCTGGACTGCGTAGTGGGGTGGCCCCGGTACTAAATTTGATACCGGGGCCACAATATAATAAATAGTTACACCCTCAACTGGTCAGAATTCCACCAAACAAGTTTCTGGACTGCGTAGTGGGGTGGCCCCGGTACTAAATTTGATACCGGGGCCACAATATAATAAATAGTTACACCCTCAACTGGTCAGAATTCCACCAAACAAGTATCTGGACTGCGTAGTGGGGTGGCCCCGGTACTAAATTTGATACCGGGGCCACAATACCTCCTCCAAGTTCCAAGTGTAGTGTTTATAACATATTAACACTACACTAATTCTAGCACGTCAAACCCTCTTGTTTTAAATAATGACAGGGCATTTAACTTTTGATTAAATTTTTTGAATTTGTTGACATTTTCTTTTACTTTTTGAACATGGCAAACGACTGGTCACATAATGCCAAAAAAATACTTGCAAGATGGAATTGTCCTTGGGATATGTTGTTGAAATAGGACATGCACACTTTAACAAACCATTCATTTCAGCGACAGGGCCTACCAAACAACTGTGGCTGAAATGATTGGTTTGTTTGGGCGCCCACACCAAAATAACAATTAATCTCTCCCTGTACAAACTAAACTTGCTCTACTGAGGAAAGATGTCGTCCTCATCCTCAACTTCTGATTCCTCTCCCCCTACAGTGTGTACTTCCTCCTCCTCGCACATTATCAATTCGTCCCCGCTGGACTCCACAACCACAGGTCCCTCTGTACTATCTGGAGGGCAGTGCTGTACTTCATTGAGGAATTTATTATTCATTTTTATAAACATCATTTTTTCAACGTTGTGAGGAAGCAACCTCCTTCGCCGCTCACTGACCAGGTTCCCTGCTGCACTAAAAACTCTTTCCGAGTACACACTGGAGGGGGGACAACTCAGGTAAAATAGAGCCAGTTTGTACAGGGGCTTCCAAACTGCCTTTTGGAGTTCTACCACGTCACTACCTCTAGTTAATTTAGATTGCAAGGCTTGTAAATACTTTGAAGATAAAAAAAGCAGGCTGCACAGACTGTGGAGCTAGAAAGTGAAATTAAATGGACCACGTTACTTTGGTGGCTATCTATGCACCCCCCGACCCCCCCCCCCCCCAGCCTACACTTGTAGTTGAATATAAAAAAGGCAGGCTGCATAGACTGTAGAACTAGAAATTCAAATATACAAAGAAATGGACAAAGGCAGTTTGGTATCTGTCTGCATCAGATCCCCTCTCCACTAGGAGTAAAATAGAAAACTATTCAGCCGTCATATAATCTAGAATATAAATAGAAATTGAGAAAGGCAATTTGGTATCTGTCTGCATCAACATCCTCCTCAGGGCCAGCTACATCAATATCCTCCTCCCGGTGTACAACATTCACACCTTCATTAGCCAAATCTGTAACTGGACTGTGGGTGATCCTTCCAGCATATGCAGAGGGCGTGCTGCAAATGCTGGATGGAGTCATGTCTTCCGGTACAGTGATGGGAAGGTCAGGGTTCACAACCAACAACACCCTTGGACTTGCCTTGGGGATTTGTGATGTCATCTTGTCACGGGCGCTAGGAGTCTTTACCCAGGGATCACCAGGTGATAAGCTTACCAGAGCAGTATAGGTGGTAATATGGTACTCTGGTAGCGGGGTGATCACGGAACAGGAGACAGCAGATGATAGAGATGCTCGGGAAAGTCTATGACTAGCAGCACTGGTAATATATATGTAGAAATACACGAGGAACTGAATGGACAAAGGACACGTGAGGGTAGTCAGTGGTCTGCGGTAGCAAGTTGTACCACTGCTATAGTGAGGAGGAATGTCCAACAGAAATGAGGAGGTGATGAGAGTCAGTGGTCTGCGTGTAGCAAGTTGTACCGCTGTCTGGGTGAAGGAATGGGATCCAGGTGAAGGTATCCGGGGAGTCAGTGGTCTGCGTTAGCAAGTTGTACCACTGCTATGTGAGAGGAGACTGGAACAGGTGACACTGGAAACAGGAATCAGTGGTCTGCCTCTAGCAAGTTGTACCACTGAATATATATGTGAGGAGGAGCACGGGGAGAGACTGCAATACAGAGGATACACGGACACCTTGAACTTGATCCACAATGACATGCACAATATAGTAATGACTGAACAGCTCTGCAATAATACAAAGTCATAGAAACTATCCGGGCAAAAGATAACACAGTCAATGATGGCAAAAGTCTCAGCGGATAGTAAGCTCCAGAGGAGAACAACTCAGTCCAGCAAGATATGCAATACACCAGCACAGTCAATGAGAAGTATGCATACCGTGGTTCAGGAGCAGGCTGTCAGACAGGAGTGCAGAGATACCTGAACGGCTGGAGGCCGGCAGGATGCGAAGTCCCTGGAGGGTGAAGCGGTAATCAAGTAGGTGCAGCGCACAGGTAAGTAGACCAGCAGGGGAACAAATACTCAGGAAGCAGTAGTATGTAGAACTGGACTCCTGGAGGACCCTGAAGAGTAGCGATGGTCTAGACGAGATGAAAGCAGTGAGGCGCAGATCCGATGCAGACTGGCGAGTAGAGACCAGCAGGAACACTGAGAAGCACGGAGAGCGGATCAGCTGCTGCAGACACAAGTAGAACTGAGGAGTAGCAGCCAGCAGGACTCTGCAGGTACAAGGAGGTAGCGGATAGCAACCAGCAGGTGCAGCCACGATGAAACACGGGAGAGTAGAGCTGAGCTGGAACTGTTGAGCACGGAGAGCAGCGGATAGGAATCAGTTGTAGCAGTCTCGAGGAAACACGGGAGAGTTGAGATGAGCTGAAGACTGTAGCGCACGGAGGCAGCAGATAGGAATCAGCTAACAGTCACGATGAAACACAGGAGAGTTGAAGTGGTCTGAAGACTGTAGTGCACGGAGGCAGCGGATAGGAATCAGCTAACAGTCACGATGAAACACAGGAGAGTTGAAGTGGTCTGAAGACTGTAGTGCACGGAGGCAGCGGATAGGAATCCGCTAACAGTCACGATGAAACACAGCAGAGTTGAAGTGGTCTGAAGACTGTAGTGCACGGAGGCAGCGGATAGGAATCAGCTAACAGTCACGATGAAACACAGGAGAGTTGAAGTGGTCTGGAAACCACAGGAGTAGAAGTGGTCTGAAAACCACAGGAATCAGCAGCGCTGAATACACGAGGAAACACAGGAACACCTTCAGAGGCTCATGGGGAATGAGACTCCAAGATCAGGCAACGAGGTATGGACAGCAGGTGCTTTAAATAGGGAGTGTTGCCTGATCAGCCAATTAAGTTAAAGGAACAGGTACTGAAGGTTTTGAAAGGGCTGCGCATGCGCAGACCCTCAGGATGGTGGACGGCCACGGTTCCTAAACACACGGGAAGAAGCACTCACAGTCTGGTGAGTGACAGTACCCCCCCTTTTAAAGGTGGGCACAGAACGCCTGGAACCGGGCTTGTCCGGATTTTTGGAATAAAACTTCTTAAGAAGAGCTGGGGCGTTGAGATCTTCAGCTTTGATCCATGAACGCTCCTCAGGACCAAAGCCCTTCCAATGAACGAGGAAACGGAGAACTCCTCGCGAAATTTTTGCGTCCAATACATGAGTAATCTCGAAATCTTCCTCCTGAGGAACTTGAACTGGCTGAGGTGCTGAAGGAGGAGCCGAGAAACGGTTGATGATGAGAGGTTTGAGCAAGGACACATGGAAGGCATTGGAAATACGAAGGTTCTTAGGAAGTAGAAGTTTGAAACAAACTGGATTTATCACTTGAATGATCCTATATGGACCAATAAAACGGGGAGCGAATTTCATAGATGGGACCTTCAAACGAATATTTTTGGTAGATAACCAGACACGATCTCCAATTTTCAGTGGTGGAATAGCCCGCCTCTTCTTATCTGCGAAAGACTTATATTTGGCAGATGTCTTCTTTAAACAGGTTTTGACCTGAGACCAAATATTTTTGAAGGTCTGACAAACAGTCTCTACAGCAGGAACTTGGGTGGGAAGGAGGGCAGGAAATTCCGGAAAAGACGGATGGTGACCGTAAACCACAAAGAATGGAGTTTTGGACGATGACTCATGGTACATGTTGTTATGAGCGAATTCAGCCCAAGGAAGCAATTCTACCCAGTTGTCTTGATTGGCTGATGAGAACATCCTTATAAAGGTCTCGAGATCTTGATTGACCCGTTCAGTTTGTCCGTTTGATTGCGGATGGTAAGAAGATGAGAGTGCTAATCGTTTGCCCAAGGTTTTACAAAGGGCCGCCAGAATCTGGAAACGAATTGTACTCCTCTATCTGACACAATCTCAGACGGACATCCATGAATACGAAAGATTTCCTTAACGAAATGTTCAGCCAGAGTAGACGAGGAAGGCAAACCAGACAAAGGGACAAAATGAGCCATCTTCGAAAATCTGTCTACCACTACCCAAATAGTATTACAATTTTTACTAGATGGCAGATCAGTAACAAAGTCCATACTAATATGGGTCCAGGGCTTGGACGGAATGGGTAGTGGTTGCAGCAACCCCGCTGGAGTTCTGCGGGAGGATTAAAAATGAGAACACAATTCACAAGAAGCAACAAACTCTTTGACGTCTCTCCTCAACGAGGGCCACCAGTAACTTCGAGAGAGAATCTCAAAGGTCTTGCGTTCACCAGCATGTCCAGAAAAACGAGAAGAATGGAACCACAAAAGGATTTTCCTCCTAAGAGTAGGAGGCACGAGGGTCTTCCCAAATGGTAGCACTTTAGTGGAAGAAGCAGCCAGCGAGATACATTTGGGGTCTAGTATAGAATGGTTGGAAACCTCTTCAACGTCAGAGGACGTCACAAAAGCTCGAGATAGAGCGTCAGCTTTCTTGTTCTTGGCAGCTGGTTTGAAGGTTATGATTAATTGGAAACGGGAAAAGAAAAGAGACCATCTTGCTTGACGAGGATTCAAGCATTGGGCAGACTGTAGGTATGACAAGTTCTTATGATCCGTGAAAATCGTCACAGGGTGACGAGCTCCTTCCAATAAGTATCTCCACTCCTCTAATGCAACTTTGATAGCCAGCAACTCCTTGTCCCCGATAGTGTAATTTTTCTCCGCAGGCAGGAGACCCCGAGAGTAAAAGGCACAAGGATGGAATTTTTGTTGCTCCGAGCGTTGGGAGAGAATGGCTCCTAAGCCCACATTAGAGGCATCTACTTCTAGGAAGAAGGGAAGTGTCACATCAGGCTGTCGAAGAATGGGAGCAGAGGAGAAGGACTCTTTAAGAAATTGAAAGGCTTGGAGGGCCTCGGATGACCATTGCTTAGTATTGGCCCCTTTACGAGTCAGGGCCACAATAGGAGATGCAATGGACGAGAAGTCTTGAATGAAGCGTCTATAGTAATTGGCAAAACCTAAAAAACGCTGGATAGCACGAAGAGTAGTTGGCTGGGGCCAATGTAATACAGCATTCACCTTTTCTGGATCCATTTTCAGGCCAACTCCGGAAACAATATACCCCAAAAATGGAATCTGGGGCAACTCGAATGAACATTTTTCTAGTTTGCAGAATAATGAATTTTTCCGGAGTCTGGAAAGGACCTCTGCCACATGTTGATGATGAGAAGGCAGGTCCTGTGAAAAGATCAATATGTCGTCCAGGTAGACAACGACACATACATATAACAAGTCCCGAAAGATCTCATTAACGAAGCCCTGGAAAACAGCGGGGGCATTACACAACCCGAAAGGCATTACTAGATATTCATAATGCCCATCTCTGGTGTTGAACGCTGTCTTCCATTCGTCACCGGGCCGGATTCTAATTAAATTATAGGCACCACGAAGATCCAACTTGGTAAAGATCCGAGCTCCCTTGATGCGATCAAATAACTCAGTGATCAACGGAATGGGATACCGATTTTTAATAGTAATGGCATTTAATCCACGAAAATCTATGCAGGGGCGTAGTGATCCATCCTTCTTTTTTACGAAGAAGAACCCGGCTCCAGCGGGAGAGGTGGAAGGTCGAATAAACCCTCGCTGGAGATTCTCCTGGATGTAATCAGATGTAGCTTGAGTTTCAGGTAACGAAAGTGGATAGACCCGACCCCTAGGAGGAGTCTTGCCAGGTAGAAGATCGATCGGACAATCCCATGAACGATGAGGAGGAAGACGTTCAGACTGAGCTTTATCAAAAACATCGGCAAATGAAGCATACTGAGAAGGGAGTCCCGGTGAGGAAGATGAGATGGAAGATTGCTGTATTTTAAGAGGAATGACTTGAGAAAGACAACGATGATGACATTCAGCTCCCCAAGACGTAACTTGAGGAGTGCGCCAGTCAATCTGGGGAGAATGACATTGAAGCCATGGAAGGCCTAAGACAATCGGACTTGTCGTAACAGGAAGAATTAAAAACGAAATCTCTTCATGGTGTAGCACACCAATCTGAAGCGTTACTGGAGACGTACTCTGGGTGATGAGACCATTGATGAGACGTGATCCATCTATAGCAGTCACAGTAATCGGTGTTTTCAAAGTAATCACTGGTAGGGACCATTGATTCACTAGGGATTTAGAAATGAAATTTCCTGCCGCTCCAGAATCAATCAGTGCTTGAGACTCAAAGGATTTGGTAGCAAAGGAAATCGTAACATCAAAAGCGCAGACTTTTAATTTCGTAGAAGATGGAGAGGACTCCAGGGACCCTAACTTCACCTCTCCAGAACTAGTTAGGGCCTGGCATTTCCCGATTTCTTAGGGCAAGAACTGAGCATATGTGTGGAATCAGCACAATAGATACAAAGTCTATTCTTTACTCTTCGGTTCCTCTCCTCTAAAGTTAATTTGGAACGTCCTATCTCCATGGGAATCACAGAAGGTGAAGCTGGACGAAATTGAGGGGTTGAGCGAAGAGGTGCTTTAACTGAAGTTGTTTTCTCAGATTCTCTTTCACGAAACCTCATGTCTACACGATGGCAAAGAGAGATCAAATCTTCTAATGACGTAGGAAGCTCTTGGGTAGTCAGTGCATCTTTAATTTTATCGGAGAGCCCCTGCCAGAAGGCGGCAATTAATGCTTCAGTGTTCCACTGAAGTTCAGAGGCTAATATCCTAAATTGAATGACGTACTGGCCTACTGTATGAGAACCCTGACGTAAACGAAGAATGCTGGAAGCAGCGGAGGTCACACGATCTGGTTCATCGAACACACTTCGGAACATAGAAATGAATTTGGCACTATCTTGTAATACAGGATCGTTTCTCTCCCACAGAGGGGAGGCCCAAGCCAGAGCTTGTCCAGAAAACAATGAGATAAGATAGGCCACTCTGGAACGATGGGTAGAAAAATTTTGAGGTTGGAGCTCAAAATGAACTGAGCATTGGTTGAGAAAACCCCTACAAGTTTTGGGGTCTCCATCGTACTTTGACGGAGTAGGCAGGTGTAGCGTGGGAGCTGTAGACACCTGGGATGGCACTGGGGAAACGGAGGAAAGCACAGGAGCTTCAACATTAGCTGTAACGGTCTGTCCAGATGTTCCTTGGGAGGCTAACGACTGGTAGCATTGAAGTAACAGCTGTTGGCGAGCATCCTGTTGCTCCACACGGGTGACCAGATGCTGCAGCATCTCTTTGGCTGTAGGTTCCGTATCTGGGTCTGTCATGGCCTGATCTTACTGTCACGGGCACTAGGAGTCTTTACCCAGGGATCACCAGGTGATAAGCTTACCAGAGCAGTATAGGTGGTAATATGGTACTCTGGTAGCGGGGTGATCACGGAACAGGAGACAGCAGATAATAGAGATGCTCGGGAAAGTCTATGACTAGCAGCACTGGTAATATATATGTAGAAATACACGAGGAACTGAATGGACAAAGGACACGTGAGGGTAGTCAGTGGTCTGCGGTAGCAAGTTGTACCACTGCTATAGTGAGGAGGAATGTCCAACAGAAACGAGGAGGTGATGAGAGTCAGCGGTCTGCGTGTAGCAAGTTATACCGCTGTCTGGGTGAAGGAATGGGATCCAGGTGAAGGTATCCGGGGAGTCAGTGGTCTGCGTTAGCAAGTTGTACCACTGCTATGTGAGAGGAGACTGGAACAGGTGACACTGGAAACAGGAATCAGTGGTCTGCCTCTAGCAAGTTGTACCACTGAATATATATGTGAGGAGGAGCACGGGGAGAGACTGCAATACAGAGGATACACGGACACCTTGAACTTGATCCACAATGACATGCACAATATAGTAATGACTGAACAGCTCTGCAATAATACAAAGTCATAGAAACTATCCGGGCAAAAGATAACACAGTCAATGATGGCAAAAGTCTCAGCGGATAGTAAGCTCCAGAGTAGAACAACTCAGTCCAGCAAGATATGCAATACACCAGCACAGTCAATGAGAAGTATGCATACCGTGGTTCAGGAGCAGGCTGTCAGACAGGAGTGCAGAGATACCTGAACGGCTGGAGGCCGGCAGGATGCGAAGTCCCTGGAGGGTGAAGCGGTAATCAAGTAGGTGCAGCACACAGGTAAGGAGACCAGCAGGGGAACAAATACTCAGGAAGCAGTAGTATGTAGAACTGGACTCCTGGAGGACCCTGAAGGGTAGCGATGGTCTAGACGAGATGAAAGCAGTGAGGCGCAGATCCGATGCAGACTGTCGAGTAGAGACCAGCAGGAACACTGAGAAGCACGGAGAGCAGATCAGCTGCTGCAGACACGAGTAGAACTGAGGAGTAGCAGCCAGCAGGACTCTGCAGGTACACAGAGGTAGCGGATAGCAACCAGCAGGTGCAGCCACGATGAAACATGGGAGATTAGAGCTGAGCTGGAACTGTTGAGCACGGAGAGCAGCGGATAGGAATCAGTTGTAGCAGTCTCGAGGAAACACGGGAGAGTTGAGATGAGCTGAAGACTGTAGCGCACGGAGGCAGCAGATAGGAATCAGCTAACAGTCACGATGAAACACAGGAGAGTTGAAGTGGTCTGAAGACTGTAGTGCACGGAGGCAGCGGATAGGAATCAGCTAACAGTCACGATGAAACACAGGAGAGTTGAAGTGGTCTGAAGACTGTAGTGCACGGAGGCAGCGGATAGGAATCCGCTAACAGTCACGATGAAACACAGCAGAGTTGAAGTGGTCTGAAGACTGTAGTGCAAGGAGGCAGCGGATAGGAATCAGCTAACAGTCACGATGAAACACAGGAGAGTTGAATTGGTCTGGAAACCACAGGAGTAGAAGTGGTCTGGAAACCACAGGAATCAGCAGCGCTGAATACACGAGGAAACACAGGAACACCTTCAGAGGCTCATGGGGAATGAGACTCCAAATCAGGCAACGAGGTATGGACAGCAGGTACTTTAAATAGGGAGTGTTGCATGATCAGCCAATTAAGTTAAAGGAACAGGTACTGAAGGTTTTGAAAGGGCTGCGCATGCGCAGACCCTCAGGATGGTGGATGGCCACGGTTCCTAAACACACGGGAAGAAGCACTCACAGTCTGGTGAGTGACACATCTGTTTAGAAGGCAGAGTTCTTTGCTGTTTTGTTGTTGTTGCTGACAGCATAACTCTCTTAAATTTTTTGTAGGGGGGGGAGGAGGAGGGCTTAGATCCTTGGGTGTAGCTGGACCACTAGTCATGAACACGGGCCAGGGCCTAAGCCGTTCCTTGCCACTACGTGTCGTAAATGGCGTATTGCCAACTTTACGTTTCTCCTCAGATGATTTTAAGTTTCTCTTTTTGCTATTTTTTGAGAACTTGGGCTTTTTGGATTTTTCATGCCCTGTACTAGGAGATTGGGCATTGGGCTTGCCAGACGACGTTGATGGCATTTCATCGTCTATGTCATGACTAGTCGCAGCAGCTTCAGCATTAGGAGGAAGTGGGTCTTGATCTTTCCCTACTTTATACTCCAAATTTTGGTTTCCCATTATATGTAGCACAAGAGAGCGTACCCCTAAGCCACACACACTCGGCAAAGCCTTTAAAAATTATATGCGGCACAGGAGAGTACCACTGGACTTATACTGCTGAATCAGTGAACTTTGTAATATAGCAGTACCACTGGACTTATACTGCTGAATCAGTGAACTTTGTAATAGCAGTACCACTGGACTTATACTGCTGAATCAGTGAACTTTGTAATAGCAGTACCACTGGACTTATACTGCTGAATCAGTGAACTTTGTAATATTTCAGTACCACTGGACTTATACTGCTGAATCAGTGAACTTTGTAATATATCAGTACCACTGGACTTATACTGCTGAATCTGTGAACTTTGTAATAGCAGTACCACTGGACTTATACTGCTGAATCAGTGAACTTTGTAATAGCAGTACCACTGGACTTATACTGCTGAATCAGTGAACTTTGTAATATTTCAGTACCACTGGACTTATACTGCTGAATCAGTGAACTTTGTAATAGCAGTACCACTGGACTTATACTGCTGAATCAGTGAACTTTGTAATATATCAGTACTACTGGACTTATACTGCTGAATCAGAGAACTTTGTAATATATCAGTACCACTGGACTTATACTGCTGAATCAGTGAACTTTGTAATATATCAGTACCACTGGACTTATACTGCTGAATCAGTGAACTTGGTAATATTGCAGTACCAATGGGCTTATACTGCAGGATTGGTTTTGCAAATTTTGTTGTACTTAAAAAAAAATGTAATTAGATTTTTGTATTTTTTTTTATAACTATTTTTTAATTTTTTAAACACTTGGGAATATTGGGGAAATAAGAACTATGCCCTTAGAAGCACAGAGCACAGGACACAGGACCACTGGACTGAACAGGACACAGCACAGGACCCAGCTGCACCACTGAACTCAAAATTGACAGAGCACAGCACACAGCACCACTGGACTGATACTGCAGGACACAGCACAGCACAGCACAGAACTAAACAGCACAGCACAGAACTAAACAGCACAGCATGAGATCTGCCAGGACAGAGGACCACCTAACACACCCTCCCTCTACCCTGATCAATGCCCGAGTGAAGATGGCGGCGACTAGCGGGGAATTTATAGGTTCCGAGTATCGCAAGATCCGACAGCGGGATTATGACTCCGAGCCTCGGTTTCAAGTTTTCATTTGGCGCCAATACCCGGATCTGTCTCGGATCCGACTCGGATCGGCAACCTTCGGGTGGGCTCGGATTCAGGAAATGCGAGTGCGCTCATCTCTAGTGATAAGTACTGACAAGGCGCAGGAGCCAGTAAGAAGGTACAAGAGAAGTACAGGATACAATTGAAATATTGAAATGATGAAAGGTAGAGTAACAGTGTGGAAGATAGGAAGAGAACAGACAGACAGGTGAATTACAGAACAACTGATTCAAAAGAAGTAAAGTAGAGATATAGACTAGTTAGTCACATAGTTTAATAATTGTTGGCAAGCTTGTCAGTAAGTAAAATATTGTTAGTCATTTAGGGGCTCATTTAGTGGTAGGGTGAAATGCCAGGGTTTAAACATAAAATATGCTTATTTGAACAGTGCTTGCACATGAAAAATGCATCCTAGGCCAAGTACAGTAAAAGCATTCTACTTAGAAGCAAAGACAGCTACAGCTAAACCTGTCAGAAACATATCATATTGTGGGTATTCTACCCCAGGAGGAAAGGTTCATGCTAATGAAGCTAATTGCAGTTAAATAAAAAGGTTTGAAGTTAATATAAAACCCTACATCACCCCCCAAAAAATGCTCCCAGCACCAGCACTCATTGCCTAGCTTGGTAGCGCCAATTGCCCCCCCCTTTTAGCGCTCATTGCCTAGCCTGGTAGCGCCAATTGCCCCAACTTTTAGAAAAGCTAAGGCCATATTGAAGTACTAGAGTTCTTCTCAACGCATGTGCCCAGTGGGGTAATAAATAGTTCAAAGACAGATTTCAGCATTTTCTGCTGGTGCTCTACAGTCCCAGTAAGCCCTGGCAGCCCTAAACTGCTTGGGTATGCTGTTGCAGCCTGTCAACTATTAATCAATTCAGAGATCTCTGTCTACCATTCGTGTCAGGTGTTTTCACCAGCAATATGGCTTTTTATCGCTTTGTCCTATACATTCAAGGGGTTCAAGGGGTTACCACCAGCAGTAGCACTGCACTGCATGGAAAAACCTATTTAACAAACATGACTTTGTTACATTTAACGTCACAATACTTTTTGTGTTATCACAATCTCTGAATGTTTTGAATAAAGCACTTTTTGAATATGTAAAGATTTTAAGATTTTTTTTTTTTACATTTTTAGATTTTTTTACCTATTTTTTTTTTTTTCAATTTTACTGGAACTCAAACCCCAAATCAGGGCTTTCAGTTGCAGGATTCGCTAGTTGTCTCTTGGCTGAGGCTGGCCAGACAAAGCAGTAGGTCATCTATTCCCCTGCAGATGAGTTGCCTAGGCAGCTGAGTATACCATGCACAAAAACACCTCCTACTTACCCTGCTAACCCATGGTACCACCAGACATATCATAGAAACAAATGTATCCACATATCCTAAAGGATACCACTTGCCTCATGGTGTAAATATGGAAGAACCCTTACCCACTGCACTTGCTGTGATGATTAATCATATTTGGAAAGTCTACCATCACTTGGTGATTTCTTTCACCACAGTCTGGCAGCCATAGGAAGATGAGTTTGATGACTCTCTTGACATTTGAAAGCTCTCTAACTTTCTCTGCAGAAAAGATATTTAAACTCCTCTCTTCTAGGGTCCATGGTCTGCATTCTGTTTGTATAGAGCTTTCTCTCTCACTTGGTAGGATCTAGGATTGGATGTGTCCCTCCTGGCTCCATTGCCCAACCTCTTTTCCCTCTCTATCCTCTCTCCCCCTCACAACATCCTAGGTTTCTGCTGTATAAAATGTCTATGTTACCATGCTCTTAGAAACACATTATTGTTCCATGTGCCTAAGTAGATTTATGTAATCCCTTGCTGTAATTACATGTATGTATTTTATTGTGTGTTCCTAAGGTTCAATAAAGGTCTTTAAAAAAAAAAATCATTCTTTTCCCACTTTTCATAAATAGGCCCTTATGTTAGTAAAAAAAATGTCCATTATGTTAAATACCTTTTATTTGTCAGGCTGCCTATTATGGGCAGAGTGAAAAGTAACAAGGATTAAGGGGGAATATTGATAGGAGATAGACAGAAACAGCAAGAGATAGGGACCAACAGAACAGGATCAGAACGAGTAGGGAGTAAGCCACAGCCTCATCCAGTAGTGATCCATAACTAGAGAGACACTAAGAGCAGCAGACGAGTCGTTTCAGAGCCACCTTGGACAAAAGCAGGAAGGTATAGACTGGGAACTTACAGCAACTTTAATGCTCTTCAAAGACATAAGTAGTACCATTAATGAATAAGTCAGCTAAGCAGATAGGTACTATTAAGGATCAAGCAAAAGGATACAAGGATATATTCAGGATCTGCTCTGTGATGATGGACAACAAGATTATAATGAACATTCTAACCCCTAATTCTGTCAAGGACAGCAACTGCAAAGATGAGACATTTTCACTGGTTTAATTATTACATTTCTTAGATAAGGGTAATATAATTATAATCTATTGTTGTGTCTTACCTTAATTCAAATATAGTATCAATTATGATTAAATATTTGTTTTGCTTAGTAAGTACATCCCTCTGCATTTCCCTTTGCAACTATCCTTTGTCCTCCTCCCCACCAAATTCCTCTGTAGTTGTTTCTATTTCCTCCAATAAAATTATCATGCATTTAAAAGTGTCTAGCTTATTATGGGGTCTTGTGTTGGTTGGGGTACTGAATGGGGTCAGTGGCATTACCTCTCTAAAGAGAAAGACACAGTGGACCGCAGACCACCATTCGACAACAGGACCTAGGGAGATTACATTTTTATTGGTGGTATTGAACTCTGGACTATTATACAGTAACACATCCTCAGGAGTTTTGAGTCATTTGTCTGACCTGGAGGCTCCTAATTCACCGTCAAGCCACACCTGGAAAGCACATTGAGAGAAGATTTATGCTGTTTATACAGCCATATTTTTAAATGCAGAATGGCCACGGTTTCAAAGCACACCAGGTTGGGTGCTAAATGTATTATTTTTATCTTTCATGGAGCATATTCCCGTTTGGAACTTTTTCTAGGGGATATATCTAAGTGAGAGCAGCACTGTTTGGGTGCAATTATTACAGGCTTTTTTGCACTCTATATTTGTTTCAACATATGCTCCAAAATATTTTTTGTGTGAAGTTGTATGTTCTCCCCATGTTTGCGTGAGTTTCCTCCGGCTGCTCTGTTTTCCTCACAGATACTAAAACATAGTAGGTTAATTGGCTGCTGACAAAGTTAGCACTACTCTGTGTGTCATTGTCTTTGTGCGTTAGAGAATTCAGACTATAAGCTCTGATGGGGCAGGGACTGATGTGAATGACAAATATTCTCTGTACAGCGCTGCGGAATTGGTGGCGCTATATAAATAAATGAGAGATGATTATATCTATATATGTTGTTCACATTTAGATTGCAGGTTTCGGATTCATTGTGGATATTGTCATTTATTGATACTGTTACATAAATACATTTGGATACATTTGTACACAAGTAGAAATTTTGCAGTTGCGTTATATTTTGCATACAGATGAGAAAAGCTAGAGGTTTTTACTATGTTATTTGGAATGCCCCTACAATCATGAAATCTGTACCTCAATGTTTGCACAGGCATTACATGTTCCATCTAGTCTAAAGATTCAATTGAATGGAAGCCTCAGGGATTACATCCAAGAAAATTACGGTGGTTTCAGCCAATGAAACAATCATGTTTCCAGGAAGTGAAGCCACAGTAGTTTCTGAATGAAATCGTTTGGCTTTTTTGTAAAAAAAAATGTTTCAAAACTGAAATGTCATCTGCTGTGCCTTTCAAGAATCAAGCGTGTGCAATTAGTGAAAGTGCTCAGCTTTTGGACAGTAGTGTGGCCAGAGGGCAGCCAGTTGATCAGCACAGCGTTAGGGGGATCGTAACTAAGATCATTGTTTTAACTACAACGCCTAGAATGCCAATAGAGCCAAAGCAAAATGAAAAGCTATTGAAAGATGAGCCTGTATGATGACTTCCTGCGTGCTAATTGGCTTGTTTCTATTTCCAAAATATTTTAAAGTAACAGTAAAATGTTAGCCCCCGGCAAGACATTGAAACAATGATAATAGGTAAATTGAAACTCAATGACATATTTCACTCATCTCTGTTGATAAGTATGTGTATGTGTTCCTGTATGTATGTACAGCTATCGTATTTATAGTGTGTAACTTCGAGGAATGATGCCTCTGGAATAAACACCTTCTCCCATCTCTCCATTATAATATTCCTGCTTTGCTCCTGCTAATATGTACATGCAACTGCATTATTTTCAAGTTTTCAGACTTTTTAATGTGCACTGTTTTTATTTATCTGAACTAGAATAAACACATGTCTACAAAATTGCCAAAGGCCAACTTCATGAATAAATTGCAAAATATGTCAGAGTATTCATACCAATCATGATATTTTGCTTTTGGCAGCTGTTTCGAGTAGGATATGTTTTTCTTTTCTGCCTTGACATTCAGATTACATCAAATCCTTGTACCAGAATTTACCATTCATGCAGCACACATAAGTGATTTAACATAGTAAGCCAGGTGTATATTGTATATAGCTGTTGTATATTGAACCGTACATTTTTCAAATTAAACTATTTATTAGCTTAAATTACACTATATATAAATGACAAATTTCTAATTATTAATTGTGCAATGTAAGCTAATTTGTTATTTGCTTATTAACTATTAATTATTTTCTTAAAGTTAACCTTAAACTATGTACTGTTACATCTAGCAGATATAGACATAGAGAAAAAAACAATGTATAAAGTACTTGATCACAAGCAGCTGGAAAGTTTTCTGTGCCAAGAACAAACTTGTGTACCCAACATAAGTAATAGCACATAAAAATGACTGTATGCATGTCAGTGACATGATCAGATTAAGGAAATAAACAGATTATCTGCACTGCCCAGTAAAGAATGTTGAGGTGCAGCCATTATGATACAGTGCAGAGGGAACTCCCAGAACCTCCTATAGATAAAAGAAAACTCCGCAAAGACGTTAAATAATTAAGTGGAGAGAAAGTTTCACTATAGTGTGCAGTTGTTGCTGATATCGGGTGGTGTAATGAAAAGGGACCTACATGTTTTGTCTGTAACCAGATGGGGCTTCTTCAAGGATAGTCTATGAATGATCAGATTAGTCAATACTGTTAAATCTTTATCAGCTTGCATTTTGGGAGAAAATTGAGTTTCAATTACATATCTGCGGATTATGTTTCATGGCTTCTTACATTGTTTATGATATTTATGGATAATCAAAATGTGTGTGCCCAGCAATGACTGTTGTGAAGCCAAAAACATTTTGTAGTAAATAGTATATTATAATGCACTTTGACCAAAATTAATTTATTCATAATTATTATATTGGAAGAACATTACACTACAGCCAATGTTCCCTCTAAGTAGTACGTCCACTCACTTTCTACAGCATCCCTTACATACTTCTTCATTTTCCGTACAGAAAAGAAACAGGGGTGAGAGTCCTCTGGCTAAAGTAGAAAGAAAGCACAACAAATCTCCAACATGTCCCTTTTGTCAATTGCTGTCAATCTGTCACTTTGACTACTCTAATCAAAAGGTACATTGTATGGGCTGCACAGCAGTCTGAGAAGATGTAAAGCAGGTCAGGAGGGGCATGTGAGGCACAGATTGGTGAGATGGGTGGTATGAGGCACAGACTGGTGTGGAAGGAGGAATATGGGTTACAAGCAGGTGAGGAGAAGGACATGTGGTCTATAAACGGCAAAGGATTGGGCATCTGTGGCATTGCCTGCTGAGGTGGAGAAAACGTGGGGGTATGGATTGGTACTATACGGATTATAAGTAACACAGTGGAAAAAATCAGAGAAGATTAGATTACATTGCTCAACAACATTTTTATTTTGCTTATGTTGCATTTATGCCACAGGCAGGCCCGGCGCTCCCATTAGGCAGCCTCAGGCAGTTGCCTAGGGCGCTGGGACCTGCAGGGCGCCGCTCCCACTGACTAGATTTGAAAATCTAGTCAGTGGAGAAAAGTGTGAGAGAGGTGCAGCGGCGGCCGGGTGCCGACACTGTTTCTTCAATGTCCGCCCGCCCGGGCTGCCCGGCGCATCGCACAGCTGATCACCTGATCACTCACGTCAATGATCAGGTGTCAGATCTTCCCATCGGCCGCGGCGCCTGTGCTGGCAGACAGTGTGAATAAAGTTTTGTAATACCCAACACCCCCCTCCCTTCCCAGCATGCATCGGCTGCTCCACCCCTCTCCCTTGTGGTAAAGAAGGTGAGGAGCGGTGGGCAGCCATTAAAGAAGAGCCTCCCAGCCTTCAGGATCCAAAACAGTAAGTATTTATCTTTTTTTGGGGGGTATTATTAATTAAATTTAATTAATTAAAGTGTGTAGTAAAAAAAAATGTTGGGGGTGAGATTTTTAATTATTATGTCACCCTTTTTTGGTCTATGTTCAATTTAAAAACTATGGTGGTTAAAATAATTATTTTATTGCACCTGATGCTCTATATTTGACTTGCTTAAAGTCAATAATAGAGCATGACGTGCCAATAAAATAATTAGATAGATAGAGCATGAAGTTGCAAATAATATTAATTTTTCTCCCACGTAGCTTGAAAATTAAATATAGAGCATGAGGTGGAAAATAGTATTTTTTCAATGATATAAACATTACTATTTGCCACATCATACTCTATATTTAATTTGCAAAATATGCGGTGGAAAAATGACTTATTTTGCACTTCATGCTCTAACTTTGATTTAAACACTATTGTGGATAAAATAATTATTTTATTGGCACCTCATGCTCTATTATTGACTTGAAGCAAATCATGGTGCTGCAGTGGGGGGGGGACAGAGGACATGGGGCTGCAGGGGGGGAGAGAGGACATGGTGCTGCAGGGGGGAGGACAGAGGACATGGTGCTGCGGGGGGGAGAGAGGACATGGTGCTTCGGGGGGGGGAGAGGACATGGTGCTGCAGGGGGGGCAGAGGACATGGTGCTGCAGGGGGGGGGCAGAGGACATGGTCAAGCAGCAGGGGGCAGTATGCTGCAGGGGGGGACATGGTCAAGCAGTAGGGGGGCAGTGTGCTGCAGGGGGAGCAGTGTGATGGGTCATTCTCACAAGTTTTTGTTCCCATATCTAATACTTGGATACTTCCCCTCTAGAAATCCTGTGATTGCCCCTGGACAGCAGTGGAGTCTGGACAACGTTCTCTATGAAACATCACGGCAGCCAGACCGCTGTAGAAGGTAAGGGTTATCTTTTTTTTTTTTTACCAATAATGAAGTGTGTGAGTGTCTGGGAAGTGGGTATTTGGCGTGTCTTGGGGTGGGGTGGAGGGGGGGGGGGGGCGGTATTTTGAAATTTTGCCTAGGGCGCTGAGAACCCTAGCACCGGCCCAGGGGGCTTCTTATAGTATTTTTTGTGCTGATTTCATATCTATTTTCCAAATTTATGTGGAGGGTAAGATATTTAACTTGCTTTTAAATTGATAATTTTTCAAAATATACACAATATAATATTTGTATAGTTAACTCACCTAAATGTACTTTTAGTACATTTTTATTTATTTTCCTTCTGTATTGGAATGTCCCTTTTTAGTGTTCCCAGTACAACGGTATTAGATTCATTAAGACCTCTCCTACATTGCACTAGTATAAAATAAGTAAGTAAAACAGAAAAATGGTTAAAGCATTGTTTATATTTAAATAATGACTCCTCAGACATCTCTTTTATCACTTTATTAAAAATATTATGCCCAGTGGATTACATAATGTAAGAAATTTATTTTAGATAAAGTGATATTTTGTTAACCTATTGGGTGTGTATTTTATTTAACTACTTATTATATATTGGTACAAGCAGGCTCACCTGGCATTGTGCGTATATGATTTGTATTTCAGTGTTGATATATTAGCAAATTATTTTGTAAATAGACCAAAAATAGAATTTAGAAAATAAAATTTGTTGCTTTGTCTTGTTTTGTTATGTTATGTTATTTTTTAACGATACAAAAAGTGAGAATAGTAAACATTCTCAACACATAAACTTGAACTCGACTTATGGATATGAAAAGATACACCTTCTAAAAGGCACATGTAAAGAAAATATTAATTCTACCTAGGATGCATCTCTAAGGAGCGTGCTTTGCTTGCGTGTGTATGCCCTTACTGTACTGCATTTGCAAGTGAACTTCCCTGGTCTGCCTCTCTAGGTGCAAGGTTCTGAAAGTATGTGATATATGTAACGCTAAATACTAGTTCTTTAAAGCACACTTTTAGTTGGAGCAAATGGCTTTCAATCCAACTCTAAATGAGGACTTACTTGTATAATATTTATTACAGCTTTATTGGCAACTGTTTTCGTATCTTTAAATGTTTGTAATTGTTGCTGGTTCATTACTGTGGTTTATTAATACCATGTGATGAGACTGAGCATTGCTCATTACAAATACAGTGGTTAAATATTGTTCAGATCATTACTGCTCCAGCAATTGGGGGATACAATTAAAGGGAACATTGTTTACAGTAAGATACCAAGAATATTAAGTTAATCATGTAATGTTTCTTCATAAGGTATCATTTCAAAACATATTTAAATGTCGAATACACAAAGCTGGACGTCCACAAAGCACAATTACCTAGAAAACTGACTACAACTTCACTACACTACACTGCAATCATTCTGCAATAATATAGCAACATTTGTGATTTCCTCCAACAGTGAATGCATCAAGAATTCCACTTTTATGAACATAAAGAGTGAATTCAATTGGCCGTGATACTCTCGAAGGTAACACGGCCTGCACACTATTGCTGTTACTACGGTAATGGTGTGCATTATTACCATTAGTATGGTCATTTTTAACGCTGATTTTTGCTTTCTGTTTGGGGAGTCGTAAGCAGAAAACCGGGTTAAAATTACTGTATAAAAGGTAATAGTGCGCAGGCAGCATTACTTTCGAGAGTAACGCAGCTAATTGAATTCCCCCCAAAATGTGTGATTATGCATTTGCATGATAAATATGAAAAATATAGTGAAAGTGTAAAAATGTCTCTTTAAAGTCCAGGGGGTAAAAGTATCAAAGTGCGAGTTTGCCATCGTGTTTAAATCGCGGCAAATTTTAAAAAAACTGGAAATGTATCAAGCTGCGATTTTGACACTCATGTTCAAAATCGCTGGTCATCTCTGGCGATTTTGAGCGATGTAAACACTCCCGAGTTTAGCTAACTCTCCTGTGTTTGGCAAACTCTCCTGTGTTCTAACAGTGAGTTGTAAACACATCACTGTTACAATGACCTGTCATACTGCTGCCAGAGTTCCGGCAGCTGTTAAAATGTTAAAGAACAGATAAAAGTTTTTTTAAAAAAACCTTGAATTTACTGTATTACAGGTTACGCAAGTAGCGTAGAGCATGTGCAATGCTCTACGTTACTTGCGTAAGCGCTAAATACAGTATTATGTGATTTCCCCACTAGCGTGGAAAAATACCATAATACAGTAGTTAGCTCTTACGCAAACGGCGTAAGAGCATTGCAGCTAGGACCTCCTACTAGGTAGGAGGTGTTTGCAGGGCCTCAAGTTTATTTTTTTTAAGAACTTCAATCAAGCCTAAAGAGTCGGGATGTTACAAATATGTGCCCCTTCTGGGCGAAGAGTTCCTGTTGGAAAAGATTCCCTTATGGAGGTACAAATGGCTGGGACTGGGGCAAGCCGGCAAGATGGATTTACAAATACTTAAGGACAGGACCAAGCCATCAAGAAAGAAGACATCATCGGTAAGTATTTGGGTTTTATTATTTTTAATAAATACTTGTGGTTTAAAAAAGGGTGGTTAGTGTCTTTATTGTGGGGTTTATTATTTTTAATAAATATGTGTGGTTTGTATGAGGGTGTTGTGGCTTTGTAAACTTTTTTCTTTGTGGAACTACAGGGCCCAGCAAGCCAGGGATGTCAGGGCATGTTGGCACTTGTGGTTCTCCAAGTGCCAACATGCCCTGGCTGCCGTGGGTATGCTGGTGCTTGTAGTTATACAAGCACCAGCATTGCCACATTGTTTTTGGCAACCTGGCTGGCTGGGACTTGTAGTTCCACAAACAAAATTGGTGTCAGTTTTTTTTTTTACTACTTTACGTCGTATTACCCTACTACCCACAGCCCAGGGGTAGTAGGAAGAGCCCAGGTGCTATCAGCACTGGGCTGGTTCTTTCTAGGGGGGGGCCCGTTCGTTTTTTTCAGCGGACCCCACTCCCTAGGGAATCCAGCCCAGCGCTGAACAGTCTAGGGTTGGTTAGTCATAATGGCAGGGGGACCCCTGCCGCGCGTCCCCCTGCTATAGTGCCGCCAATCCTGGCTGGTTTGCCTAGTGCTGGTAAAGTGAAAATCGGGGGAACCCCACGCAAAATTTTTCCCCGATTTTCACGGGACCAGCACTAGTCAGGCAGCACTAGGGTTAAGCATAAATAGCGGGGGGACCCCACGCTTTTTTTTAAAAAAAAAAACTTTTATCTGTTCTTTAACATTTTAACACTGCCAGGGCAGTGTAACAGTGATGTGTTGATACAACACGCTGCTATCAAGCAGCGTGTTGTATCTGGCGTGTTTAGAAGCAAACTCTCCTGAGTTTGCTTACTCGCAGCTTCATACATTGTAGACTTGTATAGCTGCAGTGGCAAACAGTGGTGAGTTTGATCTCTGGCGATTTTGCAAGTAGCGATTTTGACAGAAGCAGAACTCTGGCGATTTTGTATGAAAACTCAGCTTCATACATCGGCTAGTTTCAACTCTCCTGAGAAAATCGCTGGAGTTGCAAACTCGCAGCTTGATACATTTACCCCCAGATAACAGTACTTTCACTTCAGTACCACAGTCTTTGTTAATTTCTTAATTTTTAAAATTAAAATACTGCTTGTTGCAGGTATCATTTATGTCCGAAATCATAACTCCCATCATTCTAATATCCAGGACAGGGGACATGGCCACTCCCCCAGAGAGCTGCCTAGGCTGTCCCTTAGATATCTCCCTTCCCCTCCCAGCATTGCAGCACCAGTAGCAGGGCGACGGCACCCGTTCATTAAATGTAAGATATCTCCCAATACTTCCACCCATGGGACAAATATGTTTGCAAGTGAGACAGCTGGACAGAGCCCCAAAATTGGGACTGTGCCGCCGAAATTAGGACAGTTGGGAGGTATGCTTAAGTTGATTATGTAAGTGAGAGAGCAATGGGACTTTATTACAATTGTCACATTTGTGTGTTGTAAGTGCATGGGTATTTGTGCTCATTTAAATGAGATTCCATCCATCAAATGAGCTTGGTTAGTATAAAAGCTGTCCAATTGAAAGTATTTCTGACTACTGGCACTTTCTGTGCACCTGTAATGAACAGTACTTTTGTGGATAGAGGTGATGGGGTGTGTGCCTTGCAAGATGCACTCGCTCTATCCCTCAATCGTATTTTTTTATCCTAATGCACAAAACAAGATCTTGATTTTGCATGGGGGCTTAAAACAAGGTGTATAAGAGTATCTAACCCAAATTCAGCTAAAAATGCCCCGATCTACAAAGCAGGAGATTCCTGCCTTTGCAGTCTGCAGACGCTGAATCTTGAGACTTGTAATTATAAAGAGACATAGAACAAGTTTACTGGACAAGGATTGGTTGAAGCCATTGGAAATCCCTTTAAACGTAATGCATGATATTGCACTAATAAATGCAAGATGTTATTAAATACTGTAGTAATATTTTTGAAGAAGGTCTTAGCAACTTTATAGGGCCACCTCAGTCAATGCAACTTGCATTGCTGATCCAATAATGTATCTACAAGTTAGACATAAGCAAACATTTAAAAACCATTCCAAAAACATACTAGTTGGTTAATTGGCTGCTATTAAAATTGACCCTAGTCTCTCTTTCTCTGTCTGTGTGTGTATGTATGTATGTATGTTAGGGAATTTAGACTGTAAGCGCCAATGGGGCAGGGACTGATGTGAGTGAGTTCTCTGTACAGCGCTGCGGAATTAGTGGCGCTATATAAATAAATGGTGATGATGATGATGATGATGGAACATTCACTTCACTCCACATTTGGGATAGGTATTTTATACATTTAGTGGAATTTGTATTCCACATAGAACACCCTCTATCATGTTTTTCACATGGAATTCGTGCTAGACTGAATTGCATAATGAATTGACACAGTAATTATCCCAACTCTTTATATACAGTAAACTAAAGCAGAACATGATGATTATATGGCAGGAACTGTGTACTTTTGCGAAACAGCCTTTTTGAATCACTTGAAATTCCATTGCCACTTCACTGATGTCTACTATATTTGAAATCACAGAATGCTGCAATTATTCAAAGGTCAAATATAGGTGACTTAGTGCATTATGAATTAACAAAGCCTGCCAATTGCACTTGTGATGCCTCTTCATATGGCATTGGTGATGTTCTAAGTTACAGTGTACATTGAGGCTATAAAGCCTAATCACTTATTTTTCAAGGGCTATGAGTACAAGGAGGAACTGTCCTAAAATTCATAAGGAAGCTATTGTGTGGTAAAGAAATTGCTTTTACTCAGTACAAATTTTGCTTTTATAACTGACCACAAGTCTCTGTTGGGACTAGAAAAATGGGCATAAAAGAAATCTAACCTTGCTATTAAATGCTGTAAGGAAGAGGTCAGCTTTTATCTCAACCCCACAGTAGACTTCAATGTAGTGTAAGGAGGATTTTAACTATGCATTTTCCATTTTATAACCAGCTTGTAATGAGCTCTCTGCTGTTTGGGTCCTGTTCATTTGCTCCCTCTGTGTATTACCACTGACTCCTGATCTCCTGTGTCATAATCTCTGGTTCATTAGAACATCCTTGATTTCTGACTATGATTAACTCAAGGCAGACTGTTGCATCATTCTGCTTCTGTCATTACGCCTCTGGAGGAAATCTCGCTCCCTGGCTGACTTCCTCCACTTTAAATTCATACTCTCTTCTTTCTCCTCTGCCCTCTCCCTCGCTAAACAATCCTTCTTTAAGTCCCTCATTTCTTCTCAGTCCTCCAATCCCCGCCGCCTCTTTGCCACCTTCAGCTCCCTCCTCTCCCCCCCCTCCACCTCTGTCCCGCCTTCCCTCTCCGCTTCTGACTTTGCCACTTTCTTCTCTTCCAAAATTAAGGCCATCAGACTGAACATCTCCTCCTCCCCTTCTCCCATCACCCTCATCGCTTCACCTCCCCTAATCAACCAACTCTGGTGCTCCTTCAGCCCTACAACCGGTGAAGAAGTTCGCTCCCTTATTCTTTCCTCTCCACCCTCTACCTGCCCTCTCGATCCCATCCCCTCCCACCTCCTTCGCTCTCTCTCTCCAACGGCCTGCTCTTACCTAGCACACCTTTTCAACCTATCACTCTCCTGTGGTGTAGTAGCCTCCTCTTTTAAACACGCTCTTATCTCTCCTATCCTCAAAAAACCCAATCTTGACCCGACCTCTCTTGCTAATTATCGCCCTATCTCTCTTCTCCCCTATGCCTCCAAATTACTTGAGTGGATTGTCTGCAGCCGCCTAACCAGGCACCTCACGGACAATTCCCTCCTTGACCCTCTCCAATCTGGCTACCGCCCCCTCCATTCTACTGAAACTGCCCTGGCCAAGGTTACTAATGATCTCCTATCAGCCAGATCCAAGGGTCACTTCTCCGTACTCATCCTCCTTGACCTCTCTGCTGCCTTTGACACCGTGGACCACCCCCATCCTGCTGCAAACTCTTCTCTCTCACGGCCTCTCTGGTTCTGTCCATGCCTGGTTTGCCTCATACCTCGCTAATCACTCCTTCTCTGTATCCACGTCTGGTTCTTCCTCCTCCCCTTACCCTCTCCCCGTAGGAGTCCCTCAGGGCTCTGTTCTTGGCCCTCTACTCTTTTCACTCTACACTTCCTCCCTTGGTGCTCTCATCTCCTCCTTCGGTCTTCAGTATCACCTTTATGCTGATGACATTTAACTCTATATCTCCTCTCCTGATCTTTCCTCCACCCTCCTCGCTTGGGTATCCGACTGCCTCTCCGCCATCTCCTCCTGGATGTCTGAGCGCTTTCTCAAAATCAACATCTCTAAAACTGAACTCATTGTCTTTCCTCCGCCCAGACTCCCATCTCACCATGACCTCTCTATTGTTGTCAACAACACCACCATCTCCTCTGTCACCCAACTTTGCTGCCTGGGTGTCACCCACGACTCCTCTCTCTCTTTTGCCCCCCACATTCATTCCCTTGCCCAAGCCTGTCGCTTCCAACTACGCAACATCACCCGCATCCGTCCTTTTCTCTCTCAGGATGCCACCAAAACTGTCATACACGCACTCATCATCTCCCACCTCGATTATTGTAACCTCCTCCTCACTGGCCTCCCCCACTCCCCCCTCTCCCCCCTCCGCTCTATACTCAATGCGGCTGCGAGACTCATCTTCCTCTCACGCCGCTCCTCCTCTGCCTCCCCTCTCTGCCTTGCCTTACACTGGCTCCCCTTCCCCTACCGAATCCTTTTCAAACTTCTCACCACCACTTACAAGGCTCTCTCCAACTCTACTGCCCCTTATATCTCTAACCTCCTCTCCATTCACACTCCTGCCCGCTCCCTGCGCTCGGTCAACGACCGCCGCCTCTCCTCCAGTCTTATCACCTCTTCCCACTCCAAAATCCAAGACTTTTCCCGTGCAGCCCCCCTTCTCTGGAACGACCTCCCTCGTTCCATCCGTCTCTCTCCTACTCTGTGCTCCTTCAAACGTGCACTCAAAACTCACCTCTTCCTCAAAGCCTACCATCCATCTACTTAACCCCCATCTCCTTCCTTTAGCTCGTCCTCCCTTCTCTCCTCTTGCCTCAACTGGCTCCTCTTGTGCCTGGTCTGTTTACCCTCCCTTAGGATGTAAGCTCGTATGAGCAGGGCCCCCTCCCCTCCTGTCTCCATACCTGTTCTTCCGCTCCGTCTTTACTGCATATGACTAGCCGGAGTTTCTGAAGTATTGGTACTTTTTGTTCATTGTTCTGTATGGTTTCACCCTGTATAGTCTACTGTTAGTACTGTGTGCGGCGCTGCGGATACCTTGTGGTGCCTAACAAATAAATGATAATAATAATAATAATTACAGGGTTAATCTTCCATTACTTGCCAGGAATATTAATCTGCTCCCAGCATCCAGTGACTACTACTCTTGTCTGCTAATCTGTTTTAAAATCACATTTACAAGCCACTAACTTATTATCCCATGTATTTAATTTGGCATGAAAGGAATAGCCCAAGACAAGGGGGAGATTTATCAGTGTGGTTTTGCAAACACAACAATTTTCGGTGTGTTTTTGGGAGTTTTAAAATTGCAGATTTGACATCGCCATCCCAATGTTTTGACATTGCAAGAATACAAATTACTAAATGAAAAAGCTCTTCCTGCATGGGTCACATGCCATTTTATGTGAACAACAGAATTCGCTGCATTGCATACACCATTCAGGAGATTTGTGCTTACTGCTTTGAGGTCCTCTGGCAGCAGGCCTCCCTAGTATCTGTGCATAACATGGAACTATGCTATGAATTAGAGCACAGAGCACGTGATGCAAGAATCTTATATTCCAACCAGTTTTTGCAATGGGAATCTGCCCATTCGCATCAGCCCCCTCAAACCTTACTGAGCTTACTCTTACTCTACCTTCTTCCATTGGCAAAGCAGAGGCTGTTTGGACTAGGCGTGGTTGGATAGTGTCAGTTGGGAGTTGGAAGTAGAGTGTGTGGAGCTGAGAGTTGAAAGTGAGAGACAGAGGAAGACGTATGTGCCGATGTGATGCAGTAAGGAAGAAAACATCAGTTGTAGATTAGAAAAACATTGTTAAAGCGTATCATATAAAAAGAATAGCCGTGTTGTAAAGTAAAATCGTCGATAGGCAGAGTGCAGACAGATGGAACGGAATAGCTGACATCGTGAAAGAGACACAGGACAAAGATATATGAACTTCACAAACTCACAATCTAAGTGTTCCATTCATAAAACAGTCACTGTTAACGTGAACCACAAGATAGACAGATACAGAGAAGTGGTCCATAAAGATTTACTAAAAGTCAGTTTCTGTAACACCCGATTGATATGGACATGTTATTGTTATATTTAATGTGGAATGAAATAACCTACCTCTCCGTAACTTTTGAACTGTCCGGTAACTACTTCTAGACCCAGTCCTGATTCATTTGTAAGAGACTCCAATAAAGTAAAATGAATAGTTGATTATTCTGTCACCTTAAACTCTATATAATAGACTTTTATTGATATTGAAATATTCAGTGAAGATCTTTAACTTTTCACAGATTACAGTAATACATAACCATACCAGCTACACAGATATTTACACAGGTATCACAGCAATAATATTAACAGACAAATGGACAACAAAATAGCACAAGACAACTTTCAGCAATCACAAAATACCAAATACGACTTACAACTACTAATCAAACTCTCCTGTTCTATCACCTCAGACCTCTATCAAAGAAAATGAGGAAAGTGTCCAGGCCTTTATGTTATGCTGTCACAATCCTGTTTGTTTTTTAAGGATTTTTTTTAAAAAAAAAACCTACTTTTGAGCAGAAAAATGGAGCTTTGCAGTAAACCACCATTCCATTTTCTTTCAAGTCAGGGAAGGGCACAGGTGTGTGGGTGCACAAGTCAGGGGATGGAACAGGTGTGTGGATGCACAAGTCAGGGGAGGGCATATCATATGTGTGTGTGGATGCACAAGTCGGGAGGGCATATGTGTGTGGGTGCACAAGTCAGGGAAGGAACAGGTGTGTGGATGCACATGTCAGGGGAGGGCATATGTGTGTGGGTGCACAAGTCAGGAAGGGCACAGGTGTGTGGGTGCACAAGTCAGAGGAAGGAACAGGTGTGTGGATGCACAAGTCAGGGGAGGGCATATGTGTGTGGGTGCACAAGTCAGGGAAGGGCACAGGTGTGTGGGTGCACAAGTCAGGGGAGGGCATATGTGTGTGGGTGCACAAGTCAGGGAAGGGCACAGGTGTGTGGGTGCATATCAAATAAACACACAAAGCATAGCCTTAAATTCCACATTACTTGATGCAACATATATTATTCTCATACAACATATGGACATATGAATACATTTCATGAAGTTATAACTGGTTCAGTATCACCTGTGTAATTTTTGGACGAAGTGAGTACTATGAAAGTGAAAGACTTACCACAAGAGTCTAGAGGTTAGTATAGAGACTTACCAGGAGAGTATAAAGACTTTACCACTCTTAGAGACAGTGAAAGATGGGAATGACAGTACACCCTGCATCGTTACCATTCTCTAAGAGCAGGTTGCCATAATAACAGAGAGAACTTCTAGAGAAAAGGCTGTCCGCTTGGTGAAGAAAGCTATCCTTCTGTCAGCAAGATTATCATATGGCAGTGCCATTCTCATAGTGAAGTCTGCCATAGTCAGAAAATAGCTTGCTATGGGTTCTTGTTCAGTTGTAAAAGAGGCAGAGAAAGTACATGTCCTGAAGAAAGGAGAGATACCAACCTAGAGGAAAAAGGAAAGCAAGTAGCTGACACACATGGAAGAGGAGGCTGCAGACTATCCCCATGATTCCAGGAAGAGTACAGGTGGTAAATGTATCAAGCTGAGAGTTTTCCGACGGGTTTAAAAAGTGGAGATGCTGCCTATAGCAAGAAATCAGATTCTAGCTATCATTCTGTAGAATGTACTAAATAAATGATACCTAGAATCTGATTGGTTTTTCAAACCCACCGGAAAACTCTCAGCTTGATACATTTACCCCCAGGAGTATTCCAGTTGTCTGCTGCTTGTCTTGATTCTTTGATGCATTTTCAGGTTACTGCTGCTGATATTGCTGTTGCTCACTTCACATTATAATATGGTGAGAATATTCCAGATCTTTGATTTGTGTTCAGAGAAACATAAAACTTTCCAATGTTGGTCAGTGTCCTCGGCATGTGTGAGTAACCTGCCTAACACTGCATTGCACCACACCCATGACAATATATTCATGAGACAGTCTGTTTGAGACAGAGGTACTGACTTGCATTGTCCTACACAGGTGAGACTATTCCACCCTCACTTCACCCTACCTTAAACTTAGTAGTGCCTACTATTTAAGGGGCTACTTTACTCCAGTTCACTACACCTGTTCAGGAATAGTACCTTCCTGTGTGTATTGAGACTCAAGTTGCCCCACACACTGAGCATACTACTTGCTCACCTAGCCCTTTCCTCACATTGACTAAATCAGGAACTACAACCACTATTATTATTGCTCACCGCATTTTGAAAGGTATCCACATATGCAGATACATTCTTACAGATAACACTGTTTATCCTAACTTAAAACCAGTTGTGGCATTATTTCTAATGCATTTAAGAGTGAAGCCTGATTTGTCCCCGAATGTAAACTTGCACATTTGTGTGATCAATAAGAGGTCCAACTCCCTTCCAAGTGCTAGATTTACTAAGCTGCGGGCTTGAAAAAGTAGAGATGTTGCCTATAGCAACCAATCAGATTTTAGCTTTCATTTATTTAGTACTTTCTACAAAATGACAGCTGGAATCTGATTGGTTGCCATAGGCAACATCCCCACTTTTTCAAACCCGCAGCTTAGTAAATCTAGCCCCAAGAGTTAATTCTAGTATATTGTCACTTTGCTATGTGTGTGTGTTTTTGGGAAGTCAGGTAGAAGTTTCTCAGAGTCAATCTATTCTACACCCTGCAAGGACCCATGATCTGATCGGGCTCATACACAGTAAAGACTGTGAATGACTGAAGTTTTCAATAGCCTGTTGATCATATAAGGTGTTGGGAAATAAATCTAGCATATCCAGACACTTGAAAACTTGAAATTAGCAAAAGTATTTTCTTATCTATACTGCTAATCAACAGTGTAGATAACAGATTATAACACTACATCATGTAGGTATCTTGAAAATATTAAATAAATAACTTTTTGACTGTGCTTTATAAACATAAATGAACTCTCCAAAATGACATATATATTTTTTTAAACTAAAGTAATGGCTCCATAATCTTTCTCCACCCCTCTTCTTTTCCTAAAATATAAATGGAGCAAATAAAATCGAAGATGTGTATAAAAATGATTAAAATGAGTAAAAGTATCTTGTACCAATTGATAGGATAGTATAATATATTGAGTTTCTGGAGTACTTGAGAATTAGAAAACGTGTCATATCATCTTTAAAGACTAGGGGGTAAATGTATAATGCTGCGAATTTCCGGTGGGTTTGAAAAGTAGAGATGTTGTCTATAGCAACCATTCAGATTCTAGCTATCATTTTGTAGAATGTACTAAATAAATGATAACTAGAATCTAATTGGTTGATATAGGCAACATCTCCACTTTTCCAATCCCGCAGCTTGATACATTTACCACTAGATATAGTAATCTGCCCTACAATTCTAGGTTGGTAATTCTGTCCTGTATCAGCCTAAATCTTAGTGCCCACTGTAGTCGTGCACTTAGTGGGGGTTTCCAGTTGCCCGAAAAACACCCCTACTCCCAGCCTGAAACTTGGCCTGCTCCTGCTCACCAGGAGTTCCCACTGCATTTGCATTTTGCCTGTTTAAGCGTAAGCTGCTACAGGACTGACTGAGAAGCGAGCGGCCATTTCTGAAATGTGATTGACTACTATTTTTTATTATCTCCCAATGAATCTGTGTATTGATCATGCTGATGACCATGTGATCACACAGGAAAAGAGCAGAAAAGTCAGAGACAAGTGCAACACAGCAGTCTCAAGATGCATCAATCTTAAAAACAGTAGCATTTGTGCCAGGCAAACACCAGGAATAACATTTGAAAATATGCATGATAACACAGAGATAGCATAGAGATGGGGCTTGACAGTGTTTGTAAAAACATCACTTCACATTCCGCTACTTATGCACAATTTAATAATAAAGTGAAATATCATATGCACAAGAGAGAATAGAGTCTTGACAGTATTATTAATACATGTGAAAATTCATTTTATCAATATTAAATATAATTAAATACAAATACAAAATGACACACAAATTAAATTAAATCATATTAAAACATTGTTTTCCATTTAAAAATTCCAAAGGAAATCTTCTTTCATGCAGAAGTCTAAGTGGAAATGTGATTTAAGTTATGCAGATAAACAAGCATGACTTAATACAATATAACGGCTAATGATTTAAATACTATCAGTTGGAGAGTTCAATACAAAATCAGAATCAACTTTATAGTACTGCTAATAGTCCTCATAATCATTGTCCATCGTTGCAACAGCCCTAGAGAAACCGCTACAGATTTGCCCCCCTAAAAGATGTGTAATGTAGTGAATATGCCCTAATTGTACTATGCAGAGTTGACCAACTAGTCAGAGACCAAGAGCCAAACAATATTTATAGATACTGCAAAGAGTCAACTTTACCTTTTATATACATGTGCATATACATATACAAAGTATAAATAGGTGCATACAGTACATACCATTCTCACATACAGTGAAAATATAACATCATTTACGATAACCTGCTAAGCGAAAAAGAAAGTATCCAACATTGCCAAAATGCTCAGACTAGTCATCAAAACAGTACAGTTCTGCACTTCACAGCTCTTACCTGGCTGCTCTGTCCAAGGAAAGCCGGGTTCAATGGGCTACTTACAGTCTCTTCACAGTAGCTGCTACTGCATCCGCAATCGCAGTGGAGGGAACTGTTGAAGTGGGGATAAAAAAAGTAATAAATGTTCAACAGGCCCCTCAGAACTCTTCATGTGCCACTCTGACCTCCGTACATGCCCATCAGACCTCTCTACATGATAACAAATCTAGCCACTTGCCCCATTCATGCCCATCAGACTTTTTGAAATGCCCATCAGACCTCTTCACCTGTCATCAGATTTCCCCACATGCCATCAAACTTAACCAAGTGCCCCTTGCGAGCCATCAGACCTCCCCACATGCCATCAGATTTTTCCACATGTCCATCAGACCTCCCCACATGCTTTTGACATGCCAGCAGAACTCCTCACATGACCCTTACATGCCCATCAGCCTCCTCACATGCCACCAGATCTCACTAAAAATATCCCTTAAATGCCATCAGACCTTTACAAATGTTCCATTCATGCCATCCCACCTCCCCATATGCCCGTTACATGCAATAAGACCTCCCCATATGACCCTTACATGCCCATCAGCTTCCTCACACACTACCAGATCTTACCACATGCCCCTTAAATGCCATCGGACCTTCACACATGCCCCTTACATGCCATCAAACCTCCCTACAGTCCTCATACATGCCATCAGACCTCCACACATGCCCCATACATGCCAACCATACCTCCCCACATGCCAACAGACCTCCACACATTGCATCAGTTCTTTCCACATACCCATCAGCATCTTCATATGCCATTTTATCTCACATCCCCTTACCTACCGCTCACACCTCCCGCACTTTGCCAAAAATATATGCTTTCCTCCTCCTTCCCTGATTGGCTGTGACACTGCTACCTCACTCTTTTGTGCAGAGGAAGTCACATGATGTGGCTGATCTCGGTCAGTTGAACAGCTGAATGTTTTCTGATTTGCTCTTGCTGGTTCCCGGAACACTATGCTTTGGTGATACTTTTAGCCAGGAGCCACATTTCAAAGCTAAATGAGCCACATGTGTCTCAAGAGCCATGGATTGGCCACTTCTGGTTCTTAGCCAACACTTGGCCACCTCTGCCAAACCCCATTACGCCCCTCCAGGTGTAAGGAGATGCAAATTGAACAATGCAGAAAATAACTATATAGGGACATATGCATATGCTTTTCAGATGTACATGCAAAGTAAGGAAATGCGTATTTTGTGCAAAAAAAAAAGAAATACATACAACTCTAAATGTGCCTGTTAGATACATAGTCTGAGCATACCACCATACATCCATATCATATTACCATATAGCCCCATAATCCCTCATGTCGCCTCTGTGTAGGACCATAGTGCCACAATATAACTTCATCGTGCAGCTCCATAATACCACCATATTGCCTTCTTGTGCCACTATATAGGCCTATTATATAATCATAATAGGAACATACCTATATCATAGCTGCCTACTCTCCCGGAATGTCCGGGAGACTCCCGATTTTCTGGGAGTCCTCCCAGACTCCCGGGAGAGCAGGCATACCTCCCGGTTCCTGGCCCGTATGGTTAGTTGACTGTTCTGGGCGGGGCTCAGTGACGTGGTGTCCCGCTTGGCCATGCACCCAAAAATCACCAGTAAGATCTCCCCTCCCAGAAGGGAGATCTCAAAAGTTGGCATGTATGACCTATATGGATACCATAAAGACTCTTAAAGCCAACACTCAGCCACATAATACAACCAAAGCCCCATACCACAACAGTACTCACTCCTCATGCTTCTTATACGTTATTGTGCCAGATTGTAAAACTGTTTGTAAAATTAAGGGTGCACTTATTGTGAAAATAAAACACCAGAGATGTCTGATCGGATGGAGTTGCCTACAGGATGTGCAACTTTAGCATGTTAACCAATGACAACAGGTAGATTTTGCCAGGCTATTGTCTTTTTTTCTGCTGGGTAGGGCTCAATCCATGATGTTCTGCAAGCACCAAGAAATTGTCAGATTTTAGGACTTTATGATATGACAGGTCTACTTATATTTGTTCCTGGAAGAGAATACATTTGTAGAAATAATGCTGCATGATAGGTTTAATTTTTAGAGTTTGGGGAGCGTGATTTAAGTTTGTTAAAGAGCATCTGTCTATGGCTATGTTCACTGGAAAACAGTATCAAATCTGACATGCTCGTTATGTGACTTAAAAGATCCCAGGAGAAAGTCCAACCTTTTTAAAGGTGGGCAACAGGACCTCTCCCGGTGGACTCTGGGTGTGCCTGGTTTGGGCTTTTAAAAGAACCCTCTATTTAATGATCATGTCAAATTTGGGGTGTAGCTCCCTATATCCATTTAAGCGTGTGATGTGCTTAGAGCAGTGATAAGCAACCTGCATCTTTAGGGGCTGCATGTGTTGCACTCTACTCTTTAACAGGGCTGTGCATTACCCTTAATCTTTGTAATAATTTAAAATAATAAATACAATTAAAGAGACACCTATCAGTATAATCGTATCATCATACATTTCAAACAAGTGTTGCAAAAAATAATAAATAAGCCTGACAATAAAGCAGAAAAGAAATGAGGGCTTAAGGTGAAGTCCTGGAGGGCCGCATGCAGCCACAGGGTTTCCTGTTGCCCATCACTGGTTTAGAGGCACCTTTCCATCTCTAAAGTGTCCCCTTTATAAGTATACTGAAATATCTTAACAGAGGCCAATGATATTGTGTTTTTTCACATCATTAGGTTGTATTGATTTTATCTGTACAGGTTTCATCTGTTACCACAGCTCAGTGTATACAGAATTCGAAATCATAGAAGTTGTAACGCCAATGTGAAGTTTAACTATCAGCTTGTTACTGATGTGCATATCCTTCATTTCTAGCACCAAAAGCACCTCATTAGGTTAATGTTGTTGCTCCCTTGAGAAAGACCTAAACACAATTATTAACATAGATTTAGTACTAGGTTTTATAACTGACTTTATGTGATTTCGGTGGATAATATACTGTAAGTTCAACTGATATTTATGACAAGCATATTTCCAATTTTTGTTGGAGCCTCTGTTTAAATCATATTCTGTGTTGCAAAAGGCTCAGAAATGATATTTGTTGGTTACCTAGCAACTCTAAGGGTTAGATTTTTACTGCCAGACATTACGATAGGATTTTAAACTGAGCTCTAAGAGTAGGTTTTTGTAAGTGATACAGTATCATTTGAGACACACTTGTGTTTGTAGTACATAAACCAAACCATGAAATATTGTGCAATAAACACCCTAGAGGAAAACGGTGTGCTCTCTGCCCTTGAAATGTGACTACGGCCTTGCCGTTGACTTTTAACATTGCAGTTCTCTGTTATGTTTAGGAGGTTTTCTACTAAAACAGGCAGAAGTCTAATTCAACAAAAGTTTTTAGTGAATTTAACTTTCCAATCTACAATGTTATAAACTGAAACAACATAAAAAACCTGAAATAAACAAAATGTTACTTCTGCAGCAGATACGAATATTGCTAACTGCAGTTCCTGGATGAACAAACGAATATATTTGACAATTATTAGTTATCCATTCTCTTGTTGTTGACATTTTCTTTACAGGCTTGTTGCAAAATAATCTTTCCACAAATCTACTTATTAAAGGATTATCAGGCTGAGCCAGGAGTCAAAAGTTTAAATGGCACAACACACAAGCTATGTATCAGAACTAACCTTAGTTAGGAACCGGATACTTGTTTTTAAAGTGACAACAGGAAATTGAACAAGAACAATATGCTGCAACAATTCTGGTACTATCCTACAGAAGCATGAATTAGGTAAGGACCACAAAGGCCCAGTTCTAGGGAAGTAGAATTGCCAGAGGAGCAAGCTGCCCTTGTTTCATTATTTTTCTAGATTTTGTAATTGAGTCTCTTTTTATTATTGTTGTTATATAAAGCTCCCAAGAGTGAAAGAGGGATAGTATATTTGTACCAGATTTTGTACACAGTATTTTACACTCAAAGGAGAGTTTTGGTTAAATCATACTGTATACCAAAAAACATCTCTTCACCATCTCAAAACCTGGCATGACAAAGGTAAAAGAGGTCTAGACATTGCCGATTAGCAAGGCAGAGACCTTACAGCTACAGAATTCCTTTACATGTTCACTGTGCTGCCTGGAATCCACTTAAAAAAGTAAACATAGTGAAAAAAATGAGACACAATGAAAGCTCACCAAATCAGATAATGTAACTCAAAAAGTACCCTCCAAAACTACTAGTTAAAAAAAGTAGGGAACTGATTGTAGTCATCAAAAATAGCAATACCAAATGCAGCTAAATATCATCAGGAAAAGAAGTTGAAAGGCCTACTAAGCAGAAAACCATCAATCACCTATAGGCAACACAGAGTTGGATTGCTACTAAATGGACTGTGAGAAGAGATCTGCGACAGGAAAAATACAGTGGACATAAAACCTACACACCGTAAGAGGGGGAAGTAAAAAAGAAATAGTGGAAAGTTATCCACATATAGATAGTAAAAGACAATTCTGAAAATGAGATACAACTAATAAAAACACCCCAAACCAATGTAACTGGAAATGCCCAAGCTAAAGTTTACTCTGTTCACCACTTCAAATATGTTATACTCCCAAACACTTCCTGATATAGTCAGACTTTTTTCAAACTTTCAATGTAAAAATGAAAAAAAAAAAGCTACATTTTACTGACACAACTTGACAGAGAGATTCACTATACTGTATTTTGTGATATTTTTGGATTATTGAAATGTTGGGAGGAAAAGAGATGCAAATCTGAGTTTGTGGTCTCAGTGAAGAATGAAGTAGAGGCAATGGGGCGGTTGACAGAAGGAGACACACTGGCAAGACAGATAAAGAAATTGTTCAGAACAGTGGGATACACAAAGCTACGGTACCATATGACTAAATAGGTTACATACTTTGACTGATAGTTCAGGGAAACACAATGACAGGAGAGGAGATACATGAACAGAATACATTCAAATATACTATTTACCAGTAAGTTCTACAGAACAGGCACTGTTAATTATCTTCCTCAAGCAGTGCCTTGAACTCCTCCTGACACAGGAGCGGGCCATGGTTATAGGTTCACCATTTCTGTCACCCTTTCTTCCCTCAACAATCAGCATCCACCATAGCACACAAAGGGGGTGGTTTCAGGTCTCTCCAGTAATAACACATATCACAACTTAAGAAAGCTGCTAGATGTGTGCAATAATATTACCTTATTAAAAAACAAGTAGGTAGGTCCATGTAGGATAGAGGAAGCAGAGCCATTGATCAGCCCCATGGAGCTGACCAAGTAACTTATTTATAAATTAGGGTGAAACATATTTTCATGACCCAGAGAACTTGTACTTTTATTAGAGCATTCAAAAAAAGTTCTCAAAATATCCCTGCAACATAGTGTACTATGTAATTAATGAATGAGGGATTATTTGTTGTTATTTGTTGATTATTTGTGTTGGGACATCCATGACATTCCAATCCCTCTATCGGAAGTGATGATAAATGTTTTTTCTATCAGACTAATTGTCACACACCTCTTTTTCCTCTTGCCTTTGACAGAACTGAATCAGTTGGCGAACTTCTTTAGGCATGACATCAGGGTGCACCGGCAGTGATACTGCCTCCCAGATGGTACCCTCCAACTTGCCAAGATCAGCAAACTTTTAATGGCTTTCGAAAGTGGCAGACTGGGCAAATTCAAAGGCAATTATTTGGAAGAGATGCACATTGATCCAGAAGGTAAGTTGGAAATCTTGTGTCTGATGACTTCTACCTCGGTCATTTACATATCGGTTTCTTTTCAGAACCGGTCCAGCTACAGAGCGACAGGTCGGATAATGAGCAATCCCCTGTGACAGAGGGACAAGTGGTCAAGCAGTTGGTAGACACTTTCATGTCAGAAGAGATGCAGTCTAAGGACCCAGCAATATCAGTGCACAGCCAAGGCTTCCATAGGTTGTTATAGCACACAGTTTCCTTAGGCAAAAGCACTTTGCCTTCTCTGTACTTCGCAGAGTCATAATGGACTGTTTTGCTTCCTGTCAGGTTGTAAATAATGCTTCGAAAAACCTGGGACAGAGAGGAGATCCAAGTTGTAGAGAAGCACATGACCAAGTTTATCCAAACATGCCAGGTACCTGGAAAGTGTGGCTGCAATGCATGCATCATAGCTAAACCATTAGCACTGAAATATCGGAACTGGTCAGGGGTGAAATTCTACATAAAGACTTAAAATAGAGATCAAACATGTTGAAACGTTACGCAGTGGTTGATCTGAACTATAACCTCCACAGCTAGGTGTCGGTGTATACAGGCGTGTGGATGTCCTCAGACTGTCAAAATAAATGAAACTTTCCCCAACATGCATTCCATTTCAGTACTTGGAGCAAGTCAATCTGTAAATCTCAAGTGGTGACAAACAGCTCCTACACATACCCATATGATTTGTTCTGTTAATAGGTCATTAGGAAAGGGGTGTCACATATTCTCTGACCAGCTCTGTGAAATTGGTGGCGCTAAGAAATAGATGATGACGGTGGTGGTATAGGACCTGTCCATAATGGGGATGACGTTGATGATATTTGGCCAGCTGTGCATGTATTTCAGTATATAGAACGGACAATCCCTACTTTGATACTTCATTTAAATTGGGTTGGGTCCTAATTTCTGATGCTGTAAATACAAACGGAAGAAATCCTGATGTGAGAATGCCGACATGGACAATATTCTGACAGTCAGATTTCAGACGTAATGAAAATTACACGAAATATCTCTACACATAATATTGTAACTTGTATACAATTCCTACAGAAACAAAACCTGACACAACAGATGCCTATAATGAATATTTTCAACACTACAGAAATCCTGAACCACAGAAGCCCTACTTGGATATATTCCCAAAAAAATTAAAAAATCTGATACAACAAATGCCGAAAATCAATGTTTCAGACACTTCAGAAATCCCAACACACAAAATCCATACTTGGTGGCATTCCCTGCAAACTAAAAATGTCGACCTATAAAATTATGAATCTAACAATGCTGAAAATAGAAATCCCGACAAGATTAATATATTAACATATCAAAAGCTAATGTACTTACCATAAAAACAGGTTAAGTAAACTGTTAGTTTACAGGTTAGTTAAATAAATCCCTTTAATTATTATGTAATTCTATATGTACTAAATATTATAGATGAGCGGGCTCGGATTATCGCAATCCAAGCCCACCCGAACAGTGCGGATCCGATGGCGATCCGAGCACTGTTCGGGTATTTCCGGCGGGGAGAATCAGTGAAAGCGAGGCTGAGCTCCAAATCCCGCTGTCAGATTCTCGCGAGACTCGGATAGTTTAAATTCCCCGCTTGCCGCAGCCATCTTCAGTCGGGCTCAGATCAGGAAAGAGGGAGGTTGGATTTTTTAGTGGTGCTGTCTGTGTCCTGTCACTCTGTCCTGCTGAATCCAGTGGTTACTTTGCCCTGTGCTCTGTCCTGCTGAGTCCAGTGGTGCTTTGTCCAGTGCTCTGTCCTGCTGAGTCCAGTGGTGCTGTGTCCTGTCCTCTGTCCTGCTGAGTCCAGTGGTGCTTTGTCCAGTGCTCTGTCCTGCTGAGTCCAGTGGTGCTGTGTCCTGTGCTCTGTCTTGCTGAGTCCAGTGGTGCTTTGTCCTGTGCTCTGTCCTGCTGAGTCCAGTGGTGCTTTGTCCTGTGCTCTGTCCTGCTGAGTCCAGTGGTGCTTTGTCCAGTGCTCTGTCCTGCTGAGTCCAGTGGTGCTGTGTCCTGTGCTCTGTTCTGCTAAGTCCATTGTTATTTTAAAATTATTTAAAAATTATAAAAAAAAATATAAAAAAATGATACAAAAATAATTTTAAAAAATTATACAAAAATCATACAAAAATAATTTTTAAAAAATATAAAAAAATTATAAAAAAAGTATAAAAAAAATTTCTACTGCAATATATAAATACATTCACTGTTCCTGCAGTCCAGAAATATTAGTACTCCAATATTTAACTACGTTCACTGTTCCTGCAGTCCAGAAATATTAGTACTGCAATATATAAATATATTCACTGTTCCTGCAGTCCAGAAATATTAGTACTGCAATATATAAATACGTTCACTGTTCCTGCAGTCCAGAAATATTAGTACTGCAATATATAAATACGTTCACTGTTCCTGCAGTCCAAAAATATTAGTACTGCAATATATAAATACGTTCACTGTTCCTGCAGTCCGGAAATATTAGTACTGCAATTTTTAAATACGTTCACTGTTCCTGCAGTCCAGAAATATTAGTACTGCAATATATAAATACGTTCACTGTTCCTGCAGTCCAGAAATATTAGTACTGCAATATATAAATACGTTCACTGTTCCTGCAGTCCAGAAATATTAGTACTGCAATATATAAATACGTTCACTGTTCCTGCAGTCCAGAAATATTAGTACTGCAATATTTAACTACGTTCACTGTTCCTGCAGTCCAGAAATATTAGTACTGCAATATATAAATACGTTCACTGTTCCTGCAGTCCAGAAATATTAGTACCAGAGATTAAACTATGTTCACTGTTCCTGCAGTCCAGAAATATTAGTACTGCAATATATAAATACGTTCACTGTTCCTGCAGTCCAGAAATATTAGTACTGCAATATATAAATACGTTCACTGTTCCTGCAGTCCAGAAATATTAGTACTGCAATATTTAACTACGTTCACTGTTCCTGCAGTCCAGAAATATTAGTACTGTAATATATAAATACGTTCACTGTTCCTGCAGTCCACAAATATTAGTACTGCAATATATAAATACGTTCACTGTTCCTGCAGTCCAGAAATATTAGTACTGCAATATTTAACTACGTTCACTGTTCCTGCAGTCCAGAAATATTAGTACTGCAATATTTAACTACGTTCACTGTTCCTGCAGTCCAGAAATATTAGTACCAGAGATTAAACTATGTTCACTGTTCCTGCAGTCCAGAAATATTAGTACTGCAATATATAAATACGTTCACTGTTCCTGCAGTCCAGAAATATTAGTACTGCAATATATAAATACGTTCACTGTTCCAGCTGTCCAGAAATATTAGTACTGCAATATTTAACTAAGTTCACTGTTACTGCAGTCCAGAAATATTAGTACTGCAATATTTAACTACATTTACTGTTCCTGCAGTCCAGAAATATTATTACCAGAGATTAAACTACATTCACTGTTCCTGCAGTCCAGAAATATTAGTACCAGAGATTAAACTACGTTCACTGTTCCTGCAGTCCAGAAATATTAGTACCAGAGATAAACTATAATGGAGTACCAAACTTTGGAGGATAAAGTAGGGAAAGATCAAGAACCACTTCCTCCTAATGCTAAAGCTGCTGCCACTAGTCATGACATAGACTATGAAATGCCATCAACATCATCTGCCAAGGCCAATGCCCAATCTCTTAGTAGAGGGCATGTAAAATCCAAAAAGCCAAAGTTCACTAAAATTAGCAAAAAAAGAAAATTAAAATCATCTGAGGAAAAACGTAAACTTGCCAATATGCCATTTACGACACGGAGTGGCAAGGAACGGCTTAAGCCCTGGCCCGTGTTCATGACTAGTGGTTCAGCTTCACCCAAGGATCTAAGCCCTCCTCCTCCCCCTCTAAAAAATTTATAAGAGTTAAGCTGTCATCAAAAACACAGCAAACAACTCTTCCTTCTAAAGAGTTGTCATCACAAATCCCCAAGGCGAGTCCAAGGGTGCTGGTGGTTGCGAAGCCTGACCTTCCCATCACTGTACGGGAAGAGGTGGCTCCTTCCACCATTTGCAGCACGCCCTCTGCATATGCTGGAAGGATCACCCACAGTCCAGTTACAGATTTGGCTAATGAAGGTGTGAATGTTGTACACCGGGAGGAGGATATTGATGTAGCTGGCGCTGAGGAGGATGCTGATGTGGTTATCTTAAATGAGGCACCAGGGGGGAAACAGTTGTTGTCCATGGAATGAAAAAGCCCATCGTTATGCCTGGGCAGAAGACCAAAAAATCCACCTCTTTGGTCTGGAGTTATTTCTATCCCAATCCGGACAACAAATGTATGGCCATATGTACCTTATGTAAAGCTCAAATAAGCAGGGGTAAGGATCTTGGCCACCTAGGGACATCCTCCCTTATACGTCACCTGAAGAACCTTCATAATTCAGTGTTTAGTTCAGGACCTGTAGCTAGGACCGTCAGCAGTCCAGGGACACCTAAATCCCTTGGTCCTGTTGTATCCACACCAGCAACACCCTCCTCGTCAATTTCCTCCACGATCTCGATCAGAGATAGTCCTGCAGGCCATGTCACCGGCATGACTGAGTCCTCTTCAAACCAGGATTCCTCCGGAGGATCCTGCAGCGGTACGCCTACTACTGAGACTGCTGCTGTTGCTGCTGGTAGTCGGTCATCTTCCCAGAGGGGAAGTCGTAAGAACGCTACGTCTTTCACTAAACAGTTGACCGTACAACTGTCGTTTGCCAAGAGCACAAAGTACGACAGTAGTCATCCTATGGCAAAGCGGATAACTGCGGCCGTAACAGCTATGTTGGTGTTAGACGTGCGTCCGGTGTCCGCCATCAGTGGAGTGGGATTTAAATGGTTGATGGAGGTATTGTGTCCCCGGTACAATATCCCGTTGAGATTCCACTTCACTAGGCAGGCGATACCAGAGATGTACAGAGAAGTACGAAAAAGTGTCCTCAGAGCTCTGAAAAATGCGGTTGTACCTACTGTCCACTTAACCACGGACATGTGGACAAGTGGTGCAGGGCAAACTAAGGACTATATAACTGTGACAGCCTACTGGGTAGATGCATCGCCTTCCGCAGCAACAGCAGCAGCTATATCAGTAGCAGCATCTTCCCAACGCCTGCTCGTTCCATAGCAGGCAACGTTGTGTATCACCGGTTTTAATAAGAGGCACAACGCTGACAACCTCTTAGAGAAACTGAGGGAAATAATCTCGCAGTGGCTTACCCCACTTAGACTCTCCTGGGGATTTGTGGTGTCAGACAACGCCAGTAACATTGTGCGGGAATTACATATGGGCAATTTCTGGTAAAGCATTGCAATTCCACAAAGCATGTAGCTCTTGTGGATGAAGCCCTTCGTACGCTTTGCCAAGATCCGAGGGTGGTCACTCTTTTAAAGTCAGAGAAATACATTCTGGCCACCGTGCTCGATCCTCGGTTTAAAGCGTATGTTGTGTCTCTGTTTCCGGCGGACACAAGTCTACAGCGGAGCAAAGACCTGCTGGTCAGGAGATTGTCCTCTGAAGAGGACCGTGACATGCCAACAGCTCCTCCTTCATTTTCTTCCACACCTGTGGCTGCGAGGAAACAGCTGAGATTTCATAAACGACCCACTGGCGGGGATGCTGAGAACATCTGGTCTGGACTTAAGGACCTGCCAACCATTGCAGACATGTCTACTGTCGCTGCATTGGATGCTGTCACCATTGAAAAAATTGTGGAGGATTACTTTGCTGACACCATTCAAGTAGACATGTCAGACAGTCCTTATTCTTACTGGCAGGAAAAAAAGGCAGTTTGGAAGCCCCTGTACAAACTGGCTCCATTTTACCTGAGTTGTCCCCCCTCCAGTGTGAGCTCCGAAAGAATTTTTAGTGCAGCGGGGAAGCTGGTCAGTGAGCGGCGAAGGAGGTTGCTTCCGCAAAACGTTGAGAAGATGATGTTCATAAAAATGAATTATCAATTCTTCAATCAAGACCAGCACTGGCTTCCAGAGACTACAGAGGGACCTTTGATTGTGGAGTCCAGCGGGGACAAATTGATAATGTGTGAGGATGAGGCAGTACACAATGAAGGGGGCTAAGAATCAGAGGATGAGGATGAGGACGACATCTTGCCTCAGTAGAGCAAGTTTAGTTGTACAAGGAGAGATGAATAGCTTTTTTTGTGTGGGAGCCCAAACAAACCAATCATTTCAGCCACAGTTGTTTGGTAGGCCCTGTCGCTGAAATGATTGGTTTGTTAAAGTGTGCATGTCCTATTTCAACAACATTAGGGTGGGTGGGAGGGCCCAAGGACAATTCCATCTTGCACCTCTTTTTTTTCTTTGCCAGCTCATTTTGTGGGGGTCCAAACAAACCAATCATTTCAGCCACAGTTTTGTAGGCCCTGTGGCTGAAATGATTGGTTTGTTAAAGTGCGCATGTCCTATTTCAACAACATAAGGGTAGATGGGAGGGCCCACGACAATTCCATCTTGAACCTCTTTTTTTGGCATTATGTGCTCTTTGGGGCCTAGTTTTTCAAACTGCCATCCTGTCTGCCACTGCAGTGCCACTACTAGATGGGCCACGTGTTTGTGCCGCCCACTTGTGTCGCTTAGCTTAGACATCCAGCTACCTCGGTGCAACCTTTTGGCCTAAAAACAATATTGTGAGGTGTGAGGTGTTCTGAATAGACTGGAAATTAGTGGAAATGATTGTTATTGAATGTTATTGAGGTTAATAATAGCGTAGGAGTGAAAAAAAAAAAAAAAAACAGTTCTTTAGCACTTTTTCTGCTTTTTTAAAAAAAAAAATCAGAACCCAAAGCCCTAAGTCAGAACCAAAATCTTGAGTGGGGTGTTTTGGCAAAACAAATCAGAACCCAAAACCTCAAGCTAATCAGAACCCAAAACCCAAAACACAAAAGACTAAAAGTGGCCGGTGCACACCCCTATATATAACATAATAATATTTAAACCATTAAGTCTGGTTCTTAGTAAGAGGATACCAATATTATAATATAAATGGTATCAATAAAAGTTTGATATAGTAAAGTTATTGTTATAACAGGAATTCTCATTACTTATCTTTTTACATTCTTTCTTATCTATGTATAAGTATATTAGGAAGTAGTTACTTAACAGGCTTAGCTTAGGGTATCAAAGATTCTGATCACACAATAATAACATGATCATACTATAATAATACATTTTTGGCTTTTGATTATTTTGCTCTCTATTATTATCTTACTTCTGCATGTTCAACTATCTTCAACAGAAAAATCTATGTATCATTTTTTTACTTAAGTATTTTGTTGTGGCAGAATTCACACTGGATGTTTGTGTTTGCTCTTTTCTAATATTTTTCTCCTTCCATTCTCAAATTCTTCATCTTGTTCCATCTGTCTCTAAACAATTAGTCAGCAAAGTGAATCTCCCCATTAAAGCTGACTGAAAACATGCATCTTTGTCTAACTTGGTCACACATATTTGACAGAAGCTGCCATTGAAGCAGTCAGGCAGCATGACTGCATCACACTGAACCCAGTTAGTGTTGTCTGGTGATGACACATTATAAATCATTGGTCGATCTGTTTTTTTGCACTTGCAAAAAAAAAGATTGACCCATAGAAGAAAAGAATGATCATAGTAGAAAAGAATTATAAAATTTAGATCTGACAGCATTAATAAAATCAGATCAGAATTTGATTATCCTTTTCTATTATTAGTAGACAGTGGAAGCCAACACATGACATGATTCTGGGCCAATTTGGTATAACATGATGGCCCGATCTCCATGTATGAAGTGATTTCAAGAATCAAATTATAGATGCAGGAGAATAATAAGAAAACTGAGTATGTCTATTTATTCTCAAGTTCTGTTAAGAAATAGATATATACTGCCAAAATAGTGAAGCCACCATTAAGGGTTTGTGTGTGAAAGACTTTAGTGTAGTACCTTTGTAGATTTATATATGATTAGGGCTGTTTTGTTTTTCATTCTTAGATGCCTTTAGTTCAGTATTCCTGGGTGTGCTGTAATGATACGCACTGTAACAGTCTTGTGTGTCCCTAGTCACCCATGAAAAGCAATCTCTGTCTACCAAGCACAGAACAGAATGGGTTTCTGTGATGGATATGCAAGATGAGGATATTGGACCTTATGTAGTCAGACGCAAGTCTGACTCGTAAGCACAAAAAGTGATTTAGACTACTACACATGCGCAGTAGCCAAGGATCCATCTCAGTTTGCATTCAATCTGAGACAGATCACCACCTTGCACCTCTCTATACTTAGAGAGGAAGGACAGGGGGAGGTAGTGGGCAAGCTTAGCATGAAAAGGCTTTTTCCATGGTATGCCAAGTTGTAAGCAGCCGCAGATAAGGTCTTTAGGAGAAGTATCTGTTGTGGGTACTTTCACTTGATGCAAGCTCTGTCCTGATGATGAAAATAAATAATTACATTTTAAAAACAAATGGCAAGTCCCTCCCTAACACCTTAACCAACCCAAGTGCTGACAGCCTAGACTGGTACTGGAAAAATTGGGAAGATAAAAATCCTGGGGTCCCCCCCGCAAATTTACTATTACCAGCACTAATCTTTGCCAGCCTGGGCAGCCTGCCCTCTGCCATAATGTCAAACCTACCCCAGTCTTGTCAGTAAGGGGCTGGATTCCATATGGAGATCAGGTACACAAAGAAATGCATTTCCCCCTAGGTTTAATCAGTCACGTGCGGAAAGCACTAGGGCTCTTCCCACAACACTGGGGTGGTGGGCGTGGAGTAATAATAATAAATTAAACATTAAAAACCATTTTGTCCCATGTGCACTACAGGTCCCAGCATGCATAGGCTGCCATTAAGTGTTTGGGCATACTGGAGCTTGTAGTACTACTAGCAGCAGAATACCTATGGTTGCCAGGGCATGCTGGCACTTAGGAAACCACAAATGCCAGAATGTCCTGACAACCAAAGCATTCTGGAACCTGTAGTGTACCAAAGAAAAATGTAAATAAAACACAGACACAAGTGTAAAAGTGTAAAAATAATTTTATTTGAAATACAAACACCCCAAAACATCTCTCATTCACCCTCTTTATTTCTCACTTAGATCCAGACTCCTCATCTATAATAAATCCAGGGATCGTGGGCTTTGCAAAATAAAAAACCTTCTTACAAGTCGCACAACCAGCTCCTAAGGGGTGGTAATCGTTTTTACAATTACCACCATTCCGACACGCAGAATTCCTGAAAAAAAAAACCTGAAAGACTGAAAAAATGAAAGATGATTAAACAGAATTTACCTTCAATCCGGCGCTGGAGATGACCGTTGGAAACAACAAGCGTCGGATTGAAGGTAAGTCTGTTTAATTTTCTTTCGCTTTTTTCAATCTTTCAGGGTTTTTTTTTGCAGGAATTCTGCGTGTCGGAATTCTCACTATAGTTATATCGTACCCAATCCCTACTAAGAGCTCCCACCACAAATTTAGATCCCCATGTTATAAATATAACTGAAGCCCCGTAAGAGCTCATTTGCGCTGGGAGCTCTGAGGAGCTAGTATTGTGTCGTGTATCAGGGTTTTTTATTTTGCCAACCAAGGATTCCCTAGGTTATTACAGATGAAGACCTTGGATGTATTTTTTCTATATTTTTTTTTTGGATGTTTTTATTTCTAATAAAAGTTTTTTTACACTGGTAATTTACATTTTTCCTTGGTGCACTACAGGTTCCAGCAGGTCTTGGGTGCCAGGGCATGCTGGCACTTGGGAAACCACACATGTGCCTTTGCAGCCTTGTAATACTACAATCGCCAGCATTCCCAAACACTTAATGGCAGCATGGACATGCTGAGACCTGTAGTGCACCAGGAACAAAATACATTTTTAATTTAAAATCATTATTATTACTCCACACCCACCACCAATGGGTATGGGAAGAGCCACAATGCTATCGGCAAGGTGCTAAGCCTAGGGGCTCACCCACATTTTCTTTATGTGGACCCAATCTTCCTAGGGAATCCAGCCCCATATTGACCAGTGTGGGGCTGGTTTAGCATTATGGCAGGGGGGTCCTATGCTGCAGCTTTCTCTGCTATAGTGCAACCAGCCCGGGTTGACAGAGCATAGTACTAGTAATAAAAAATTTGGGGGGACTCCATGCTATTTCTACCCCGATTTTACTAGTCCCAGTCTAGGCTGGCAGCACTAGATTTGGTAAAGCTGTTTGTGTGTCACAGAGTATCATGCGCACTGGCTTGATACAGAGGTGTATGGTGTTAGGGGATCCTTTCTGGAGGTCTCCTTGGATGTCTGCACTTGTTTGGATGCTTGTTTATGTTGTGTCTGTTGCTGCTTTTGTGGATTTCACAAGGGTTCCGAATCTGTGAGTACTAGTTTGCAGCGGGGTGTTTCCGTAGCACAACTTTGGGTGTAATGGGAGTTGTTAAAGGTGTGTAGGTGCTGCCGGGAACAACCTCCCCTCTTGATCCCAATCCACCCCTCCTCACCCTGCACAGTTTATTTCTCCATCTCTCTTTTCCCCCTCCCCTACAGGTATATCAAATCAATAAGCGGACAGAACAAAAAGAAACAAAAGCCCATAAGACACCACAATGACTCAATTAGACAGACAACAATCAGCAAACGCTAAGCCAAGACTCAACACCAACAGCACCAACACACCTTCAACAACTCCCATTATACCCAAAGTTGCGCCGGGGAAACACCCCACTGCAGATAAAGTGGTGTGTCTGTGCAATTTGCACGGTATTCTGAGTCACATGGAACAAAAGATATTTTGCTAATTTATTGAGCAATTTCATATTTACAGATGACACTAGATTTTTTTTTTTTACTTTTACATAATATTTTATAAAAAATACAAGTGTCAGAGCAGCAGCAAATATTTTAAGACCTATCCAAAGGCAACAGTTCCTACAGTCCTTGGTTGCTTTGCAAATTGAACAGTCTTTGTTTCCTCCAATTAATTTAATTTGTTTAGATCACAACGAAGAAATCCTCAATTCCCTGACACGTCAAACTACGGTTCATTCTTAAAACTGAGGCAATTCCTCATGAATCCCCAGCCTGCCACAATCAAAAATCCTTGTCAAAGTCCAGCTTATCAACAGTGTCTCATTAAATCACAGGTGCTTTCTAAGTAGAACCATAGAAAGTAATACAATCTGAGCCCATTCTTCAATGTAAGCAGTTATTCCCACTACGGATAAACTATTTTGTCTTACATAGCTCATCTTTTTTGCATAAAACATCTAATTTGCTGTCATAGCAGATTAACAGTTGGAAAACATTTTTTTTACCACAAAATGAAAAAAAAAGTTATTAGGTTATCTCTATTATTAATGTCACTGCATGCTGGTCTGAAAACGGACAGGAAAGAAATTCTTAGAGTGCTTTTAGAAAATGAGGTTTGTTAAAATAAATGTGTATAGCTTGTGAAAGGGAATCATATCAGTATTTTTCAATGTTGAATGAAAAAAATAGCTGAGTATGTGATCCTAAAATCTCAATATATTTTAGCTTACTAGTTCAGTTGTACATACCTTTCTATAGGTGGATGGTATCTGTTTATCTGTTTATTGATTTAAATTTATATAGAGATCATCTCAGTATACTAGCAAAGTTAAGAAAAGTAATCATGTTCAAAGATTTTTAAATTGTTCTGTGGAACATTTGCCTCGTTGCAATTTTTGCAATTCGCCAGTGAAATTAATATATCATTAATTCACTGTTGTCATCCACAACATACAAATGTGAAAATTAGCAAAATTGTATTCTATTCAATGAAATGTTGAAACCAAAAAGTTTACCCAAAGATTGCATTACCATAAAATTTAATTTGCGCAACATTGTACTGAATCTTCATTAGTAGAAAAGGCTAGCCTAGCTTGCCAGCCTTCGAGGTGTGTCAGTTTTACCAAATTACAACAAATTATTTTTTATTATGTCTGTCACACAGCATAGATCATAGATCCACATTTATATTTTTATATTCATATTGTTTATGGGCAGTGTCGAAGGTTGACAATATGGAACTTTGCAGTGAAAGTTATATCAAGTAGTCTAAGGGAACAGAAAAAGTAAATTGGATGCTTCTTGACTTTTTGATAACACATTAATTGAGGGATAGAATAACCCAACATGAGAAGCATAAACCAACCTTTATTCATTACACTGGTTAATAAAAAAAAATTATATGTATATATATACTAGCTGAAGTACCAGGAGTTGCCCGTGTTTAAATCTTCAGGCTATTAAGTCAACAATGAGTTGGCTGTAACTGTCAACATTTTGAAAATAATTAGCAGCTTAGAAGCTCTTCCAACACACCCATCAGGTGGCTGCCCAGTGTCGTTTATGTTTTTATATTAAACGCTATCCAAATCCATCCAGTGGAAGGCTCAGAACATCAAATTCTGCACAGCGTACACCAATGAGAGGTCCTACCAGGACCCTAACCATCCTAAAACCTGTAAGGGATCCAACTGGACCACCTCGCGTTGGTTTCATCCCAATTGGTGTGGGGTGTCCGAATGTATAACCGGACAGACAAACAAACCAAATCCATCTAGTGGAAGGCCAAGGATAGGCTACCCGGGTCAAAGTTCTGGCCTGCATACACCAACGGGAGGTCTGCCTGGGACATTAATCCCTTAATATGTTTTCTTGGATCCAATGTTACCTGTCTGTGAAGTTTTTGTCCAAATCCATCCAGCCGAAGGCTCAGTTAAGGCTCCCCGGGTCAAAGTTTTGTCAAGCATACACCAATGGGAGGTCCAACCAAAACCCTAACTGCTTTAAAACCTGCCCAGGATCCAACTGGACCACCTTGCATTGGTTTCATCCCAATCGGTGCAGGGGTATCCAAATGCAAACAAACCAAATCCATCCAGTGAAGGGCCCAGAACAGGCTCCCCAGTTCAAAGTTCTGGCCAGTGTATACCAAGGTCCAACCAGGTCCCTAAACCCCTTAATATCTGCCCGGTATCCTACTGTACCACCTTGCGTTGGTTTCATCCGAATTAGTGCAGGGGTGTGAAATGATATTCACCTACAAACAAACAAACAAACAAACTTCTTATTGTGTATATATATATATATATATATATATATATATGTGTGTATATATATATATATATATATATATATATATATATATATATATATATATTAGTTACTAAGGATAATTGAACAAATTCAGGGTATTTTGTGGTTGCTTAATTCAAAAAATAAAGTTTTATTTTCGAATTGTCTCTAGTCCTTGAGATTATGGAAACCCTCAATTAATAGGGAACCAAACCATAATGCGTGCATATGGGAATGTACCAGCAAATTCTAGAAGGTGAGACATATGAAAATTCTAGAGTATTCCCCCTCCATATATAAGTAATCGGTCACCCAACCAGCAATCAGGTGACAGTTGACAGTTGAGTGGCTCGCATTGTCTATTGTATTTTTTTTTTCTCTCGTCCGTATAATATATTTGTATACATGTAATTAATGTAAATAAATCTATTTGTATATGAAGTGGTTGCAGTGACAATTTGTAAATGCAGAGTGTTTCAAGTAAGAATAAAGTCAATTAACAATAGAATCATTCTCCCACCACTCCTTATCAGGCTTGGATTAATGAAACAATTTGTTAAGGCCTTGTACAAAGATGGTGATCGCTTCAAATACATTTGTAGATAATTCTCTAGGCTAAGTATGGAAAATCTAAAAGCTGTAATCAAGTAATGTTATCAAGGATTCTAATTTTACAAAATTTATGAACGGTGTTGAAGCTTATACCTGGTGCAGTTATGTCTCAGTTGTCAAGAACTTCTTGGGTAACCACAAAGCAGACAATTATGAAGAACTGGTGCAAAACATGCTCACAAATTTTTAAACTTTGGGTACTAATATGAGCATAAAGGTACATTTTCTCCATAGCCACTTACACATATTGCAGGATTATTTTGATGATTTTAGTGAGGAACAAGGAGAAAGGTTTCATCAAGATATAAGATGATGCAGGAAAGGTATCAAGACAGATGGGACAGACATATGATTGTTGACTATTCCTGGAGCCTCCAGCAAGAATCCTGGTAAACTACATAAAAGACAATTGTGCAAACAACGTATAACTATGCATTAATTGTAATTATCCAAAACAGCTTACTATGTTTATCTATTATTATACCGAATAAATTGCGACTATGTATTTCATGTGTTAACTTTTGCAGGATTTGAAACAATTTCAATGCAATTTGTAAGTAGGCTCTGTCTGACCATTTCATTTGTTGCATTTTTATGTTTTTCAATGGGCTATCAATTATCTTAAAAATTAGAGCCAATCTAGCAAAACCAATGTCATATTCGGAATCAGTACCACAAAGTAACCGCAAAATCACCTTATTATGATTGGCAATAAAATGAGTGTTGACCAGTATTATTGTCCTCTACGCTCCTTTTGTTTGAGAGTTTCTAATAATACTTTGTTAAGTCCTGTCACCTTTAAGATGAGAAATGGGTGAGAATGATATCTTAATAACATTTCAGAATTCAAAAGACCAGATCATGGACAATTTATTTAGCACTTACTAAGAGTCCATGCATTTTGCATCCTCCATATAAATGAATACACGATAGTCACGAACCACAGAATTATAAATGTGTGCAAAATGTTTTTATTTCCTGCTTAGGAGAAGCCAGACTTGAAAATATTTTTATTAAACACTAGCTATTTTTTTTAGAAAATATTTATTTTGTAGCCCAAAAGCCAAGCATAACAAGGTTACCATACTCACAATACCAAGATCCATGTTGGGGGGTAGACAGTTTTAATTTTGGAATAAAATCCAGTTTTTACCTACATTCTATGTATTCATTTTTTATTATGCTTCAACGGATAGAGACTAACTTTTTATTTATTTCCTCATATTTGTTTGAGGTAAATATTAACAGAAGAATGCATAGTTTTTAGCATAGGTCAAAAGCATGTAAATTGATGTGAATCTAAAAACATGAGTTGAACGTGTGTTGTTTTGCTGTGTTTTTTTTAATGCTACATTCATTTCTAAAATGCATGCTAAAATGCAAGCACAAATGCATTTTAGATATGTATCAGATACATATATGTTTAATATGTGTTTTTACTTGCATTTAAAAGAAAACATTAAAAAATGCAGGTTTTTTTGGTCCAATATCCTTATATTCTTCTAACAATTCTCTAAATTTTATTCATTGGTGGTAATCCTTCACAATACACCAGATTAGCACCATGGTCTATTGGTAGATGGGGGTATGACATCCTTGAGGTTGTGGTATAATTTAATTAAGGGCAAAGGTCCAGTGGTCCACACATTTTCAGAAACAGTTAAGGTAGAGCAGCCCAAGTTTGATCATAAAAGAAGGTGTTTCAAAATCCCACTCAGGTACCTTGGACTAGGGTTGTCTTGAAAATCTGCTGTAATATTGTGGTGTCCCTTCCTCCAACATAAAGTAATATAAATTGATTGATTCAGCACTAATCTCTGGTGTACTGGTACATGAATTGGTGAGTGTTGGTTGCATTTGAAGTAATCTAATAGTATTCTGGATCTGCATCAACGGTAACATGATATATGCATTATGTTAGATTGTTAACACCTTCATAATTAATTGTTTGCAAAAAACAATTTATAATATCAAACTTCCATTGCCTACATATTTCATCAAAATACTCTATTAAATAAAGGAATGTCACGGTGTACTAGGAATAGACAAATCACATAACCAGAAACCTTTCTCCATTCATGAACCATAAACATGGTTGAAAATATGGGTAATTACTATCAATTATAATTCCTTATGAAATGTCTTTTACCTTAAACTCAGCAATGCTCTGAGTAACTGATGTTTTAAATAACTATCCCACCGTAAACTAACTAGCATGATATTATTAAATCTTAATTTTGGAAGACGCTACTTATGTTACATTCACCAGAGACAATGCAATTTCTCTCAGGATCTAATAGTGATTGCTTGTTTGCCCCTCAGGTTTTTTGTCCCACAGAAGATGGCTAAAGATCTGTGTCCACTGTCAGATTCTCTTGTCAGTTCTTTGTCTTTCCCTGGGCTCTGAAACCCTGTGTAGCTGTCTCTTTTTTTTTTCAATCTTTCCCCACTTGCACTTCACTCTGGCTGTATCTTATTACTTGCTTTTGTAGCTGCACTTTCTAAGCAAAACATTTTTTCTCTGTACCTGTCTCTCTTTCAGCTCTCTTTCCTGTCATTCTCTGTCAGCTCTTATTTTTCTCACTAACTATAACTGCCCTCACCTGATGTTAGTATGGCAACTCATGCAAAATTAATATTTCAAACTAATAGAACTTGATCAACCCATAAATTGTCAATTATAACACCTGCCATTCTTCACAGTATTAATATTTTATAACTGGATCACCAATGCAACATAACCCATTAATAAATATGTTTACGTAATAGTTGGTATATATAAGACAGAAATTATAGTCTTCCTCCCCTCCAGGGCTCCCTCACATCACCTCTTCTCTATTTATGGTAAGAATACTACTCTCTTCTCTATTTCTCAATTTCACTGCATGGTGGTTATTCTTGACTCCTTCTCTCCTTCAAACCTCATATTGAGTCCTTCTCCAAATCCTGCTGCTTCCACCTGCGGAATATGTCCAAGATCCAGCCTTTTCTCACTGTAGAAGCTACCAAAACTCTTATTCACTGTCTTGTAATCACATGTCTTGGTTACTGTAACCTCCTCACTGCTCTCTGGCCTATCCAACTCCTACCTTGCCTCGCTTCAGTCTATCCTTAATAACACTGCCCTCTCTATTTTTTTCCTTTTTACCTCTGCTGTTCCTCTCTGTCAGTCACTGCACTGGCTTCTCTTGGCTTACATAACTAAATTTAAACTCCTCATTCTCACCAACAAAGTCGTCAGCCAATCCTACTACCTACATCACTACCAACACTACTTCCAGCCCCCTCCACTCTGCCAGTGAACGCATCTTACCTTTAATTGTCAGCCTTTAGTTGTGCCTTTAAAACTCATTTATTTATTCAAGTCTATCAGCCCTCCCCCTAGCTCTTTTACCTCTACTATCACCTCCACTCCCGCACTCAATGCCACCTTATATGTGTCTTCTCCTTTCTTTTAGGATGTAAGCTCTCATTAGCAGACCCTCATTCTCATGTTCTCCTTCTGCTATTTCATTACCCTCTGTACATCTAAGTCTGCTTCCCTATCCTTGTTTCTTGAGCCCAGGCCTACTTCACATTGAGCATTTCCATCACTCTTACTCACTGTACTGTAAATAACTTGATTTTCATTTCCAAGTTATCTGTATGTAATCTGTTAATTAGTAGATGTCTGGTCTTTGTATAATTATGTTTAGTGTATTAATGTATTATACATTGTATTATGGATCATTGCTGTTTGTGCATTGTATACTTAAATGTCATGTATGGTGTGGCAGAACCTTTGTAGCTCCTTATGAATAAAAATAATTATAATAATCCTATGCTTTAATATCCCTGTATACCCAAATGGCCACTACCATTTAAAATGGTAAATGGCATTGATTTGCGGCTTTAGTATTATTGGCTAGGAGAAGAAAATTAGTCAAATTTACAGTTGATGGTACTGAACTTTAAAATATACATACGTGCAACAATGAACAGTATTTTAGCAGACAAATGTAAAACTTTAAATTAATGATGAGAGAGATCCTAAATTGTTATCGAAAAGTACTTTGAGTGACATTTTAACTCTGCACCATGCACATTTTCGGGTGGGTCCACAAAGCTAGAAGTAGATTGATTTTATGGAGAGAGTTCCAAAGACAGGAAAGAGTGTGTGCACCTCAAAATATTCTCATTAGTCAAATATGCCTTAAATTACCAACTGCCTAGAGCCAACAACTAGTGCTGTATGTTAGATTTTCATCTACTTTGTATTCTGCTTGCTAATCAGATCTCCTATGCACTTAAGGTGTGTCTCCACTGCTGATGGAAGGCTTCACTTTATAAGCTCTCACCTGCCCTGCACTTATTGCCCATAATAGCATTACACACTAGCTTCCTGTTTTTTGTATCTCTATCCTGTGTGATTGTGACCTTGTATTAAGCAGTTCCTGGCTTTGCATTCAGCAATCTCTTGGTTCCTGATACCTGGATATGCATCTGCATGCTATTCATATAACTTTACACAGTATCCTTCAGGAACAGCCTGCAGTAATTATCTTTGCTCACTCTGATGGGCATTCACAGAAAAGTCTGTGCATATTTCTGTATTGCTTCAAAGACTGTTAATCCTGCATTACCACATATATTATGTTATATTCATTGTATCCATTGCTTGGAATATGTGTTTTCAGCTTGCTTCTCTTGATTACTGCAATATCCAGTATGCTAGTATTTAGACCATCATTAAATGCACTTAACTGCAATAAACCCCATTATGTTTTTACTGCAACATCACCTCAAAATCCTGTGAATTCCTAACACTGTACCTGCTATTACCAACTGCCTGGAACCAGAAACCAGCACAATGCTTGTGCTCACTGGCTTCCCAGAGTCAGGAAATAGCACTGTATCTGTGATTACCAACTGCCTGGAGCAAGGATCTAGTGCCGTACCAGTGATCAGCAGCTGTCTGGAGCCCAAAGGTAGCACTGCACCTGTGATCATCAACTTCCAGAGCCATGAATGTTGTGCCTGTAGATGCTCATTGCCTGGAGCTAGGAACTGGCACTGTGCCTGTAATTCCCAACTGTTGGAAACTGGTTACCTGCCTGTGGTTATCAACTGACTGGAGCCAGGAATTAGCACAGTGGATGTATTCAAAAACATGTCTACCCCACCCCTTAGATTGTACGCTCCTTTGAGCAGGGTATTCTCTCCTCCTGTCTTCACCACTGTTAACTCTGCTCTCCAGCTACTTAGCCCTCCTCCTTGAGGACCCTCTTTCCCGCGTCCTTTCTCGCTCCTTCCTCTCCCCTCTAGGGGTCTCCCTGTCATCCGTGCCTTCCCTCTTGGACTCCGTCATTGGCGGACCTTCCCCTCTCCCCTCCTCCGCCCCTCTAGCGGTGCTTTGAGCTCACTGAGTTACTGTGATTATTGTTTACTGTACTGTGCTGTCTCACCTCGTATTCTAATCTCGTTTGTCCCTGTACGGCGCTACGGATACCTAGTGGCGCCCTATAAATAAAAATTAATATTAATAATAATAATAATGTATGCCTCCCAACAGCTGCGATTGTTATTTCTCTTTCTGCATATCAAGTGTTTCTCGCACCGCTTAGATTGTAAGCTTGTTTCGCCAGGGTCATCTTTAACTTATGTTTAATGTCATCGTGTGTTGTCTGTATCACAATTGCCAATTTGCACAGCGCTCAATAATATGTTGGTGCTTTGTAAAACAGCATAATAATAATAATATTAATAATAATAATAATGAAAAATGTGTACACTTTATTGCATTATGTAATTATGTCTTTATAAAGAATAACTAGTCCTTGACAATGAAAAATACCAGGCAATGAATGCAAGTATTAAATCAGCATGTCTGTTTCACATTCCTGCAAAGTGTTATAGATTCTGAATATTGACATGAAGGCAAAAGTAGATAGAAAAATATAAAGAAGGAAAACATTTCCCTTGCCTCTAACTTGGCAGATTTGATCTACATAACCCTGGAGCCAAAGGAATAAAATCTACACACTTTCTCACATTAGCTTTCCCCTCCCTGCAACTCCCAAAGGGAGTTCAGTCTCCAATGTGAGATAATCTGTGGATCAATGAGGCTGGATGTAAAACTCCTACTAAGCCATGTTTTCCCAGCTGGGGGTAAATTATTTTCCCTGTATTTAAACTTCCTAATTTCAAATGTGAGTTTGTCCTAGAAATCTAAAAAAAAAAAAAGAAGAAAAAAGATTTTGTGCCAAAACAACGTTAACTATTTCCTAAAGAGATGTAGTGTCAGCATTCAATGAGAAAATAGACCTAGTAATTTCAAACTTATTTTTTTACACATATTGATGCAACAAATAAGTACAATATATCTAAGTTTGTGAACAGGCCACATTTGCATATCATTGTTTTAATTTTTTAATTTTGTATCTTAATAATTTTTGATTTACATATTATAAACACATATCCTAGTAGGGTAATGTGACTGGATACTTTACATATGGAGATGGCTATCCTTGGCTATGGAGAGCTATGACGGTGTGTTGAGAAGGTGCTGATATGGGGCTGCTGATATGCTAGACCTTGTAGTCATTATTTATCCTTTTAAGGTGTTCTCTCATCTTTCTCTAACATTCATGACCTATGGAGAAGCATATATGCAATACAAGTATTAAAATATCAGGCGCAAGACACACATCTCCAAAGAAGTTAGTTTACAAAATGCAGTGGGTGTACTTAAGGGTCCAAGTTTTGGTAAAAGTTTCCCTTTTACCAATTGGCAAATGTGCTATGAAGCTTTGAAGTTTAGCACAGAGTCAAGTTATGAAAACTAAATGATGTGAAAGAAAAGAGGGAAATTAACTGCCATCAGCAGTTTACTCAGCTCAGGGACCCTTTTCAATTGAAATTAGACATACTGGGCCTGATTTGTTAAGGCATGCAAAGCAAACATACTGTGTATTTTTTTTTAAAAAAAATGCACATACATCGGGCATATGCACGTCCGTATTCAACAAGGAGCAAATGTAAACATACGTCTGTTGATGAATACAGATCTAGGTCCACACTATTCTAAGAGGCAATGAATACACTGCAGGAAAAACGTTAAACAATACAAACATGTATATTAATGTTTATTGTAGATAAAATGCATTTTTACAGCCGCTACTGATTGAAAACACATGTTCTAGCTTACATACACAACTGTCATCACTAGTAATCGGCACTTACACTAGATCTGTAGCTGATGCAAGTGATATGATAGAAAATCACGTAACTTTAAGATGCCCAAACCGTGAACTGGATGCTTCAGAATTGGATGCCTTTATTGTACATTGACTACATGTATACTCCCATTCCCCTCCCCTTTCCACCCCTAAAAATATAGGCTGTAGTAAGGACCCTTTGCGCTGGCAAATGAAATAGACAGTGCTGCGTTCTCTGGCATATGGTTTGTTTCTGGGCATGTGCAGAGAGATTTTATGCCAAATACTGCACAAATCAGCATCTACGTGTCCCGATCAGCATGCTGATTCATGTGTAGACATTAAAAACATTTTACGGGGCATGGCGAGGATGCCATTTGTGCAGGACACATACTTCGCAAGCTCCATATTCCACCCTTACAAACCCCACCAAAAACGAAGGCACCCTCATCCCCCTTCACACCAGGCTGACTGTGGAAGGAGCTGTGAGTCAGGAGGACCCACACAATCTGAGCCTGGCATCCCAACCTACAGTTCTCACACAATACTATAGAGAGGCCTTCCTCCGTCTTCCCACCCGCAGTGCATCCCCCTGCCCAGCAATTCTCCTTCCCTCCTAAGACACCCTTGTGAACCCACTCCTGGGAATAAGATTGCTCCTGCACACCTCTGCCCACCTGCAGATAACAGAACATAGTCTCCCCTTGGTCAGGCCATACCACCTACGGTGCACTACAACTTCCGGGTCGAGTGTGGAGAGCCCTTCTACAACATCGAACAGAGGTGGCTTACCTAAATAGCACCGCAGTCCATCGGAGCGGCCCTCATCTGCATCAGTCCGGCCAGGCTTGTTGCGCGGCTGACCATGCTGCATCTGCAAACCGGAAGTGGCCACTCCGCCATTTCCGTTTCATTTCCGGTGCGACCAAGCACAGCACCTCAATTGACCACTAGCATAGAGACACATTATTGCACACGCTACAGCTATCAGGAAATCTACAGCTATCAGGAGTTCAGTTTACCATTGTCTGGGCGTGCCAACCCACGTGGAACTACTCATTTTCAGGACAGCCGCAGGCATCATGCGCTGGAAACTTGGCCGCCTGACTCCCAGAGCCAACGGGACCCCTGCTGCCAGCAACCTGTAGGGTTTGGACCCTCTACACACCCCTGGCTGCGACCTGAAAACAGTGGGTGCACCTGTTGAGAACAACCTGCCACTTGGAGCTGCGCCTGAGAGCCCAGACAGCACCTGTCTCTAACAGCAAGTATAGATCTGTCTTTTCCAATCTATGTACCTGATCTGATAGACACTGCCTATCACCTCTCACAGGGTTGTAAGTGCTAATTTGTTTCCTGTGCAGCCATATCACCTTAGGCTGATATATCTCCACATACTGACACTCTAATAAGCCTTTAGCATCACCATTGTGCTGTTTTTTGCAGTACATAAGGCTGTTTAGTTGGTACAGGGGCGCCACCTGATGGAGACATTTATTTATTACCCGGCTTATGGCTAAACCTGGTTTCGTGGGATACTGAAATTGCCTATGTGAAAAAGAATTGCTTGAGCCCTGCTGGAGCTGAATTGCACCTCACAGCAGGACATCTACAGCACTCTTTCTTTTCATCTAACATCTTGCAGACTTTAATGTTCATCTAGGTCATCCTGGTTCACCCCCTGCCTGTCTGCTGCATAGTCACTACTCGACTACCAGATTCCTCATTACCCTGCCTTTAACATGAATAGAAACGCTGGTAGAGTTCGCCGGTGTACAGTGGGTGACATTACACAGCATTTCTCTCATCAAGACAAAACAACTATCTTCCCCTGCCAAGGGGCCCAAATTGATTCAGATCCTTAAAGTACAATGGTCCCCTCCACTAAAGCCAATTTTGCCGAACTACACAACCTACTTGTGGACCGCACTAACCCCTTCTCTGCAGACCTTCAAAGGGCCATAGGAGACCTTAAATCAGAAGTGGTCACAATATCTATAAATACCATGGTTCTCGAAAATAAGGTGGAGTCTACACTTAAATTCCAAAATGATGCAACTCAAGACATGGACTATTTGTTAATGGAAAATGATTTTCTAAAAGACAAATTGAAGGATTTGGAAAATAGAGAGCGCCGCAACAATCTTCGCTTATGTAACATTCCTGAATCAGTTGAACCAAAAGAATTAGAAGAATATGTAAGCAAATTTTTCACTTCACTATACACTACACTGTCTAACTACCCCATACAGATAAAATGGGTACATAGAGCATTGATGCCTCGGCTGAAGGACATCGATTCTCCCCAAGATATGATCTTACTTCTCTTATCCTTTAAGACTAGAGACATCATCTCCTCTGCGATCAGGAACTTTCCCTATGTACTTTACGAGGGATGTCACATTCAGGTGTTCCAAGATCTTGCCCCTTCAACGATCGTTAAACATCGAGACCTCAAAGACGTGACCGTACCCTCAGAGACAATGGATACAAATATCATTGGGGGTTTCCTTTCCGCTTGGTAGTTGAAGTGGGAGGTCAACAATTGTCAATTTGTACCCCAAACTAAGGCAAAGACTTAATTCACTGGCTCAATCTCTCACGCCCAGGACTGGATATTGGAGAGGGTTCCCAGAGCTCTATTGTACAACAACCCCCGTGATTAGCAGTTCTGACTCCCTTTAATGGAGGAGCCAAATATGTATTTTTCCTCCTGTGTACAGAATATTATGCTTTGTTGTTAAGCTGTTTTTTGTCTAATGGCAAATGTTTAATCTTTAATTTTCTAAGGTAATTTCTCCACTGCACTTTTTTAGATGCAGCTGAAACTGGTTGTTTAGCACATATGTACTTTTTTTCTACTTTCTCATAGATAGGCAGGAGGCTTTCTCTGCCCTCTAGGCCATGCACCCACACATACAGGGAATTATATACCTTTTTCCCCCTAAAAGCTTGCACGTTTAATCTCACTCCCACACTTTGTGCCTTGAGATAGTTTATTATGTAGGTGTGTTCCATCTAGTTTACAGTTATCCCAGTTCAAAGGCACTCTTCCTGTAGGCTAACTCTCTGCCTGTGAGACTCGAGCCTATGCATTCACCCTCTTTTCTCCCCTGTTATTGGCCTTCTAACCTTAACCTCACCTCTTTTTTCCCTTTACGTTCTTCCCCCCTTACCTTCTCATAGCTTACTAACTTACATCACCCCATCTAGGGACCTACCTTCTCTACTTTAGCGGTCCCTCCTTCTCCGCGGGGTATACCCCCCCCCCCCCCCCACACACACACACACACTTTTTTTTTCTCTCTGTTCGCTCCAGTTTATTTTGGCTCCATACATAAAAGCTATGTCTTTCACAATTTTCTCTCTCAATGTCAAGGGCTTGAAGGCTCCCCAAAAACAAAATGTCCCATACTTTTTCATACAAAACACAGGATTAAAGGTGATATTATTTTCTTGCAGGAAACGCATTTCAAGGCTGGCTGCCATCCCTCCTTCTCCACCAAGTACTACTTCTCTCAATCTACCACAAAAAATGGCGTGGCAATACTGCTTTATAATTCTGTCCCCTTCGTCTTGTCAGCACTCAAGAATGATCCTGAGGGCCAGTTTCTCATCCTAATGGGCAAGATCGGATACCTTGAACTAACTCTTGCTAACATTTATGCGCCTAATACAGGTCAGATGACTCTTCTCATATTTTTTCTCAGTGTAATTAACTTTAATACTGTTATGTCACCTTCCTTAGACAGATCAGTTTCCAGACTCTCCCCCTCCCCACCCCCAAACACAAAAACTCGACAAAAGCAGAAGCCCGAGGCCGGACAATTTGACATCTGGAGAGCGCTCTACCCCTCATCTAGAGATACCACCAATCCTATTCCCGGATCGATCTATTTATGGGTTGTACACACATTTTCTAGCACATAAAGCAGGTCAACATCATCCCTAATACGTGGTCCGACCATTTTATCACTCTCGATCGACCTCTTTCATAAACCCCTGGGCAGGACCTCTTGGAAGCTAAATGAGATTCCTCAAATTACCTTCATTCAAGGAGAATACCTCCAAAGCCATAAAAAACTACTTCGACTTTAAATCAAACTCAGAGGTCCCAATCTCCACTATCTGGGAGGCCCATAAAGCAGTATTATAAGGAGACATTATCCAATTTGCCTCATGTAGGAAGAAGGAGCATTTTGAAATACTTAATAACTGGTCTGCCCAACTTAAAGGACTAGAAACCCTGCATAAACAATGTAATTCGCGCCTATTATTTCAACGTATACAAAAAGTTATAGGGAAAATCCAGATTCACCTGGAACAGACTGAACGTCAATTACGCTGGCTTAACCAGCCTTTCTTCGATAAGGGGGACAAAGCAGACACACTTAATGGCCAGTAGACTGAAAGCCAAACGACTACCCAAACAATCACTTCTCTCAGGGACAAAAAAGGTAATATGTCCTACGATCCTAGAGTCATCAATGACATGTTCCGTAGCTACTACGAGAACCTGTACAACCTTCATGGAGGAAAACGCCCCTCGGAAGCTGACTCTCAGGCCATCCATGCATATTAAGACAAGTGTTCCTTGCCCACACAGTCCTCTCAACAGATCTCCTCCCTAAATCAAGATATCACTGATGAAGGAGTTATATTTGCCCTAAAATCACAGAAAAACTCTAAAGCCCCAGGCCCGGACGGCGTCATGATGTCGTACTACAAAATATTCTCCAGAGAACTCGTGCCCATTTGATCCACATGTTTAATAATATATTACAAGGAGGGAAGTTTTAAGAAGAATCCATTTCATCCACCTTAGTGGTTATCCCCTAACCTAACAAAGACCCAATATGCTGTGCTAACTGTCGTCCCATCTCATTAATTAATGCTGATGTAAAACTCTTTGCCAAAATTTTGGCTACCCATCTAAATGTCTATATGTCAACCCTGGTTTTTCCTGACCAGGTAGAATTTGTCCCTACCAGGTAAACTCTGGACAACACTAGACATACTATAAACATTATTACATGTGTTAACCAACACAAAATCCCCACTGTCATCCTAGCCTTAGATGCCGAAAAGGCCTTTGACAGGCTTTCATGGCCTTTCATATTCCACACACTCAGGCACTACGGTTTGAGCGTGGCGTTCCTATCTGCTGTTCAGGCTATATATCACCACCCTTCTTCGACAGTGCTGACCAATGGCTCATTGTCATTTGCTTTCTCCTTGAGCATTGACACAAGACAGGGGTGCTCCCTATCGCCACTGTTGTACACATTGTGGCAGCTGCTATCCTGCGAAACCTGGATATAACCGGGATTCAAATAGGGCCGTGACATTTCAAGTTATTTTTATTTGCTGCTGACGTCTTGTGAACACTTTCCAACCCCTTAATCTCACTTCCGAATTTTCTCAAGGAGTTGACGGAATATGGTTCCCTGTCGGATTACAAAATCAATAACTCCAAATAGGAGGCCCTGTCGCTCCAAGTCTCTAGCTCAGTTAATGCCACACTAGAATCCTCATTCACTTTTAAATGGCGCCTTAGGCCCTACGGTATTTAGGGATCAAGATCACTGAAGAGTACAAACAGCTGTTTTAGGCCAACTATATTCCTCTTCTTGAATCAATAAAGCAGACCTTCTTAAGTGGAACTCGCTTTCTATCTCCTGGTTCGGCAGGATTAGTGTCATTAAGATGAACATCCTATCCCAGGTCTTATACCTGTTTCAACCGCCCTCCAGGCCTCAAAAACATAGTATCTCGGGTCTGGTGGAATGTATTATATGGAATATATTACCACTTTCTAAAAGTGTGGGACCCCTGGCACTCCTTCTACCATTCTTCACTGCCTGGTACCCAGTAAAACACTCCACTTGCCTACAACACGTGAGTCTTATATATTTTTTTCCATTTATTCTTGCACCTGCTATGCCCCACAGAGATGGAGACGGGACCCCCTTGGGGCATTTCTTACCCCTTTTTTGGGGACACAATTACCTTCCATGTTTTTCTATGCTTTTGGATGGTTAATGCACGGGACTCATCATCTCTTGGGGCCACACTGAACCCCTCCTCTTTCTTTACTCCTTCTCAGCTTTTTCTTTCTGCTCCCCCCACCCCCTTTTCCCTCTCCCTCTCCCCTTCTTCTGCTAACTCCCTCCCTTTTCTCTTCTTTCCCAGTTAGGGAAAAATATATAACAAAAAAAAAATATATATAAAAAATCCAATGACATGTATCTCCACTAAGAGGAAATGAGGCATTACGGATGAAACTTTCCTGTCTTTCTGGGCATATTGCTATGGACATTGTCTTTGAAACTGTTACACTGTCAATTCAACGCCCTCTGACTGTTTTCCACTGACTCATTGTCCCTTCTATGCACATATTGGAATGCATGTTGTTGAAAATAAAGAGATTTAAAAAAAAACAAAAAACATTTTACATGATTTACCTTCAGATCGGTGCTCTTCAATCTGTGATAACCATCGGCTGAAAAGATTGTGTCTCAGCACACACCATAGAGATCGATGGATACTGCTGGTAGTTAGTGCTTACACACTGCAGAATTGGAATTACATTGTTCCATTATTGAACGAGACTTTTAGTTTGGTTTGAAAATCAAATGAAATGACAGGATGGGCTTTGGAGCGATAATTGTTCATCGTTAGAGAGTACACACTAATGCGATATCGAGCTGAACGGTCATTTATTGTGTGATTGGCCCGATAATCAACTGCAAAACCTGTAGTGTGTATCCAGCCTTAGTGTATGTTGTATGTAGGTATGACTTTGTCCCAAGAACTGTAGCTGCAATAAAGCAGTTAGGATCACTAATAAATCATATTTCCATTTCAGTAACACAGTGTAACCAACCCATAAGACATTTCATGTTATCAATCTACTGCATCCTGCATCCAGTATTAATTACTGGATACTGGGTTTTGCTATATTGTATTATCAATACTGTGCATATTGTACATATAGCAAGACATAAATATTTGTGTAATGTTGTATACTACTAAATTACTCAACACTTATACCTCCTCAAAGGTAGCAGAGTCATTTCAACCAAGTCTTCTGTTACATGTAGGCATAAGTATACTGCAGCTTATCAACATTGGTGAAATAGACAGTATATTGTGAGGAGGAAAATAAAGTTTAACTTAATGATGGGAATGGTCCAAATGTTATAATAATCTTGTTAAATGGCAAAGTTTTCACTTGTGCATGACATTCACTTTGTGTAATAGATCATACATTTCTTGCACACCCTACTCAATTTCAGCTCTATTCTGTGAAAAAAAAGCACTATCCTAGCAAACACCTTCTTTTTCTGATATAATGTAGAGTCAGTGTCGAGCTGATCAGAATGCAAATAAGTTGAGAAGGTACAGAATTGGTTAGCTAGTGCTGGCAACCTTCATTATCATCAGTGTGTATTTGCACCAGTCATTAGGCATCCGCAAGTAATGCACTTAGTGACAGGTGGGTCTGCCTCAGTTTGCAATATGCAAACACAACTTTACTGTACTCAGTCTGCATTTGCACACCCCTTTCCTGCTCCGCCTCATCAAGCAAAAGGAGGTACAAGTACCAAATCTGCATAGATAAGTACATGTACACTTTTTTGGAGACATGCAGAGTACAATTTTTTATTTTACTTTACACTAACAGGGGTGCACCCAACTCAGCATGTATCTCATAATGTTCAGTTGTTGGATATTGAGAATTGCATACACCATACAGAGCAAGAGAAGTGGTACTGTACAAATGTTCATAGTACAGAATAAGAATATTAAAATAAAAGAAAAAAAGTTTTCCCGAACTACAGATGTCAATACATACAAAAGACAGATACCAATCTATTTTTACACTTTCGTGAATAATATTAAGCAGAAAAAAATAAATACTTGTTACCAAACTATATATATGAATGTCACATTATTAGATAACACGGAATACATTAAAAAACTTTAAATACTTTTAAATATGTTTCCAGTAAAATAACAAATGCATGAAATCTAACAAAACTCGCAAAACCTTACCAACAGCTATACATCAATTTTGTTACTGAACATCAATCCCGTTATTCAGTTCAACAGTGCCACCAGGTGTGCATTTATAGACCAAATACCCCAGTCCTTTATGTATCATTAGATGCTGTTGGCTGCACTGCAGTGTAAGGTATAGTCTTAAAATCCCAGTGCAATATACACTTACATTGTCACAGGCAGTCAAAGGGGTGCAAGACGTTGCTGTAAGACAGGTGAGAAAAGACACTGAAATGTATTCATATCAATAAAAACATTAAAAAAAAACATGTGTAACAAGCGCTTGTATGTTGTAGAACAGTTGCCATGAGAGCAAACCAGCTGGGTAACATCTTTGGAGAAAACTGAGAGTCTTTCTGTTTTTGTAATCAGTTCACAGTTTGTCTATTTGTTTGGAGTTTCATAAATTGTAAATGAACAGGCCAATGATTAATCTGTTGCTTTAATTTCCTTGATGCTTCAACCAGTAGGCAAATATGAACTGATTCAGCCAATTAAGTAGTAGAGATTATGTTATTTCATTTGATATCTGTTTGGCTTCTCCGCCAAGAATCCTCTCTGCTGAGCAGGTCAAGTACAGCCATCAGCAGTACAGCACTTTATTAGCATAACAAAAGTGTCTGATCACCAGTTTGTGCTCATTAAGATCCATTGTTATGCTAAATATGTGACAAGGCGAAAATTCCTCACAATTTCTGGACAATCACAGAGATAACTTCTCTGCCCAGGATCCTTATGCTTATTAACTGAGCAGTGCAGTAGTAGAATGGGATATAATATAAGTAAAATAAATGAAGTGCTGAATGTGCAATTCCCATATCTTGAAGCTGCTATAGAGATCTTGTTACATAGTCAGCAAGGAACACCTTGATCTACATGATTCATCCCAAGAGCAAAATTTTGCTCCCTTGCAAGCTATGACATTTTTGGATGTACTATAGTTTCTCTCTTATCCATACAAATGGGCACATAAAATTTTTTCAAAAATGGATCACTAAATTGCATTTGCATAACAGCCTCACATTTGTGCATGTTTGGAAATAAGAATAAGGTTATTAACAGCGCTTCACTATCAATTGCAGCTAGAATGTCTCTACTTTGACTACACAATAGTTGAAAAGGGTAAAACATTCGATATAAAAAAATGTAAAGAACATATCCAGCGCTATTTCTCTTTCATACAACAAATAAAACACTGAGCCAAAGTGATACTTAGGCTTTGGTATCAATGGAGTGGAAAACCCTCATATATCCTCAATTTAGAGTATGGATATTCAAAGAAAAAAAAAAAAAGAGATAATAGTGCAACACTCTATGCATGCTGTATAAATATCTACAAAAAAGTAAAGTGATTGTAATTCTTTTCCACGTGATTTAAGTGCTCGTTCAAGCTTTAATACCCCTCTTGTATATAAACTTACAAGAGGTCCACTTTGCAGTGGTAGTCATCAGTACAATGACCATCATTCCGACCGGATTTTGAACACCTGCCAGGTCCTCGCATTGCCCCCTTAATACCGCAAATGTGATTGTCGTCATTTCATGTGACTACAATCACACTTACGACATTTTCTACTGTCGCGGTTTATAGGAGAGCTGTTGGAAATTTTCACTATCACCTTATAAGTAAGTCTGCATTTCCTACAAGTTGGAATTATAGCGATCGTCATATTAGTGTCACTATACTTCTTGTCGGAATGGTGGCCATCATAATGATGTACCCCAACCCCACTTTGAGTACCGCAAGATTCTCATGTAGATGACAATTCCTGATAGTGTAGTCTGTCCATCTCAGGGTACACCATCCAATGCATTTTGACCCAGGTAAAGGGTCTTTTTCAATGTTTGTAAATAGCTTTAAGCGATTTGTAAACACAACTGAATGATTAATTTTACCCAATATATCGGAAAGACACTGCTTTGAGTATTTAGATACTCTCATTCCTGCTAGGAAAGACACAGCAAATCATTGGGTATGAGATAGAGTTGGATATACATCATGCCATTTTGCTCATACACAAATGTGAATGTGCATTTTCACACTTGGATTTTCAGTTAAACTCATCCTTGATCCATTTTCTTGATGTGCAAGGGGACACTTGTGTCAGATGCGTGTGGCTGAAATACTGATGCAAATTGAGCATGTAAACTACTATCATTGGAGCAATTATCAATATCAAATAGAAAATGAGGAGAAGAATGGAAAATAACTTTCATGCAGAGGGTTATTTGTTTTTCACTTTATTTATTTTAACTAACCATTCACCAATGATTTCTTTATGTATGTTTTGTTTAAAAAAATACCAGTCCTTCCTAAATTTCTGTAGAACTCTATTAAATATTTTAATCAGTGGAAACGATTATTCTGAAATATTTGTCAACACTATTTAAATAGATAACATGAGGTTGGTATTTTTAAATCCGAAAAATCGCAAATAGAATTGAAAGGGAAAATTTTACAATATTTATCCAACAGAAATAGAACCTTCTATTTTTTTCTCTTTCCCCACAGTGTAATTGTATATAATACCTAAAAAAAAAATCTCATTTTATAATGGCCTGCAGATAATTGCAGGCCATTATAGGATGTAAGGCCACTTATTCTTTTAGTAATAAAAGGTACTATACTTGGTTTTATAGTAAATAATGCATTCTGTACTTTAGTAATATTTTTAATACCCATATGTAGCAAGCGTGTGGATCTATAATGTTTCCAGATGCAATCACAAGTGGTTAAATGATCAGATACACCATTATTAGAGGGAATGAACATTTTGCAAGACTTTGTACACTGAAATATAATGGTCTTGGAAGAGAAATCTTGGTGATTTTCTAAACATGTGCCTAGAAACATATATACTTCATTTCAACTTGTTCTTTAACTTGCTCTCATGGGAATGTCAGTTTCAGGGAGAAGCAGGGAAAAAAATATTCTTATCGCTGTAGGAAAAAGCTTCAGAAATGTTTAATTCTTAGGAAATTCTGCAATCTAAGTGAGGTTAAACAACTTGTTCAGACAATGTTTCCCTTAATAGAGGTTTCTTGGACATCCTTGAGAACTTGGTGAAATAGTAGTGCTAAACAGTCGTTGTATGGTTATTAATTAATAACACATGGTTGCTTTTTATGTAGGGTAGCAATTAATCACTAGCAAGTCCATTTTCATATGGCTCTACACCATATGCAGTGGCGCACGCAGGGGGGGTTTCTGGTTCTCCAGAAACCCCTCCCCTCTGGGAACCAACGATACAGTACAGCAGCCGCGGCGCTGTCAAAGAAGCGCCCGCGGCAGTGCTGTATTGTAGTATAATACAGCACTGCCGCGGATGCTTCTTGACAGTGCCGCGGCTGCTGTAGGTTTCAGCCTCGCTGAAATGGAGCTGCTGCGCATGCGCAGCAGCTCTCTCTCGCTCTATTTTTTTTTTCCCGGGGGGGCGGAAACCCTTTCTTCTAAACCCTGCGTTCGCCCCTGCTATGGAAAACAATTCTTTAGTTCTTGTCCTGTGTCTTCCAAGCACCTATTACCTGTATGGTATAAGTTAAAATGTCTTGTAAGCACTTAAGACAGTCTGTGTGCCAACACAAAGTGATCAAGTAGATGTAGATGCATACAATGTGCACCAGAAACTGACATGTAGTGTCATAGCATATATAGCTTCTTGGTAGGATTTAGTCTGTAAATTGGTACACATAAATGTATACTGTAGTTAGACAGTGTATAGAATGTATATTATCAAAAACAATTCTGAGTTTATACTTTGCCAATGGGATGAACAGTTCGGATTCTGAGAAATCTGACAAGATCGGGCATTGGGGATTCCAGTTTAAACCAGTCATGACTTTCTTGAGCCAAAATCGTATATGAAAAAGAGGCAGAACATTATTTCCAGGAAAATGTTAGGTCTCGTGAGTTTTGGGTCAATATCTTTCTTTCAGCTATATTAATCCCTCCTGTTCTCATGTGCCATTTTAGAAAAGAGAGTGTAGAGAGGAGGGTGGCTGCAAGGCTGTGCTCCAAAAAGTGCAGTTACACTATAGACTACAGCATTAGGTTGGAAGACGTAATTTACATAGATAGCAAAAGAACAGCTGTGATTATTTTATTGGAGTTTTTTCTATAGAGATCAGTCAGCTAGAATAGTTTGCTGATCAATTGGGTTTCATTCTGTCAGAGAGTTTAGAGTAGTGGCTACTTGTTGTTATTAATGCATATTTATAGTATGCTACTATAGACATAATTCTGAACTAGCCTTTAGTAGAGGAAAACAGGGTGCTTTTGCTGTCTGACTCTTAGCAGACTCTGCATAAACCAAAAAACAATTATATTTATAATTTTAAAATCTAAAGTATTTCTATTGAAAGTAATCGTGTGATTGGCAGTCTCAGTGACATCTTTAGTAAGCAGGCAAAAAACAGGGTGTTTTTTGAGTGTGACCAGAACTCACCAAAGAAATATACATATATACATATATACAGGGCTTTTTTTGTAAGAAGAAAGGTGCCAGAAGTCACATCTTGTTAATTTTTTATTAAAAAAAGATCTTTTGTACTGATGTTATACGACTTATTGAGCCACTCTATAATGTACTATGCCGTGATTAGCGTATACAAACTGTACAATGGTTCCTTACCAACACCTCTGTGCTAGATAATCAAATACTTCTCACTAAGCACCGTGCCTGCAGAGTTAGTGCAAGGTTGCTCGGCAACCCAAGCAAATCTTCAACCTACCGCCCTTCCTCCCCCCAATACTACTTTCCTTGCCCCTCACACACTTGACAATTGTAAAATAAAAATAATAACTCTTACCTCCTCCTGGCTGACTGGCAAGGCTGCATTCCAGATGCACTGATGTCTAAAGCACAATGCTGTCCAGTCTTCACTGCTGCCTAGGAGCAAACACAGGATATCTAGAGGGGAGGCCCCAAATGTTAGATTTAATAATACAAAACAAAACAACTGGATACCACTCACCAGTTACACCCTGACATGTCCCCTGCTGCCTACCAACTTTTGTCACATATGCCCACTAGCTATTCTCACCCTTTCGCTGCCCCCCTCATTTTTTTGTAGCCCACTTTCTGACCCCCCTCGTTTTTCTGTAGCCCTCTCTTTATGCCTCCCTCGTTTTCTTGTAGCCCTCTCTTTCTGCCCCTTCTTTTTTGTGTAGCCCTCTCTTTCTGCCCCTGTCGTTTTTGTGTAGCCCTCTCTTTATGCCCGCTTAATTTTTCTGCAGCCCTCTTTTTCTGCCCTCTCATTTTTCTGTAGCCCTCTCTCTCTGTCCCCCTCGTTTCTGTGTAGCCCTCTCTTTCTGCCCCCTTCATTTTTCTGTAGCCCTCCCTTTCTGCCCCCTCATTTTTCTGTAGCCCTCTCTTTCTGCCCCCTCGTTTTTCTGTGCCCCTCCCCCGCTCCCTGTAGTCTGTACTTACCTTCTATACTTCTTTTCTCGCTTCTCTGCTTGATTGCGGCTCCTCTCACTGGCAGCATTGTGACTTCACAACCAGGGCCGGACTGGCCATCTGGCACTTCTGGCAAATGCCAGAAGGGCCGATGGCTGGATGGGCCGGCCTGACTCCTCCTGTCCTTGTGGTGGCTGGTTCCTCCCCAGGAACCAGCCACCACTGTTGCGCGCTCCTCAGCTCCCTCCTCCATTATGCTGTATGATGTGAGCTTCCTGTTTTCCTTTTTACTGAAGGGAGGGGGGTCGCGGGGGTAAGCAATTTTCGGGGGGGGGGGGGTCGCGGGGGGGCGAGATTTTTTTTTGGGGGGGCACAATTTTCGGGGGGGGGTCGCGGGGGTGCCACAAATTTTTGCGGGGGGGCAAGAGTGTGAGAGAGCCAAAGGGTAGGGAGTGCTAGGAAAGGGGGTGAGAGGGCCAGGGGGTGCTGGGAGAGGGGATGAGAGAGCCAGGGGGTGCTGAGGGGGGTGAGAGAGCCAGGGGGTGCTGGGAGAGGGGTTGAGAGAGCCAGGGGGTGCTGGGAGAGGGGGTAAGAGAGCCAAAGGGAAAGGGGGTACTGGGAGAGGGGGTGAGAGAGCCAAAGGGGAAGGCGGTGCTGGGAGAGGGGATGAGAGAGCCAAAAGGGAAGGGGGTGCTGGGAGAGGGGGTGAGAGAGCCAAAGGGGAAGGGGTGCTGGGAGAGGGGGTGAGAGAGCCAAAGGGGAAAGGGGTGCTGGGAGAGGGGGTGAGAGAGCAAAAGGGGAAGGGGGTGCTGGGAGAGGGGGTGAGAGAGCCAGGGGGGAAGGGGGTGCTGGGAGAGGGGATGAGAGAGCCATGGGGATAGGGGGTGCAGGAAGAGGGGTGAGAGAGCCAGGGGGGTAGAGGGTGCAGGAAGACATGTGAGTGCCAAGGGGGTAGACGGTGCAGGAAGACGTGTGAGTGCCAGGGAAGTAGACGGTGCAGGAAGACGTGTGAGAGCGCCAGGGGAGAAGGTGGTGCAGGGGGTTAAGTGAGAGTGACAAAGGAGAAGATGGTGCAGGGACATAGGTAAAAGTGTAAAGGGAGAGATATCTTAAGATTGGGAATATCAGGGATGCAGCCATCATAAAACACAAGTAGTAATGAAGAATGGAAATGGACAGAGGGGATAAGTGTTAAAAAAAAAAAAATCAAGCCTTCATACTTCATTCACTTATATTTTCCATACCCCCACTTCTAAATTTCTGCTTCGACCACTGTCCTCTGTTCCTGCTCCCGACTTCCTGTGTGAGCTGACAGCTGCTGATCCCTTCTTGCCCAGCGCCCAGTAGGAGAACAGAAAACAGGATGCCATAATCAGGTAAGTTCATATATTTTCTCGTGTGCAATGTGTTTTTAACCATCCTTTCTTGAACTGGGGACACTACAGCGTATCCAATAATGTTTAACACTATGTATTGCTCATTATTGCGCTGTAATGTTTGTTGCATATTTATCTGTACAGAGATTTTTAAGTAAGAGAAAAAAAACATTGCTTGTCATAAATTTTATCTGTGATTGTGTCAATATATCTATTTTTTATTGCATTGTAAATGATGTATTAAGCTGGTCTTGGGACTCACACTCAGTATTTGATATGCTGTACCAATTTTTATTTGTGAATGAGTTTTTGTCTGGGCACTACTAATGATTTGGGGGCACAACTATGGCATAATGTTATTTGGGGGCACTATTGTGGTATAATATGATTTGGAGGCACTGTTGTGACATAATATGATTTGGGGGCACTACTGTATGGTATATGTTTTGGGGGCACTACTATGCCATAATATGATTTGTGGACACTTCTGCATGACCAAATATGAATTGAGGGTAATACTATGTGGCATAATATGACCATGGGGCACTACGATGTGGCATAATATGAACTGGGCACACTACGGTGTGGCATCATATGAACTTCTGCCAAAGGCAAGTATTTCATTGTTGAATATGATGGGAACCCAAAGAAGTTGCTGTATCGGGGCCCAAAATTCCTCTTGTCAGCCCTGCCTGTGAGTCAAGGGGTTAGACGTCTCCAGGTAAATAATCTAAATGTTTCCTATCTAATCAAACTGATGGATCACATCCAATTATCTCTCACCCACCTCCTCTATCCCCCTCAATTTATATACTGTGTTATTTAAAATGAATAGAAAAGACGCATATCCAGTTACTGTAGTAAAAAAGAATATTTTTCTCTGACATTTTGCTGTAGATGGAAATACTTTTAATGCGGCCGTGTGGCTTCAAATGATCATTCAATAGTTATGTTTTTTTTTTAGATATATGTTAGAGTTTTATTTCATGTGGAATGATTCATGAAAATTCTGCCATTACTATTTAATTGAGGGGAAAGGGTACCTGTTACCTATATGTGTGTAAGTATTCTGTTTGTTGTTGCTATTTTGTGGGAGATTTGAAAAAAGCAAAACATTGGTTTCTTACAGTGGCACCTGTATAATTGGTGGTATTGCTGTAGTATGGGGTGGCGTGCTGGTGGCAATGTTGTAGTGTGTTTGGGGCTTAGTATTGTTAATAAGTAGGAGAGGGTATGCTGTAATGTGGGGGGTGATGCCGGATGCTGTAATGTGGGGGGTGATGCTGGACGCTGTAATGTGGGGGGTGATGCTGGACGCTGTAATGTGGGGGCTCATGCTTGACGCTGTAATGTGGGGGTGATGCCGGTTGCTGTAATGTGAGTGGATATCGATTTAGTATGAGTGTGTGGGGGGGGGTTATTTATTGCTGTAATTTGGATACTAATAATGTATTGTCATGGTATTTATTGATGTAATTGGGGTGCTAACAATGTAATGTTCAGGGTCATTAGGAGAAATAAATACCCCCCCCCACACACACTCATACTACATCATGTTGTACTGCACCAGCAACGCGCACTGCGCCAGCATCAGTGCGCAACAATATAGTGCATGGAGCCCACAACACGTGGGCCTGTGTGCTTTAAATGCCAGGGCTGATTTTTAGTCCCAGTCCGGCCCTGGTCACAACGCTGCTGGAGCTGGAAGCCAGCACAGGACATACACAAAGATGTGGTGCTGCATTGTAGCAGAACCGCAGAGAATTTTTTTTTTAAAAAAAAAGTTGAAGTGTGAAAACCCCTCGAAAAAAGGTGCCGGAACGCCGTTCGGAGCGCTCTATGAGAAAAAAAGCCATATATATATATATATATATATATATATATGTATATATATATATATATATATATATATATATATATGTGTATATATATATGTATATATATATATATATATATATATATATATATATATATATATATATTATAAGGGCACAATTGTGCTCTTATATTAAGGTTACATGTAAAAAACATCATTTTGCCATAGGGAATCTGTGAGAGGGGGGCATGGTGTTTTAAAAAGTATTAAAGCTATTAAACTGAAATTTGGCATGCGAATGGAGAACTGTCCACAGGTGCCGCGTGTGAAATTTCAGAAAAAAATAATAAAAATTACAATTTAGGAACAATCTAAAGTTTAAAAGTACAAGGATGTAAGCTCGTATGAGCAAGTCCCCTCCTCTCCTGTCTCCATACCTGTTCTTCTGCTCCATCTTCACTGCATATGACTGGCCGGAGTTTCTGAAGTATTGGTACTTTTTGTTCATTGTTCTGTATGGTTTCACCCTGTATAGTCTATTGTTAGTACTGTGTGCGGCGCTGCGGATACCTTGTGGCACCTAACAAATAAATGATAATAATGATAAAATTAAAAATCTCGCCATTTTTTTTCCACTTCCTGTTCTGCAAAAGTCGCCTTTTTTCTGGGTTTTTTGGGAGACTGTAACTCGGTGTACAGGGCATTTAAAGACACGCGGTAAGTTTTGTAAGAAAGCTATTAGGGCTGAGGAGTGCCTTTGAGGGTTCACAAGTTTGAGAAAGTTACAGTTTTTTTTACAATTTGGTAAAACATGCACCATTTTAAAGATAGGGGATTTCAGAAAAGTTCATGACGTTGCGCATGTCAGATAGAGTCTTGTGCTGGGTGTACTGAAAGTGGCTTCACTTGAGAGCACAAACATGGCTGACCAAGCTCTCGCTAAGAAAAAATATTCTGTGAGCAGGAAAAATTAGCGACATTTGGGGGGTAGAGGGAGGATGTCTGGGGTTTTGGGACTGAGGGGGGGACACACTAGCATTTTTAGCCCTGGCACCACTCTTATTTCAAAGTTTAATCCCAAAGAGCCCGTTTTAAACCTCCTGCCCCTCAGTGACGTCAATTAATTTATTCACTGCACTGAGCCGAGGGGTGGGAGATTTAAAAGTGCTCAGGTTCCTGCGGTGATTTACAAAAAAAAAGCGTGGGGTCCCCCCTCTATTTACTTTTAACCCAAGTACTGCCAGCCTACTGCTGGTTCCGTGAAAATCGGGGGAAAAATTGGTGTGGGGTCCCCCTGATTTTCACGGAACCAGCAATAGGCAAACCAGCCGGGGTTGGAGGCACTATAGCAGGGGGACACACGGCAGGGGTTCCGCTGCCATAATGACAAACCAACCCCAGGCTGTTCAGCGCTGGGCTGGATTCCATAGGGAGTGGGGTCCGCCAAAAAAAAAAATGAGCACCTTCCCCCCCAGGGACACCCAGCCCAGTGCTGATAGCACTAGGGCTTTTCCTACACCCCTGGGCGGTGGGTGTAGGGTAATAACGCCGATATAAATGTAAAAAAAATAAACAGACGCCATTTTGTTTTGTGGAACTACAAGTCCCAGCCAGCCAGTTCACCCTATACAGTGTGGGCATGCGGCTACTTGTATAACTAGAAGCACCAGCATATCCACGGCCATTTGGAAATGTGAGAATGAGTAGTGATGATTTAGGCATAAAAGTTGAAGATGAGTTTAGAACTTGCAAATGTGCAAGAGGATGAGGGGGATAATTGTGGATCTGAAAATAAATGTGCTGTAAGTAGATATAGGGAGATTGATACTCTAGGTACCTCTTACCCATTATGTCATTTGGAGCGAGTTTATTCAAGCCATTTTTTCTAATGTGGAAAATTAAATCTAATATCAAGCAGTGCATCATAAAGTTTAACCAAATGGATAGACAGTTGCAATACTCATCGGGGTCAACACCCTTATCATCAAGCTTCTCATTATTATACCGTAGTCTAACATCCAATTCTCCAATTCCAACTTACTGTCCTAATGTTATCCATGATTCCAAAGATACATCCTTGCATTCTACAGCTGCAGCTGCTGAGGGTGATACATATATACAGAAGGGGAGCAGGAAGAGTTAGGACCATCGTTTTACATAATTGTCTGTGAAGCAACCATTTGTAAGAGGAACCACGTATGACAGTCAGCATCCTGTTGCACAGTACATGACTAAAGCCATGATTGCTATGGTAGCACTGGATGTGTGTTTAATTTCTACAACCAATGCATTAGGTTTCAGCAAATGAGTTGAGGTCATGTGTCCAAGCTACCAAATTCCATCTTGATTCCATTTCTCCCAAACAGCAACTCCTCAGGTGTACTGTGAGCTTAAGCAAAAAGTAATTCAGTCCCTATAAAATGCCATTGTGCCAACTGTCCATTTAACTATGTATATATTTGAAAAATCCGGACTGGTCAAACAAAAGGCTACATGACTGTGACAGCCCAGTAGTAGGATCAGTAGTTTCACCATCCTCCTCCTCATACTTTCAGTATAGTGGTGCCAGCACACAATGCCAGGTCTTTGGCAGGTCTTTCACAGGCAAGCTACACTTTGTATCGCTGGTTTCACAAAAAAACATACTGGTGTCAATTTGTTGGAAAAACTATGGAATGTCAAAGCAAAATGGCGCCCCGCTAAGACTCTCCTCAAGATTCCTTATTGCCAATAACGGAACGAACATTGTGTGTGCATTACAACTGGGTGAATTTCAACACGTACCATGCTTTGCACGAACAATAAACTTGTGCTGAGTTTCTTAAAAATGAGAGGTCAGTGCAGGAGATGTGGTTTATGACCCATAAAATTTGTGGGCTTTTTTCGATATTCAGGAACACACGTAAAACATTGCAGCGGCTGCAAAAAATATCATCTGCCATGCCCCTAACTGAAGCAAGAGGTAGTAACAAGGTCAAATTCCGCACTTTATATACTTCATCTACTAGAGGAACAGCAACAAGCCATCAAGACCACATCAAGCCATGAAGATAGGGAGAGCCGGGACATGTTACCTTACTCCAGAACATTGGAGAATCCTTATTGTTTTATGCAAGTTACTGAAACCATTTGAAATTGTAAAGCTGTCAGTCAAGTCATACCCTTAATCAAACTACTGGAAAAGCAGCTGGAGAAGTTGAAGGAGGAGATGAAACTTAAAGATACTTCAAAGTATATCGGCCTTGTAGAGTTAGTCCTTTATTCACTTCAGTGGAACCAAAGGGATAGCAGCCTCTTGCAATTAGATCACTATATTTTGGCAACCATGCCCAATCCTAGGTTTAAGCCATATGTAATGTCTTTCTTTCCAACTGACACAAAGCTGGGAACATTGTGAGTGATTATTGGACGAGACTATTCACCAAAAATGTAGAAAAACTGGTGTTCATCAAAATGAACTACAAATTGAATGTTGCCAGTTACAAAGAGAATCTGTAATTCTGGATTCCAGTGGAGATGAACTAATATTGTATTATGATGATCTTAAAATCAGTGCCGATGATAATGATGAGGGAGATAATGATATTTTCACCATTGAGCAAGATGACCATTGTTAGCAAAATCCACGTGAGTAATTTGTTAACATCCCTATCTATTCTCCAGTTCAACAGCCAACAAACAAAATGTTGGCTTTTGTAGGGCTCAAGCAAATCAAGCACTTCAGCCACAAAAGTGGCAGTCCCTTTCGCTGAAGTACTTGGTTTACTAAACTCTGTGCATGTCAGTTTTAACATATGGATGGGTGGGTGGGCACAAAGACAATTCCACCTTGTACTATTTTACATTGTTACCATGGTCTATCATCTTGTGTAAATGTGGTCCACAGCTATATATTCATTTGATCAACTTATAGAAAGTTGACAACATTAGGTCAACAATTCAAATGTCAAGGGTATTAATATATTATTGTAAACCAAATATTACTGTCTACATTTAAATAGTCAACCTAATAAATACTTATATTTATATTGCCACGCAGCTGGTACCACATACAATATGGGATATACCAAGAGCGGGTTTATTGCCAGCAGCTGGTACCATATATAATGGGAGATATAACGAGCGCGGGCTTTTTTTTCTCTGGTTTTGTTTTAAAATATTGCCTTTTTGTCATAGCAGCTGTCCATTAAGCCTATTTAAGGCACATGTGGGTGTGGTTCACAAGCCAGCCCTTGCTAGATGTAAACCCCTATACCTGGGAGGTGAGTGCATCTGATTTTAACTGCATTTTAATGGTTTTTAAAGCATATAGGTCAGTGTAGGACCTGCTTATAATGAGACGCCCTTGACTTTGGGATGCAGGCTTAAATCTTTTGATCATAATATGAACTAATACCTCATGTTTTCATTTTGCTAGACACACACAGATATGCAGTTTAAAGGATAAGCGCTGACAACTGTCTTTTTGTTTTGAAAAACCTAATAAATACTGTCTACATTTCAATTGGCATCCTAATAATACTGTCAATGCCATTATTGTCGACTTTCCAAGCTGTCTATATTAGGGAACCCACCATATTTTGTCAATCATGTAACTGTTGAACATATGTATCATACCTGGGTGGGAGGACCCAAGGACAGTTTCATCTTCCACAGTTTACATTAAAGTCTTGGTCTATCATCATTTGTTAATTGTCTACTGTGTCACACACTATGGTTTTAGCCTCTCTTACCTTATCCAGTAATGACACCTCATGGCCATCCATGCCCCTGATGGCTGCCTATGGCCCCTTTTAGTCCTGTATCACTATCTGTAAACATACAATCCCTGCAGTTCTGATACATGTTTGTGACTAAATTGGATTGAATTCTGACAAACCCGCCACCAACAACTCCACTTACATGATTCAGACAGCCTAGCAGTACACAGGGCACCTACTTAAACCAGGAACTGCTTGTTGCACATTGCCAGAACAACTCTCATCCTTTAGGTGAAGGTCTCCTGGCTCAGATTCTGTTCCTGACTGCAGGTTCTCCTACCAGCATTACCAAGTGCTCTCCTCCTGACTGAATATCTCCTGCCAATATTACCAAGTGCTCTATTCATTACTACAGTAACTCCTACCAGCTTTAGAAATTGCTCTCTTCCAAACTGCTGTATCTCCTAATAAGTGCCTCTGGTCCTGTCCACAGCATGCTTCCCTTGCATCTATCCACCAGTACCCACAGAAGCTGTGTCACTCTTCCAGGTAAGGTCTAGAAGATCAGGTGCTTCCTCAAAGCTCCCAGCTTCAATTTCTTATGTACTAAGCCAGCTAAGCCAAAGGATCCTGATCCAGGTTTCCAAAACCTGACACTTGTGACATATTGATCCTACTGCTGTCTGTCTAATGAGCTCTGATGCTGACACTGTCCCTCTGCAATGTGTCGCTGCTGTCCATCTCCAATGTGTCGCTGCTGTCCCTCTCCAATATGTCACACATGCTGCCTAATGGTTACCTACTTGGTGTATCTTCTTTTTTAAAATGAAAATGTAATTGATGTAGACATCTTTGATAAGGATGATGATGAGGGTGATGATATTGTCATTTGTCACAACTGAAGAAGATGACCACTGTTATCCAAATGCCCATGAGTAATTTGTTAACATCCCTATCTATTCTCCAGTTCAATAACCAACAACCAAAATGTTGGCCTTTGTGGGGGGATCAAACAAATCAAGCACTTTATCCAGACAGTGTCAGTCCTGTCACTGAGATGATTGGTTTGTTATACTATGTGCATGTCCTTTTTAACATATGGGTGAGCGGGTGTGCCCAAGGACAATTCCATATTCCACCATTATATATAATGCCTTTGGTCTATCATTATCTGTGAAATGCTAAATGTCTGCTTAAATGTCAAATGCCTACTGATGCTACTGTCCATCTCATGACCTCTTCTTCTTACTGTATCTTCACTTGTCTAAATGTCTAATGATGCCACTGTCAGTTTGTTGATCTCTTCTTCAGCTTCTTGTTGCTTCACTATCAAAGTGCCCTCTGCCATTAAACATTTATTGTGTACATAGTCTTTCTATTTTTTTTTAACATACATTGACATTTTAATCTCAAATTGGACATTAGTTATAAAACGTGACCAATATTTTCACAAAACTATTAAAAAAAATTAACATTAACAACCCTTCAGTAGAAGATATAGGATGTAGATTTACATGGTAACTGGCAAATATATACAATTCCCAGTGTTTTATTCACAGAGAAAGCATACCGGAATATTTTTCCATTACCTAATTCATTGCATAAACAACTCTTCCTCTCCCCCTTATTTGTTTTCTATTGAAGTCCCCTAAGGCTCTGTCCCTGGCGCGCTGCTCTTCTATTTTTACACCTCTTTACACCACCTCTCTCTGTGAACTTATTCAATCATTTGGCCTCCAATACCATCTCTATGCTGACGACACACAAATTTATTTTTCATCACCTGACCACTCTCCTGCCTTCCTATCTGAAGTATCCAACTGTCTCTCGGCTGTAACTACCTGGATATCACAGCGCTTCCTCAAACTAACCAAATCCAAGCCCATCATCTTTCCTTCTGCCATTGTTGCTACTCCCCTTCATTGGCTACATATCCATTTCAAAATTCAATTCAAGCTCCTTATCCTCACTTACAAAGCCCTTGCCAACACTTCTCCCCTTTACATCTCTTCTGACCTTTTCTCAAGGTACATACCTACCTGGCCATTCTGTTCTGCCTCTGACCAGTGGCGCACGCAGGGGGGGTTTCTGAGTCTCTAGAAACCCCCCCTGCGCTAACTAAGTGGCCACTGTCCTATACAGCAGCCGCGGCGCTGTCAAAGAAGCATCTGCGGCGGTGCTGTATTGTATACAGCACCACCGCAGATGCTTCTTAGACAGCGCCGCGGCTGCTGTATAGGACATCGCTGGCGAAACGGAGCTGCTGCGCATGCGCAGCAGCTCTCTCTCGTGGGTTTTTTTTTTTTTTTCGGTCGGCGAGGAGAAACACCCCTCCGAGAATCCTCCGTGCGCCCCTGCTGACCTCCACCTCAATTCTCCTCTCATTACCTCTTCCCATTCTCTTCTTCAAGACTTATGCCGTGCTGCCCCAATAATAATACCACTGTCTGTCCAATGACCTCTACCTGTTACTGTAGCTTCAATGTCTATGATGGATGCCCTGTAATGTTCAAAATGTATTGAATTATAATTATAATATATTTTTTTAATATTAGTAATATATTACAGCCAGATCTACCTTACTTGTAGCATAAACAACCACTAATAAGTAAAACAAGGTATTTGAAAGTTACACTCTTGGCTCCCGATGACTACTCTGCCCAACTAGAAGTGTGTAGTCCTTGAACATTTTTATTATGGGTGTAGCCCACCTCTATCTATTTACTTATCTGTATGTCTATTCATACCACTGTCCATGCAATGACCTCTGTTACTGTAGCTTCACTGTCTATAATGGATGGCCTGCAACATTTAAAATGTATTATGAGTGTAGTCTTTGAGCATTTTTAATATGGATACAGTCCATCTTCATCTAACTTGTCCAAATGTCTACTGATGCCACTGTCTGTCTAATGAATCTTCTTCTTATTACTGGTGTAAATATGTTGGAAAAACTCAGGAATGTAATTTGCAGCATTCATCAATCACATAGAGATAATTTATGCACTCTGTTGTTTCACTAGGGATTTTATTAAACTGCCATGTCACTCTGTCACTAATTTTAACCAACCAGCTCACTAAAGGCTTTGGCTAAAATTGCTGAAAATTTGGACAGTTGTGAAGAGTTGTGAAGAGAGCATTAGAAAATAGACTGTAAATGACTGAAATTAATGTTAATGTTATAAATAGTAATGTACGGGCAAAAACAGATATGCTGGTAAAGACGTAAGGACAGTGTTTTGTGCAGTAGGTCACAAATTTTAAAGGGAACATAATTAAGTTCCCATTCTTCCTCCAAGTAAGTTATTGTGACCTATGATCCCTAGAAACATGAAGAGGATCTGCTACAATGTGTCAAGTTTGTCAATACAATGAACTTACTATTGTTGTTTGACTCCTAGGCCTTATAGTTCACTATTACAACTCTCTTACTTCACTTGTGCCAAAATCCTTTCCATTCTTTGGACAGACTTTTGCCATTACTTTTTCAGAGGAAGCAACCCAACAGTTTGCAGAGAAGAAACAGCAGGTGGTCTGGAAACGTAATCATGGACTAGTGTAAACATTTTTTAACAAAACTGTGTATCTGCAGTCAGCCACATCAGTTTCTGACTTAAATTGCATTGTAAACCATGTAACCTGTGCAGCGGGAAAGAGTCATGGTAATTGTTCTATAAGGACAAATCTAAATGGTACATTTTATAATAAAATCATGTTTCTAGATTATGATTCAGCACAAAGAAAAAGCACTTAAAAAGGATACTTTTTTTATTTGTGCATTAAAAGTTAATCTACGGTTACTAGTAGTTGTATGATTACCTGTGGTCTGGGAGCTGTCCTTTAGGATATATCCTGCAGGTAGTATGCATGTTAATTATGTTCCTATAAGTAAGGATGTGAGAAACATTTTTAAAATTGGTGTTTTCCTATCTTATTCCCCACATATGGAGAACTACCAGGAAATGAACCATTGAGCTTGTTCAACTGGTAGGAACTTGGGAACAAAAATATTTTATGGTATCTTGATATTTATTGTGCTTGTTTTCTAATGTATTTGTATATCATGTTAATCCAGTGGTTCCCAAACTTTTGCAGTTCGCGGCACCCTTAGCGTCTCCAAATTTTTTCAAGGCACCCCTCCAAAATAATTATTGAGCAGTCCTGTTTTAGAAGTAGTTGGGTGAAAAAAATGTAATAAGTATTTAGGTCAGGACAGAAATACTTATTTAGTTGTATGCAAAAATGCCCCCTCTGCATCCAGACACTCTGACCTCAGGCACTCTGCCCCCTCTGCATCCAGACACACTGCCCCCTCTGCATCCAGACACAGTGCCCTCTCTCACACTGCCCCCTCTGCCCTCTGTCACGATGTCCCCCCTCCTCTGCCCTCTCTCATGATGTCCCCCCTCCTCTGCCCTCTCTCACGATGTCCCCACTCCTCTGCCCTCTCTCACGATGTCCCCCCTCCTCTGCCCTCTCTCACGATGTCCCCCCCTCTGCCCCATGTCACGCTGTGTCCCCCTCCACTGCCCCATGTCATGCTGTGTCCCCCTCCACTGCCCCATGTCATGCTGTGTCCCCTTCCACTGCCCCATGTCACGCTCTGTCCCCCTCCACTGCCCCTCTCACGCTGTGTCCCCCTCCACTGCCCCTCTCACGCTGTGTCCCCCTCCACTGCCCCTCTCACACTGTGTGCCCCTCCTCTGCCCCGCTGTCACACTCCTCTGCCCCGCCGTATGCCATCTGTCTGCCCCGCTGTATGCCCTCTGTATGCCCTCTGTCTGCCCGCTGTATGCCCTCTGTCTGCCCCGCTGTATGCCCTCTGTCCGCCCCGCTGTCTGCCCTCTGTATGCCCTCTGTCTGCCCCGCTGTATGCCCTCTGTCTGCCCGCTGTATGCCCTCTGTCTGCCCCGCTGTCTGCCGTCTGTCTGCCCCGCTATCACACTCCCTCTGACTCCTCTACCGCGAGCCATCCATAGGAAGAAACAAAGAGCACATAAACTTACCAATCCGCGCGGCGCCGAGACCCAGCAGACTCCTCTCTCCCGCAGCTGTCACTGAATATGGACGTCAGTGACAGCTGCGGGAGAGAGGAGTCTGCTGGGTCCCGGCGCCGTGCGGATTGGTTAGTTTATGTGCTCTTTGTTTCTTCCTATGGCTGGCTCGCGGCACCCCTGTGACAGCGCCGCGGCACCCCTGGGAGCCGCGGCGCACACTTTGGGAACCGCAGTTAATCAAATGCTGTTTTACTCATATGTGTAGTAAAATGACTAAGGGTTAATACTTAATTTCATACTTCATAGAAAGAAAGCAGCTTAAAAGTATGTATCTGATATAAAGACTATGAGAAAGGAAAATAACAAACTTGTGGATGTCCTCATGTAGAGGGGGAGGCAACAAAGGCTCAAAGATGACAATGTAGCATAAGCCTTATTAGTAGGACCTTCATGAGTTAAAAGTATTTCTATATGTAACATTCAAAGTATCATAGAAGAAAAAAAAATGTTGCACTTGCCTAGGGAATTATGATTAATTAAATGTATGATCTTAGGTGCAGAATGTGTGCTGATATATAAATAACAGATCAGATTCAGGAAATAAGCAGGACGATTATAGGTATATTCTGTCAGAGTTATCATCAGAAGTCTAATCCCATGGTTAGCTTTTTAATGGGTAATCAAAGCATCTGCAAGTATTACTATATCAATGTATTGCATTACAATGCAGCTAATATATACTAGGTGCACATAATATACCAAAATACATGTAGCAAAGTATCACAACATGCTGCAGAAGTTGTCCAGGTATACGTTTGTATAAGTTTGACTGAAAGTAAAAGGAAGAATAAGGACTTAAGAAAAGATGATTGCACATTAAAGTAGCCTAGAAATCATGCACACCAAACATGTGTATATTAAAGGGAACAGCAACAAGTGAAAACAAGCTCCAGACTGGTTAGCACAGGATAGTGTCTCTTTGGGGGAAGTGTATCACAAAATGGCATGTGCCCAATTCCCTCGCAGAGGCTATAAATCCGTTGCTGAAAAACACTGAAGTGCCTCCTGGTCCACTAGGCTTTGTGTAAATGGAAAATTAAATTAATAACTCTCAAGCGCTCATGAATCCCCAAATAAATGATATCATAAATACTTTAAAAACCAATTGAAAAGCCACCCTATCTTAAGAATGCCAATCCTACAAGTAAACACCAATGATGTAAAGAAATGGGCGCCTTTAGAGAGATTGCTATAATTTAGATTGGATTACAATTTGAAAACTCGGAGTTTGAATATAAATTAAGTTATTAATAATTAGCAAACATATCACATATATAATTCATCTAATGTAATACATCACAATAGCAATCAATAAAAAAATAAATAATAAAAACCCCACATAATATAATCTTCTGCTATATGCAAATTCATATATAATGATGTCCAGAAAGAAATGGGTTTGTTTCCTTGGAGCCGCATTATGTTAATATATATTTCTGTTACGTGTACTCTATATACACCAACTCAAAACACATCAAACATCACTATTTAGAGGAATGCAAGTGAACAGAACTGATCTTTGATAAAGTCATCATATGATGATGAAACGCGTCAGCCCATTATCTACTTGTTACTAAGATTGGGTTTGACAAGCAGCTTTTTGATTACCTGGGCATATACTGCTCATTTCACTGCAAAGAAGGATTGTACAATATTACTAAGAAATTGCATAGTATCCTATACGAAGCTGTAGGGGGAGACCGCGACTGAGGAACATTCTACACATTTTTTTGCCTAACCTTTTAGCCAACTCAGATATTGTAGGTATATTTCAATTTTCATTATTTATTAGCTTAAAAGAGATTTTGTGGGCAGCTGTTCTCTCATTTATATAATCTTCAAATAATAAAACTTTTGGGACTCTGGAGAAGCCTTGCTTAATTGAAGTTGGTGCATACATCACATTTATCTCTCCAGACTCTGAAACAGCTTATTGTTTAGGCCGCTAATACAAGAGCCCAGTTAATTTGAAACAGCAAGATTTAGTTGAAGGGAAGTTGAAGGTCAAACGGGTTAGATGAAACTGAACTCTTAATATAAAAGTTTGCAGAATGAGACAGCTATTCAATGCAAAATTATGATACTGAGTTTTGTTCCAACTAAATTTAAAAAAAAATCTATTGTATGAGGATAATTTCATATCTAGGGACCTCTAACATGGGGTACTACAGGAGTTGTGCTGATCATTACATAGACTTCAACCTGACCAACCCTGGCTATATTCTGGCACAGTCATTTGTCTATCAAAGGAGAAAGGGAGGGCCAAGGATGGTTGCTTGCTCACAGAGCACCCATAGTTGACTCCCCAATCGCCCTCCATCTTACCACCTGGAACCAAATGTTGACACTAACTTGCATCTATTCGTGCCTAGGTTGATTGCCCATTTATGTTGAACACTCCATCAGTTAAATGCAAAATCTAGGCTTGTGAGATCAAGTGAACAGCGACTTGCAGCCCTCTTCCTCACTGCAGCCAGCAGCTTGCCTCTGATGTACAGTCATACTTCTCTCTGAAGTTGGCACCTTGCCACGAACCCTGCTGCCTAACTCCACATCCAACTCGGTGGCTTGCCTTATACATGATCTACACTCCTTCCCTTAGCATTTACACCTGACAGAATTGCATGGCAGGTCGTTTTATTACCATACATCAAAATATACACTGCTGCCATACATTTCACCCGGACTGTTGACTTACCTACAGCTTACTTACTTCAATAGTAGCCTCTTGTGTGACACAGATGCCTGACCCATCTTGTGGAGTTCGCTATCTATAACTATTCTACCGACTCTGAGTGCACGTACCCACAGCCATTTACACCACCAACACACTCATATGCACCTACTACACCTACTTGCACAAGCTACACCAAAGCCTCCAACTCAATCTTGGTTTACCAATGTGAGGGATTCTTACTGCCCAGTTACTGTGCTTGTGCCTTCTCTGAGTGACTGGTTCCTTCCTGATCCATCACTTATGCTTTCTCCAGTTATTTTACTCTAAGCACAGATAAATCATATTTGCATCAACGCTTTCCTCAGAATCCCTTGTGTTAGGTTGTACTCTCTTATATCTGGCAGAAAATATAAGTGGTTAGCACTTCTGCCTCACAGCGCTGGGGTCATGAGTTCAATACCCGACCATGGCCTTATCTGTGTGGAGTTTGTATGCTCTCCCTGTGTTTGCGTGGGCTTCCTCGGGGTGCTCCGGTTTCCTCCTACACTCCAAAAACACACTAGTAGGTTAATTGGCTGCTATCAAAATTGACTCTAGTCTCTCTTTCTCTCTCTCTGTCTGTCTGTGTGTGTATGTTAGGGAATTTAGACTGTAAGCTCCAATGGGGCAGGGACTGATGTGAATGAGTTCTCTGTACAGCGCTGCGGAATCAGTGGCACTATATAAATAAATGGTGATGATGATGAAGGTAGATTTGGTTCAAGGTTATCTGTTTCCCATCAAACACAGGCCGTACAAGGATATCCAATACTTATGCCTGTGACAGACTCCAGTCTATGTTGCCACTTGAGCATCCACTACTGGGGTACTCCTCATAACTCATCAGCCTCCCTACTCAGGCACCTTATGAACACTGACTGATCTATCCCTTCTGCTTCTACTGTCTCTCATCACTCCCTCCCTTTACAAAGTAAGCTCTCACAGGCAGGGTCCTCTAGCATATGTATCATGTTTGTCCATGCTCCATCTTCCCTGTTATTATTCTGCTCAATTGCCATTTCATAGGCTATTTTTTTCTGTATACCATTTGATATTCTGCTTAACTATACATGCTTCTATGTATGTCTTATCTATATGACTTTTTCTGGCACTATGGAATCTGTGGCACCTTATAAATAAATAAAGATGATTATAATAATTGAAGAGACAGAGGCTTTCATATTAAATACTGCTCTTCTTGAATATGTACTAAAACTTTTAACTTGATTTAGTAAATAGTCTGGATTTTAAATTAAATTATCTAACTAATTAAGTTCTAGCAACAAATGATACTTGTCTTATACCTTTGCTCAGGATGCTGTGAGGAAACTAAAGTAATAGTCGCTGATGTACCACTTGTGGCTAGCAAGTAGCTATGTAAACTATGCCATGTTGTATTTTGCGTCAACTGTTTGTGGATGATGGAACAAAGAGTAAAACGTTATGTCATAACAGCATGCTGCTACCAATTTCTCTGCACCCTTTGTTTTTCCTCTGAGCCAATGCACATGGTTTTGTGAAGCAAGATTACAGCATTTGTGGAGCACACAAGATTTCTCTTGATAATAAGTGTCTTACTCATTTTAGCCTATGAGACCAAAAGTACATGCGGGCAAAAATATTTATGTACTATTATTTAAATAAAATATAAAGAAATGAACAAAAGTGAAGATGTTCCCACACTATCTCTAATTTGTGGCTTATCGTGCTTGATAAACAACGGTCTCTTCCATTAGAATCCAATGGACATCATTTATGAAACTCAAACTACCAAAAACTTAGCACAGAATCAGCTTGGAGGAGCTAAGATATTTGAAATAAGATAAAGGAGAAGAAAGGGCACATTTTTGGGTTATTCCTTGCCACACAGGCATTCAGAGATAATAAGCTTGTTTTTTTTAGATGGAATTGATCACATATGAAGTAAAGTTACCCTCAACAGCATCCAAATATTACGTCGTCCCACAACAAAATGGTTAAAGACTAGGCTAAGGAACAAACTGAAAATCAGGCCTTTTTCAAGGGAACTACAAAATAATCATTTTAGACCTTGATCTATACCTGAATAAATACTCGTACAATTATGCAAGCTGATTTCTAGGTTGATGCATAATAACCTGTCACCAGCACTACAAAGACAATTGTGGCCTTAAGCTCCAGGATTGAAACAGTAAACCACTAGTGAGGAGTTGGCAAACTCACATAAACATGATATTTCTGAATTAGAACATGTCCATCTTTAAAAGGCATTATATTTGGAGGAAATAGATAGCAGTGGCAAGTATAATAGCCTGCAAATACAGAGCATATTTGAACAAATAACAGATTATCAGGATTTCTTCAAGGAGTCTATTCAAACAGTTGTTGCCCAATATTTTCTAATGGACTCTGCACATCGATCTCTCTTGCCCAAACAATAAATCACAGGATGTTATAATCCTTTTTTCAGTATTATTCTACAAATGAACATTTGAAATTTACTGGGTACAATACAAAATTTCATTGCCATCACCACAGCAATGTTGTAATATAGAAAAGATATAAAGCACATAACAGAAAACAAGAGCAAAATGAAATGCTGTATGTGACAGCATATTTTGACCTCTACTATGCTTAACTGAAACCAGTGGCGGATCCAGGGGGGGGGGCGATCGGGGCGATCGCCCCCCCTACCAGGGGCTTGCTGCCGACAGCTGCACACTGTGCAGGTCCGTTCAGCAGTGACAGTGTGCTGCCCGGCTGCTCTGATTGTGTTTTAAACACAATCAGAGCAGCGGGACAGCACACTGTCACTGCTGAACGGACCTGCACATACTGTGCAGCCGCCGGCAGCCTTAGAACACAGAAAGGGGGCGGGGCCTAAATCGCCCACCCCCTAAAATCGCCCCGGGTAGGGCAAATGTCTGGGTCCGCCCTTGACTGAAACTCCCTTTAGTAAGGTGCCAGTGCACAAATATTTAGATAGAATTAAACTGGGTATTTCGGAAAGATTGTACTTTAAAAATTTAATTCTTTAATAATTGGGCCCCATTCATTACAAGTAGAATTTCCAGCCATCCTAAATGCAAGTATAGACATGAGATTTCCTATCTGGAAACCTGTTATCAAATAAGTTCTGAAAAACAAAGATACATTATTAAACAATTGCTACTTCTCATTGATTTGTTCCCTTATACTTAATGTTTTTCTTGCACATAAAACAGGCTGCTTAAGGTTGTAAACGTGTCTTTGACATTAGATTCAGTCTGAGCAACTAATCCATTCATTTTTGAAAACTGGCTACACGCAAAAATGTAGGCAATGAAGTGGGTTAAGCTAAAACAAACTATATATAGACAATCAGAGCATTAGAATATTGAGAGCAATCAATTCCTGCTTGCCCATGCATAGGCAAGTTTAAAGTGTGAGGGGCATTGTGCTAGTGATTTTGTGGTTTTAACTCTGTTAGTAAAGTCAACAAAATCTTAAGAAATAGAATGTTAACACCAATATATTAACACCTTTGGATCCTAGCTACTTCTCACTAGTTTTTTGGATTGTTATTGTAACACAGGTTTTGTTATTTATTTTAAAAGTCCCTGATGAAGTGACGAAAGTTCAAGCTGTGGAGCTGAAAGAAAGTACTATCATTTATAATAATAAAACATGAGTGATGAATAAGCATTACAAAACTGTACTGCATTTTTAACCTTTTACAGCTAAAAAAAATAGATTTCAAACATTAAGGATGAAAAGCGATGTGTGAAAGTCAAATAATTGGATGAAGTAAAGTAAATTAATTAATATTGTTTTACCATGTGATTGCGACTAGTATGCTACATGATGCAATCGCACAGATTAATAACACACACATTTACATTCGCACTTACACAATACACATTTATTTAGGTTCCAATCCACATTTATTTATTAGTAAAATGTATTAGAGATTAATTATACATATATAATATTAAAGATAGGGTATTTATAGTTCAGGTCAGCTAAAAAGTAAAGAGTTTATTCTCATTTTAAAGCTTATTTAATCCGGAATTAACCCGGTTTTGACAGAGTAGCGATCGCATCTAGCGGTCGCAAGTTATAAGCAATATGAGATTAATACTCAAAAGTACTTTGTTTATGGGTCAGTTTGAACTGGTTATTTGGTGGGATGATAGGTAGACAACAGTTGGGCGAAGTTGCCCCCACCCTCTGTTGAAGATCAAATGAACTGACCTATGACCAGCAGACATCTGGAACATCAATAACCCTGGACCAATGAAGACCTCTGTGTTATCTGTGTACATAGTGACATCATCAGTGACTTTTTGCTAACTGAGAATGCATATAAGCAAGCTCCTGGGCCACTGTAAATCCACTATCTACCTGACTACAGACTGAAGCTGAACAATGAACTTGGGCCCAGGACGCACTTGCAAAACTGTAATGTATTCGGTTTTTATACTTTCTTGTTTCTTATAATATCTTTTATGCGTCATTATGGCTTGTTGTGAATCCTGCTATATTTTGCAATTAAATATCTTTGTGCGCTGGAACCACAATAATCACATTGGACAATGTTTATTGGTAAGCGAAAAAATGAACATAACAGATGTCAGCTGTAAATACATTTATTAAAAATACTTTTTTTATTGCAGTGCATTAACAATTGCAAATATTTGTAATGGGAAAAGGTCCTATTTTCTCTTAAATATGCTGTCCCCCTTCTCCTTACATGAGGTGTCTCTAGTTCATAGGTACTGCCCTTTTTTTACATCTGCACAACATACTTAAAAAATATGTGGCACTAAAAAAATCACTAACGTGGGGACCAGGATTCAGATTTGCTGGCATCTGAGTGTTCTATTCACTACTCATATCACGGCTGGGTTTTAGCTGGTATATCTAATGTAGGTAACTTAATAGTCTTCTCTACCATTTACTCCTCCTCAGACTTTAGCCTCATGTATAGCCTGCAATGACAGGACATTTACAAATACTTGCAAGTTATCTTTTTAATGGCCGTTTGCCTGATATCGTCATAGTCTTTTACTTAGGAATATGTGGTAGAGGGATTGGGAAAACTCACTGTTTTCTTTCTGTATACTCACCGTATAACTATCAATTGAAAACACTGAAAGTAAAAATAAACTCTCACAGTAGATTAATGATGGGTGTTATAGTATTTCTGATATTAGCCCCTTGGCACTGGTATGCTGGGGGCTAGTGGGGGCTACTTTTGTTTCTCCTGATTGAGGACAGCTATAGCATTATCAATAATACAAATATTAATAACAGGCATGCATTAGCTGGCAGTCATGAAGTCCTCCCAGCTCCCTGTGTATGAAATCTACATATATAAATCCTTCATGCTATAGTGGGATCACCCAGCCCCACCAGGTGTGGTATGGGGCTGGGATGAAATTAACTCTCCATAACATTGTGCTGGTGCCCTACCTATTTTCCATGGAGGCAATTGTGGATTGGGAAAACTAAAGGCTTCCTGCATAGAACTGGGGACTCCACAAGCACCACTCTGGTGCAAGCTGGGGAATAATGCAGAGTAACATTCCCCAGCCAAGTACTGGGACACTAAGTTACCCCCTTTAGTAACAGGTGAGGAGTTGAACTGTGAACCCCAGAAGTGACATCGAATGCAACCTCCAGTGTTTTACCCATCCCTTATGCCATTGGGAGGAGAGGAGGCTTAGACCACCTGTTTATCTCTAGCTGTTATGGAATTATAAGTCTTAAAATTAGCTGTGGCAAGAAATTGACATTTTAAAATATATCTACCAGTAGTGAGTACACTGTCGATATTTAGCAGGGCTAACCCTTACCATTGTATGTATGAATGACATTTGTGGTGAGAAATGTAATCTGTGTGATGATGACATCAATGTAGTTGAAATAAGGTTTTCTCCTTTGCATTACTATGGAGGAAAATAATGATGACACTTTGTTGTTAGCATATAAAGTATCATTTACAAACATTTCTCAAAGCTACGATAAATTACAGCATTAGTTTGACAATTGCTTTCATTGTATAACCATAACTGGACAGATACAAGTTAATTGAGTTGTTATATGATGGAATGCCATTCCGCTACTTTTACTGCTTTTATTGTAAAACTATCAAATCCCAGTCACTTACACAATCTTTACAACCATTTCTATATTTCCGCTTTGACCGCTGTGCTAATGTTGGTAAATAACCCTCATAATGTACACAATAATAATAGTAGCTATGCTATCCTTTACTGAACAATACTTCAGGAGGTTGACCTCTATGTTCAAGGTGATTACTGATGTAATCTCTGATGTCATAGGAGATGATGTGTGTAGGGATTGCTTATATAATACTAGTAGAAATGTCTTATGTAATATCATCTTTGAAATGACTAATGATGTTATTTCATTTTTTGAAGCAAGTCAGCAGAAAATCCTCGAGGGTGGGATCAGATAAGGGTCTTTATTTAACTTTGTACAGAACTTTAATCATGCTTTTAACCATTTAATAAAACTTTGCAAGGATAGATAGATAGATAGATAGATAGATAGATTTGATCCTGCAGTTACCAGTAATTTTGACATCATGATTATGTAAGTATTGACCTTGTTTTTTTGTGATTATACTGTACCAGATAGATAGATAGATAGATAGATAGATAGCAACAATACGATACAGTGGTGCTCACAGAGGGAATTACTCCCTGTATCTTATAAAATGAAATGAGCAGAGGTTTAACCAGAAATATACAGTAAATTATAGTCTAAAATATATTCTTGAGTTACTAAGGACTCCCAATGTCTGCATTTCATTTACCCTTTCTAATTTATTCTTCAGATACAATTTGGAAACTCATTTATATTAATTCAGTAATATGCTAAGTCATTACCATATCACAGAATTATTGAAATTGTGTAATGTATTAAAATAGCTATTGAAAACTCTAAGATCAAATTACTTTTTATAACTACTTCAAAGTTGGTTGTTTAAATATGATATCCATTTTTGATTGGAATAGGTTAAGATAAATTATATGGATCATTACAGTTTAATTTTAGATTCATGACGGCTAATACATTTATACATGTGCATTATACAGAAGGAATATATTTGAAGAACTTTAGCTTTTATACTGCAATGTTATAGCTTTGTTTTCTTTATAGAGGAAAATTTAGAGCGCCTGGTTTTCTAAAATAGGCAGTGTTTTCTCTTCAAGCTATAATTTGGTATTGAATAATGCTCGCTTTCACATAAACCCAGTACACTCATTACGTACTTGTTCGTCCATAAGTACAACTATGCAATCCTGTCTTCATAAGCCTTTGGGAAATTGAAAACATTTTTTAAGCAAATATGCCTATGATTGTTTCATAAAATCCCTAAACTACTGTAGTTTCCTTGCATATCTATTGACCACTGCTATATTTTTGAGCCTATACAGATAATCAATGTTTTATAATGCCTCATAAACTAAGAGATTTTCACCACTTCTGTTAGAGGAAGTTGTTTAAATATGTAACAGTACAAGATGAAAAGTAAATAGTGGTAATAAATACACTGCTTAATTGGAACTATAACTCGATCCAATTTAACAAAACCATCAAGGAATTATATATCTTTATTAAATGGAGTTCAGTAATTGGAGTTTTTGTTGTTTATTTTTATTTTTTACAAAACAAACAGGACCCTCACCTATTGTTTATGAACTTGACACATGATATTAGTGATATAATCTCTATTATTATTTTTTAGATCTTCTTATAGGCTAGTAAACTAAAATAATAGGCTTAACAAAAGGTGATATATATTTGCACCAGCACTAAATTGCATTGCCACATTTGCGGAGCCTTGGGGACTGCTCCAGGCAGCAGTTTCTCCAGGGAACGTATTGTTCCTGGTCAAAAATCAGGGCTGTGAAGCAGGTTGTGAGTGGGAAACCATTTAGAAACCATAATTACAGGCATTGCTCTTTTAGATTCTCACACTCACACTCACACTTACATTCTGCAGCCATTTCAAAGTGGTGAATGAAAATTACCCCATGTACCGTAGCCATTCAACCTTCTCATGCGTTCGCTGTCACAAAGCAGCTGCTCATGAATACTGTCCCGAATAGGAACAACCAAAAGTTGAGAGGTATGCAAAAGTGTCATGATGCGTGATAATTCTTTCTAGCCATTGTATTTAGATATCTTACACATAACATTTAATAACTGTATTATTCAAGTGGTAAAGTGTAATAAACATCTTTATTTGTACAATTGTACATAGATTTAGGTCTCTTGCATATTTATCTGTTTACACAGATAAATGTGTATGGGAAAAGATTCCCAAACTGTGTTTCTCAGCTGTAGGAAAAACTGGTAAGTGTCCCTGGGGGTTATGTATGATGGAAAAAGGATGGGCTCCATATACAAGTCCCAGTTCGGGTCCACTGATCTACCAATCTCATAGCAGACTAATCAGGAATTACACCTGTAAAGTGCTGACAAAAAGCTACTAGGCAGTTTCCTCTGTCAGACCTAGGGAGGAGGTTGGATGCTTCCTGAGAGACTCTGCAAATGGTGAGCAATTACCTCTATGTATTGTATGTGTGTGGGACACAAGTGCTTCACAAGAGAGAGAGTCTTTTTGTGTGCTTAGTGCCGGACTAGCAAGGATTTTTTTTTCTGTTTATGGCCATGTCCCTGCACATGTGTAGCTGCCATCTTTAAATGGTCTCTGGCATTGGGAGAGTTAAAAAGCACTTACTTTCCCTGGTGGTCCAGTGGGGGGGAGCCTTCACCCACTGGCGGGCCAGCTTGCAGTGGCTGCTGGAGGGGCTTACACAGAAGCCACTTTGGGTCCCAACAGGTTGAGCTGCATACTGAAGCTCAGAGAGCTCCAGGAATGGCAAGCCAGGGACTGCTGCCCTGGGACCTGGTCCCTCTTCCTCTGGTACTAATTTGGGCCAGGTTAAGAGCCAGACCCCAGTGCACATTTTCGGGGTAGTTTAGGTGCGAGATTTAAAAGTTAAATCTCCTGCCATAGACTTTCTGGCACCAGGGAGGAGAGGAGGCTGAGCCCCCTTGTACTGGCAGCTCAAGGACAGGGGAGAGCACACTCCCTCCTGCCACTATCAGCAATGTAAAAAGGTGTTAGCCCCTCCTGGCTGATTCATGTGCAGGCTGCATGAATCAGCTCTGATTGTTTAAAGGGAAAGGAAGTTAAAGGGGCAGAAGGCTGGATTACCTTCTGCCAGGTTATGTGTCCAAAACTGTATAAAAAGAGTCCTGTATGACCATGTTTTTTATTATTCTATTTATAACTTCTGGAGATCACTAGTACCTCAAACTAGTGTATAACTGACCTTGTATGAACTACTTGAGCTAATAAAACATCACTGCTTCAAGATACTGCTTTTAAACCTACTTACCTGCTGTAATTCCTGTGACCTACAGATTAGACCACTCTAAACCATTATCCGACTGTTCCGAGGTTGGGACCCAGCATCGAGTACCAACACTCTGCCCACTACACTGCAGCTCTGGCCAGTGTCAGGGCCACCTTAACAACAGTATGGGCCCCCGGGCACAGCAGTGCACCGGGTCCCCTATATATAAATATATATAAAAAAAAAAAAGGATATATATATATATATATCCCCCTCTTAACTTACCTTTACATCGCGATAAGTTGAATCCTCTTCGCTGTGCTCCTCCATGCTGTGCTCACAGTGAATGTCTGGCGTGATGACGTCATCACGCCCGACATTCACTGTGAGCGCATCACGGAAGAGAGGACCAGGGAGTGAGCCGGATCGTCACCTGACCTGAATGGTCAGGTGACCGCAAAAGGTAAGTTGTTTTTTTTTGTTTTTTTTTCATTTTTTTTTCTTCTTTACAGGATTTTTTTACAGCAGCAGACCTGCCAGGGCCCCCTTTCCCCCTGGGCCCCCGGGCACCTGCCCATCATGCCCAATGGGAAAAACGGCCCTGGCCAGTGTGATAGGCCAGGTGGAACCATCCACAGCAACCCTGAAAAATTGCAAGGTGCTAAATCGGGCGAATATGGAGAATGTTCAAGTGTAGTAATGTGTTTGTCGATCAAAAACTGCTTCACAGAAAATGCTGTGTGAGCAGGCGCATTATGCTGATGAAGAAAGAAACCATTTTTCCACAGTTGCGGCCGTTTCTTTCTGACTCTATCAGTTTTTGCAAAACTTCCTTATAATAATGCTGATTAATTGTTGTGCCTTCTGGAACCCATTCTTCCAAAATTACACCCTTAATTTCGAAAAAAACAATGAGCATTACTTTGAATTTTAACTTGCTTTGACGAGTTATTTTCATTCTTGTGATGACGGTGTTTTCCAATGAATTGACTGTCTTTTGGTGTCAGGATCGCACTGGAAGACCCAGGTCTCATTACAAGTGACTACTTTATGAAACAGGTTTGGATCTGTGTCAAGTTGCTGCAGAATGTCAACACAACATTCCTTGCGATGTTCTTTTTGCTCTGGTATGAGAACCCTTGGGACCATCTATGCACAAACTTTCATTATGTTAAGATCCTCACGCAAAATTTACCATACGGTGTCTTTGTCAATGTTCAAGGACTCAGCTATCATTCGAACACTGAGTCAGTGGTCTTTTTGAACTATCTGACTGTTTTTTTCTACATTTTCTTCGGTTCTTGAAGTGTAAGGTCGTCCAGGGCATTCATCATCTACAACATTCTCACATCCCTCGCTAAATCTTTTGTGCGACTCAAACACACGCGCACGAGACAGGCAGTCATTCCCATAGGCATAGTAAGCATTTGAAAACATTCTGTTGGTGTTTTGTGCAATTTTTAAACTCTGCATTTTTCGGCACTCTAGAGAAAACACAACCAAACTAAATGGTGACTCACAATCAACTGAACGTCATAGAGTGTTGCAGCTTGTCATGCAGGTTCAAACCAGTTCAAGGTTACTACGTATGCAGTTATAACCGGTTCTGACTGCTTTGATTACTACGTAGAATCACAGTCTCGTTATTTAATAGACATACCATATATATATATATATATATATATATATATATATATAGTAGCAAAGAGGCTTATTTATCACACTTTTCTATGGGGAAAGAGATAGAAACCCAGGCAGTCTGCAGGAGCAGGCTGCAGGCAGGGTTACATTTTCCCTGGACTCCTCTTTCAGCACATATACACACAGATGTTCCACTAGGGTCTAATTAGTTTGTTGTTTGTTGTGATTTGTTAGTAGTGCTGGGGTGAGATATAAAAACACTTTTTGATAGTAAAAGAAAAAACCCAGCAGTGTCTAACTGTAGTTGGTGAAATATCTAAGCGGAAAAACAGTGGTGCTGCCTTTGGGAAGTGAGTGGTATCCCTAGCATCAAAAGATACAGATTGTGTACAATAGCCCCTGGCTATTGTACACAACCTACTGATTCTGTTCTTAAATGCAATATAGTCAATGAATGTTGAAGTTTCACTTTGTTTATTACAAACATGATTGTCCTGCAGTATATAAACCTTGTAACACAAATCATATGTGATTCTGGCCAGATCGTTATTTACATAACTAAAGGTTCTGAAAAAAAGATAATTTAATAATGGAAAGTTAGTCCAGATAAAATAAATAGTCTCTAATAGTCCCAATTGGGAAGGTGCAAGGGCTCTGGTGTGATGGATCCTGGTTATCCATGGTCTCAGTGTTCTAACAGACACAGTTCATGAGAAATCCCAGCGGATATTGGAGGTGGTAGTCAGCATGGTACGCTGATTGATCCAACAAAAATAAGAAGAGACACTTAAAGTTTGTTGGCTAACTCGGCACTCCATCCTCTCCTCCTTCTTGCTGTGCTGGAGGCAGTGTTGATGTCTTTCGAGTGAAGTCCTTGCGCATGTGCACTGTGTATGCTGTGATTCCATGTGTTGTTCTTTTCTCAGTCTGCAGCCGCTTACGTCCTGTAGGCGGGTGATTCTTCCATGGTGACAGTGAGAGTGAGATAATCGGCGGACATGTTGAGTTGGTCAATAAAGTGTAGTCTCACACAGATTCAAATGGTGGTAGTCTGTGTTTTCCAGCACGTTTCATCTCATATGTAGAGGCTTCCTCAGGGATATATCAATAATGAGCAATTAGTCAGCTTGAAGGTTTAAATAGCCCTCCTAGCAGTCACTAATTGGTATTGCACTAAAAGTAGGAGGTGCTGATTTGCCGATTAAAATGGATATGTGGAATTCTTGTTCTGTGGTCCCATGTGCTCTTATAATAGAAAGTCCATATAACTACATCTGTGCTTTTGCAATAGAGTCCGATGCTGCACCAAACTATATAATTAGATGGTACAGTCTTCACAGAAAGAGCAGTAGTATAGCATAAAGACAAATATCAGCAAAAATCTTAAGCTATAAGATAGTGGACACATTGCTCATATTCATACTAATAAGTGCGTATAAAGACTGCATCTATGTATACTTAAGCTAGTGATTGGTATACATAAGGTAATGTGTTTGGAAGTATATAACAGAGTGTCCTAGTTTTTATTTATTTTCAACTATTTTCAATTCTTCAGAAAACTCCCTAGGTCAAAGTCTAGATTAAGCCCATATAGTGCTAAGGATCTTACCTCATATTTAATTTGGCTTTGACTTTTTTAATTCCTAAGAATTTTAGTGAGGTGGGATCTCCATTGTGGAATTGTGCGTAATGTTGTGGCACACTGGGATCTTCTACTTTCTTTTTAATGTTTCTACAGTGGTCTGCAAGCCTGATTTTTAGGGGTCGAGTAGTTCTTCCTATATATTGTTTGTGGCAAGGGCATTGGAGGAGGTAGATCACCCCTGCTGTGTTGCATGTAATTTTTTCTTTAATCAGGAACTTCTTATGATTATGGTTTGCCGTGAACTCTGTAGTGGGTTTGGTGGTATGCACATGTGTGTTCTTACTAGTAGAGCACTTGTTGCAGAAATAGAAGCCGCCAGTGTTATCATTAAGCCATGTGTTCTGAGATATGCGCTTTTCTAGTGGTATGGTGCTCTGGACTAGGCTGTTCTGGAGATTTTGTGCTCTTTTGAAGGTTAGTTTGGGCTTATCGGAAATAAATCCTGTAAGTTTTTCATCCTTCGGAAGTAGTGGCCAATACTTGGACACTATGTTGCTGATCTTATTTGCATGGACACGTGTGATAAATCTCAGACCGTCATCCTTCTGTTCTTCTTTTGGCTTACATTTTGTTGCAAGTAGGAGATTTCTGTCTGTCTCCCTTGCTGCTACAATCGCATCTTTGATTAAGAATTGATTGTACTCCTTTTCTTTGAATTTGACAAGTTCTCTGCCTGGGCCTCGAAATCTAGGATGTTAGTGCAATTTCTTCTCAGCCTCTTGAATTGACCCCCAGGTAAGCTTTTAATCCACAGGGGGTGGTGATGGATGGTAGCCAGTATATGGTTACAGCAGTCAACTTCCTTTATAAATGTTTTTGTTTTTATCTCACCACTTTGCACAATAATTTCTAAATCTAAAAATTCTACTCTCTCACTGCTGATAGAGGTGGTGAACTTAAGATTCACTTCATTAATGTGCCTAACAAAGAAAGTGAGTGAATCAATGTCTCCTTCTCATATGACTATCACATCATCTATATATCGACGCCAGACCATAATATGGTCTAGAAAAGGGTTGGCACTCCAGATGTTGAGGTTCTCCCAGTGTGCCACAAACAGGTTTGCGTAACTTTGTGCGAACTTCGTTCCCATTGCGGTCCCGCAAACCTGTCTGTAGCACACTCCCTCAAACCAAAAATAATTATGGTTCAGAATGAATCTGATTGATTCTACAAGGTGATTTGTTCTTGTTTGAGTGATGATTCTGTTCTCAGAAGATTTTATTAAAGTGTCTTTTTTTCAGAACCTTTAGTTATGTAAATAACGATCTGGCCAGAATCACATATGATTTGTGTTACATGGTTTACATACGGCAGTACAATCATTTTTGTAATAAACAATGTGAAACTACAACATTCATAGACTATATCACATTAAAGAACGGAATCAGTAGAGCGCCAGGGGCTATTGTATACAATCTATAAACATATCCCGAGGCTATAACTTTGCGTAATATAAAATCTAGAACAATAGAACAATAGCAAAAGAACTCCTTCTGTATTGTACCAGATTGATGATCCCCAAAGAAATCTTGACTGATCAGGGTACTCGCTTTATGTCCAATCTAATGAAAGAGCTGTGCCAGTTGTTAAGAGAAGAAACGTTACACACATCAGTATACCACCCACAGACTGTCAGGTTAGTGGAACGTTTAATAGGACACTCAAACACATGGTGAGAAAGCACAGGAAAAACAGGACTGGGATGTGCTATTACCCTATTTAATGTTTGCAGTGAGGGAGGTACCCTAAGCATTTACAGGGTAAATGCTTAACCCCTTCGAATTGTAGTATGACAGGCAGCCAAGGGGCATTTTGGATATTCTCAAGGATGGCTGGGAGTAACAGAGTCCTAAAGAACCCAATGTGATCCAATTTGTGTCCCAATTGTATGACAGGTTAGGAATGAACACCTCGATGGTACAACATATGCGTGAGGCACAGACAAAAAAAAGAATTATGACAAGTCAGTTGTAATTAGGGCTTTCCAACCAGGTGACAAAGTTCTTGTCCTGGTACCTACATAAGAGAGTAAGCTCTTCGCACATTGGCAGGGGCCATATCAGGTGATTAATGCTGTTGGGCCTGCTAATTAATAAGTCAGGAAGGAAGGCAGGAAAAACCCCATTCAGACATATCATGTCAACTTGCTGAAACCATGGCATGATAGGTAGGAGCCACAAGCTGCGTTGGTAAATGCAGTTGTGCAGGAAACCAAAGTTCCCATAAGGGACGACCTGTTGCCAGAGCGGAGATGACAGACTGAAGAAATGGTTCAGATTAATCTTAATGTGTTTTCTGAGATACCTGGACATACCATACGGGCATACGGGCAGCATGGTGGCTTATTGGATAGCATGTCTGCCTTCCAGTTCTGGGATCATGGGTCCGATTCCCGACCATGGCCTTATCTGTGTGGAGTTTGTATGTTCTCCGCGAGTTTGTGTGGGTTTCCTACGGGTTCTCCGGTTTCCTCCCACACTCCAAACACATACTGTTAGGTCAATGGGCTGCTATTAAAATTTACCTTAGTCTATCTCTGTCTAGTGTGTATGTATGTGAGTTAGGGAATTTAGACTGTAAGTTCCAATGGGGCAGGGACTGATGTGCATGAGTTCTCTGTACAGCACTGCAGAATTAGAGGCGCTATATAAATAGCTGCTGCTGCTGATGGTGATGATGATACCATGCTCATAGAACACGACATAGTTACACCTCCAGGGATAGTGGTGAGAGTAAGACCATATCGCATTCCTAAAGCTAGACATGTAGCAGTGAAACAGGAGATTAAAAAAATGTTGGACCTCGATGTCATTGAGGAATCCAATAGCAATTGGAATAGCCCTATTGTGTTAGTGGCCAAGCCAAAAGGGAGTATTCATTTTTGTAATGATTTTAGAGAATGAAACAAAGTTTCCAATTTCGGCACATATCCAATGCCCAAAATTGACAAACTAGAGGAAACCTTGGCCAACAGTCAGTACCTTACCATGTTAGATCTGACCAAAGGTTACTGGCAGATTCCCCTTTTACCATCTGCTAAAGCTAAAACAGCATTTTCCACCCCAGACAGGTTGTTTCAGTATAAGGTACTATCTTACAGGCTACATGGGGCTCCCGCCACCTTTCAGAGGGCCATGAATCGGCTCTTAAAACCTCACCAGGAGTATGCAGCTGCATACTTAGATGACATAGTCATCCACTCCCAGGACTGGGAAACACATCTACCCAATGTGGCAGTATTAGCCTCACTCATGGAGGCTGGTCTAACCACCAAACCCGAGAAGTGCGCATTGGCCATGCGTGAGCTAAATACTTGGGGTATGTTTTGGGACAGTGTCAGTTCTAGCCCCAAGTTGACAAAGTAAAGGCTGTCAGAGATTTGTCCAAGTCTGTGTAGAAAACCCAGCTGAGAACCTTTCTGGATCTAGTTGGGTACTATCGCCGGTTAAATGGTAATTTTGCCACTAGGACTGCTCCTCTTACCATGCTCCTAAAAAAGGCTTGTCAAGACCAGTTAGTCTGGTCAGAAGCTACAGAGGCTGCCTGGTGGGATCTTCCAGAGGCTTTGTGTTCGACACTAATACTCCAAGCACTGGATTTCAGCATGAGATTGTATGTCTAAACGGATGCCTCAGGAGTAGGTTTGGGTGCTGTGCTCTTGCAGAGGTTTGAGGAGACAGAAAAACCCATCCTCTACTTGAGCCACAAACTTCTGCCCAGGGAGAAGATATACTCTATGGTGGACCAAGCATGCCTAGCAATTGGTCATTGACTATGCACCACTGAAGTGAATGCACAGGAACAAGGAGGTGAATGCCTGGGTAACTCTATTGTTCCTAGCGCTGCAGCCCTACCACTTCACAGTGGAGCATAGGCTAGGAAATCTGCACAAGAAAATGCAGGTGCCCTTTCTCATTGTGATGCGTTCTCCGCAGTGTCACCGAGGTTGGCAACGCTAAGGGGAGGAGTATGTGGCAAAGAGGCTTATTTGTTACACTTTTCTATAGGGAAAGAGGTAAAAACCCAAGCAGTCTGCAGGCAGGGTTAAATTTTCCCTGGGCTCCTCTTTCAGCACATATGCACACAGGTGTTCCACAAGGGACTAATTGGTTTGTTGGTTGCTGTGATTTGTTTGTAGTGCTTGGTGAAGCATAAAAACACTTTTTGTATTTGTGGGCGGGGCCACTGATGCCAGTTAGTGGCTGACTAGTAGTGAGGGAACTACTTTTTAGTCAGACATAGGGTTGTGGGAGAAATGTGATGCTTTATCACTGGTTGTGTGTGTGTATTGTGACATAAGCTCTGGGAAAGTGATTGAAGACAGATCTGTATTTCACAGACTTCTGCCTGGTATATTTTAAAAGCCCAGGTTGATTGTTGTGTTTGAGAAAACTTGCTCAAAGTTTGTATTCAACATTAGGAAAGCCTGGTATGGGTCCTTTGGGTTATAAATGGAGAGAGAAGGGCGGGCTCCATTCATATGGCACATTTCAGGTTTTCCAGAGAGCTAACAAGATGCTGGTTAATCAAGTGTTGCACCTGCAAGGTGTTGATAAAAGCTGAAAGGCAGCTTAATCAGTCTTTCATTACCTGGGCAGGAGGTCAGATGCTTCCTGAGAGACACTGGAAAATATGACCAGTAAGCGCTGTTATTTTGTGTGTGTGTGTGAGACAAAAGGTCCTTCACATGGAAGAGGGTGTTCCTGTGTACTAGTTAGAAGCCGGACATGCTACAATTTTGTTTTATGTTTTGCTTATTTTTGATGCTGGTGAAAAAAATCTAGCTGAGACTATTTGAACACTGGACTATTGTGATTTATCTGGCTGGAGCGTGTGAAGTGCAGTAGTCTAATCCCAGAAAGTGGTACTTTAGCCCAATGGTATGACATAAGGTGGAGAAAGCTTGCAACTACACTTCAAATTGTGGCCATAATAAATTCTGTGAAAATTTAAAGTGACAGATACCCAATTTTGGAAGAGACTGTTATATGTACAAATATTATAAACCTTAATACAGGTCATCATCAGCTGATTAAAGAAGCTAAATTCTGCCCTTCCTCTGCACCAAAAGGTAACATGGAGGACGTAGTTAAAGCACTGCTAGAAGCTACCAGGAGGCAGCAGTGAGCGCTTGAGGATCCACGGAGGCAACAGCAAATGGTTATTGAGGAGGCAACAGCACCAAGACCATAAAGCAGCCTTATCTGGCAAGGCTTTCCCAAAGGTCACAAATAGCTACAGCAGTATATGGGCTAGTCATTTTCTTTAATAAATTACCAAGGGAGATGATGTGGAAGCCTATTTAGCAACTTTTGAGAAAACCGTTGAAAGGGAAAGTTGGTCTAATGTTCAGTGAGCAGGCCTTTTGGCCTCCATCCTATCTGGGTAGTCAGAAAAGGCATACTTTGATTTAAGCCATGCTGATGCCAAGTACTATGATATGCTTAAGGTTGAAATTCTGACTTGCTTGGGTGTCCCAATGTTTGTCCGGGTGCAACCAATACATCGCTGGGGATGCCGAATGGATAAAACTTTCTTTTCTCAGTGGCATGACTTAATCCACCTCACTAAGAAGTGGCTTCCGCCTGAGACTTTCACAGGCCCACAAATTGTGAAAAGAATTGTGATGGATCGATATTTACAGTCCCTGCCTGCTGTTCTGTGCAAGTGGGTAAGCCATGATGACCCCAAGACATCAGACCAGCTTGTGGAGATGGTGGAGAGATATCTGGCAGCCAATGAACTGATGAGTACACCCCACCTGCCCCTAGTTCCTCTATGGCAATCTCCAGTAATTTCTGGTAAGACTGTTTCAGGGGAAAAGGGTTCTGAGTGGTGGAGCTAAAACATCCAGAGACTGTGGGCTCAGAACCTGGAAATTGGCCAGTTATGCTAAGATGGTTCCCGCCTCATATAAGGCTTGATGAAAATGTGATTAGATGTTTTAGGTGTGATGGCTTAGGCCATATTGCTGTTATTTGTCCACTTACCTCCGAGCCTATGCAATGTGATACTGCTTATATGCATCACAGAGTATCTTTCTTTGCCTAGCACTAAGACCAACAAGATGAGGCAGACAAAAAAATGTGTTAAATTACTGTAAAAGGCAAATGGGTAAATACTCGGCTAGATTCTGGTAGTATTCTTTTAAAAGAAAAGTTGGTGAGCCCCTTAAAGCATCAAGGGAAAACTATGGGTGGAACTTGCATAAATAGGGATAATTGCCATTATGTTACCATTAAAGTGAACACAGAAACACAGTATGATTCCAATGCATTTACTGTGAGATTAGCTCCCTGTTTGTGGTTTAATGTGATATTAGGGAGAGATTGATCCCATTTCTGGAAGCAGTGAGAGACTCAGCTAGTTGCGCATGTAAATAACCCAGCTCCATTTGATAATGTTGCTGATGCAGTGCAGTGGGAGTGTTCCCTGAGTCTGAAGTATTCCTTTTCTCAAACATGATTGGGGAGTCAAAAAATGTTTGAGGGCAGCAGTGGAGCTCGGGATAATGTACCTTCTACTGAAAAGTTGAAAATGTTGCTGAACCAGTTGACTGTATACCTGAGCATCAAGTGGGAAATATATTTTTGCTTCAGAACAGTTAAAAGACCCTACACTGGTAAAGGCTAGAGAAAATATAAAATTGGTTGATTTCATTTCATAGGCTCCAGAACAGGGGGTTAGGTTAATCTAAATCTAAAACCCTATAGAACACCAGAGGCCTAATGAAAATTTGTGTCGAAAGAAATTTAAAAAACGTTGGAATTGGTTGGAATTGAAGAGCCTCATAGTGAATGGTCAAGTCCCATTGTGCTCATTCCGAAACCTGATGGGAGTTTATGCTTCTGCAATGACTTCTGTAAACCAAATAAGATGTCTCAATTTTATGCATGTGCCCCATATGGATGAACTTATTGATAAATCTGAGAACAACACGGTATTTAACCACTCTAGACCTAACCAAAGGATATTGGCAAGTACCGATGACATACAGAGCAAAAGCAAATGCAGCTTTTTCCACTTTGGGCGGGTCTATATAAGAGGTTACCATTTGGGATACGTGAAGCACCTGCCACATTTCAGCAACTGATGGATTAAGTTCAAAGGCCCCATAAACAATATCCTGTGGCTTACCTTGATCATATAGTCATCCATAGTCCTGATTGGCAGTCTCACTTACCCAGAGTACAAGCAGTGTTGGACTCCGTCTGTGGGCCATGGTTAGCAGCTAGCCCAAAAAAGTGTTACTTGGGGATGGAGGAGATGTGAAGTACCTGGGGTACACTGTAGGCAGAGGTTTGATAAAGTCCAAGATAAATAAAATTTAGGTATTACAAAAATGGGCAAGATCTTTGAGAAAGAGACAGATATAGAGAGAGAGAAAGAGAGAGAGAGAGAGACTCTAGCCGTCAGTCACTTTGTGTTTGCTGCAACAGAGTGAAAGAGAGCATAGTGGACATATTTAGCTAAGTATAAACATTACAGTTATTTCATCCTTTTTAGTCATCTTAGTAATACACAGCCTTTGATATATATTAATGTCAAATAGTGGCTTTGCATCTCCAATAAGGCGTACCATGCAACTTTCATGTAGTAGCAAGGATCACCAGAAGGAATTGCCTGCCGTCAACCCAGCTGTATTTGTTGACTACAAATTTAGTGAAGTGTGAAGCAATGTTGAAGCAAAAGTGTAAATCCAAGATTATATTACCGGAACTTTGCCCCTCTGCAAAACAGACTGCTCTGCCCCAAAACTTGATTTTCACGAAATTTTACATCAATTTGCTAAACTTCAGAACATGTGGTAAATAGTATTTAATATATAGCAAATTAAGTTATGTTGAAAAGTCTACCACCAGTCTGTAAAAAGAAATTCTTTATTGCATTGTTAGAATAAAAACAACAAAATATCCAGAGAATAATCAACACTTTAGGCCCTTCCTTGAAACTGTCAAAGGTCACAAGATCCATGAAATACCCTTAGAACAATATACAGTATATTTAATACTTCACTGCAGTGCAACAAACCTCTGTAACTAAATTAAATTTTGCTGATCAGCAATAGATTTGAGATCGTACAATGTGAAACCTTTTTGCATGAGAGGGCAATGCTCATTTTATTATTGGATATTAATTATGAAATGTCTGACTCAGACATACCTGCCTTTACTATTTTGGCTTCAGTAAAAGCTGATCTTTTCAACCAAGTCTTCAAAAACAAGACACATATAATAGATGTGTCATGTTCTCAATCAATGACAGTGATATAGCCCTGATTTTCAAAAGAAGTGAATATAAAATAGAATCATATTATTATTATATTCTTGTAGTAATTGAAGTGTTAGTTTTTAATATTGAAAACTTAGATGAAGACCTGCTGTTTACTAGCTTAAATCTAACAGAAAAAAGAAAGGTTACTTGTTGGGTGTGCACATGTTTAAAACTTCCAAATTTTATTTATAATTTAATTAAAAGAATAGGTTGGTAACTAGTCATGAATAGTGACCATTCATGTAGATCAGTCTGCAGGTAAAAGGATCTAATTCTTTCATATCAGGGAACTACATTATATATCTGTTACGTTATTATATACATATTGTTTTTCTTCTTTAATTTTTTTTGCAGCTGCTTCTTTTTGTGTTTCCTGGGAATGTAGTGGTGGTGAGGCAGTCTATGCAGTTCGTGCATAAGCTGGGAAGTCTCATACTACTAAATGCAGCAGTGTCATTCATTCATAGAATATTGTACTACATCTTGTAGTACAATATTCAATGAATGAATGATGCACAGCAGTGAGTACTATGTTATGTGAACACCTATGCAGGGACCGCACAGGCTGCCTGCATCCATCTGCATAAGGTAGTAGTTAGATCCCGGTCAGAGTCCCTGTGACATCAGGAGGTCATGTGATTGCAGCAATCACATGGTACACAGGCCAGGAGCTGCTGCTGGAAACCCTCCTTTTCCTGCACTGAGTTACTGATGTAGAAAAAGGTAAGATGAAGGGGTGATAGGGAGGAGGCATGTGTAAATCATGTGGGCAGAGGGGTTATGTGTGTGTAAAATGTGCGCAGAGGGGGTGTGTGTGTAAAGCATGTGGGCAGAGGGGGTATGTGTGTAAATCAAGTGGGCAGGGGAGTATGTGTGCGTAAAGCATGTGGGCAGAGAGGGCATGTGAGTGTAAATCTGCTTGGCAGAGGGGGCATGTGTGTAAAGCTGCTTGGCAGAGAGGGTATGTGTGTAAAGCTGTTTGGCAGAGGGGGTATGTGCATATAAAGCATGTGGGCAGAAGGGGCATGTGTGTGTAAAGCATGTGGACAGAGTGGATATGTGTGTGTAAATCATGTGGGCAGAGAGGCATGTGTGTGTAAAGCTGCTTGGCAGAAGGAGGATGTGTGTGTAAAGCATGTGGGCAGAGGTGGCATGTGTGAGTATAGCTGTTGGGCAGAGGGGGACATGTGTGAGTAATGTTGTTTGGCAGAAGGGGGAGCATGTATATGTAAGCATGGTAGGCAAACAGTACCTGTGTAAGTAAAGCCGCTGGGCATTTCTGTAATGACAGTGCTACAGGGCTCCTTCCCTAGACTACAGGAGCCCTGTAGCACCAAAATGATTATATTCTTTAATAAGGATATATTAAACTATTCCTTGCCTTGCGCTTTTTCCTTCCCCCCAAGCACAAAATAGCCCAGTTCTGAAAACACTAGGTCCCCCCCCAACACCTCTCTTCAGTGGGTGCTGGAGTAATAAAGCATTAAGAAATAAATAAAAGTATTTTTGCTTGTGCAATATTGGCCCCAGTAAGACATGGCATACTTAAAATGCTTGAGTATGCTGCCACCTGCAGATATACAATTACCAGCATACCCATGATTGCCAGAGCATGCTGGTACTACAGGCACCAGTGTGCCCTGGCATCCATGATCTACTGGGACCTGTAGTACAACTGCAAAACTTGTAAAATAAATACACAAGTACAGTGAAAAAAATATTTCATTTAAAGTAAAATCTCCCCCACATCATAGTTCATCACTTTATTGCTCACCTAAATCCTGTGGGGATCCTCTTGCTTCTTGTTTTAAATCCATTGGGAAAAAACCCCCAAAAAACTGTGTACAACAAAAACATGCTCCTTGTGGACCTCTAACACAACTGACAGGCCACATGGGCCATCATCGTCATCATCATTTATTTATATAGCGCCACTAATTCCGCAGCGCTGTACAGAGAACCCATTCACATCAGTCCCTGCCCCATTAGAGCTTACAGTCTAAAGTCCCTAACATACACACAGAGACAGACAGACTAGGGTCAATTTGTTAGCAGCCAATTAACCTACCAGTATGTTTTGGAGTGTGGGAGGAAACTGGAGCACACCCACGCAAACACAGGGAGAACATACAAACTCCACACAGATAAGGCTATGTTCGGGAATTGAACTCAGGACTCCAGTGTTGTGTGGCAGAATTGCTAACCACTAAGCCACCGTGCTGCCCCATCTGGTCCTATTTAATACAATGCATCCCTGCTCTGATTGAAACGCGTTCTGTATTGATTAGCAGTAGCGTCACAAGCATGACATTCACAAAGTAAGAACAGCAGTCATCTGGTCTATCCATGTGTATATATGTATCCAATCAACAGGCATAGCCAATGTGCAGCATGGCATCATTTGCTATAATATCATAATAACAGTAGACTAACAGAATCAGTTTATACAAGTTAACATATGGAAATCAATTTAAGCAGCAGAGACTTGTGTCATTTACTTTATCCTAATAAACTTTCCTGTTGCCATTTTAAACAGATCTAGTCAAGCAATACCACATTTGACATATGTCTCATGTACCTGCTGTATTTTATACTATGTCTATAGTCAAATATGACAACAATACACATGTACCAAATCCTTGATTAGCTGTCAGTGAAAAGAAATTGGATGTTTTGGCATTTAGTTATTTACATCATTCAACTATCATCTAATTTCCCTTTAATTAACAGGCCTATAGTGATTAAATATTTAAAGTTTGCAATAAACCAAACGCATAGTGCAAAGATGCTCCATGTATGACATAGATACAAGCTGACAGCCAGTGTGCAAGCACCATGCAAGTGTCCATGTTTTAGCAATTCTGGGCATAAACATCATTATACAGTGCCTTAATGTTGACAGATTTTTCTGTGCAGTGAACTAGCTAGAAGCAATGTAACATTCTTGTACATTAGGCAAGTTCTCATATCCCAATCAAGCCAATTAAAAAATGAATGACAAAGAGGTTAGTAAGATGACAGCAATGTTGTATCAATGACAATTAATTAGGCTTGTAACTGAGTCCTGGTTAGATATTTGGGAATATGTATAATGATGAGGCTCATGTTTACAAACCAGCACTATGTCAAGTATCCTTTGTTACAGTATCTAATATTTGGGTTTGTGAAATGACGTTGAGAAAAATGTCACAAAAGCATGTAAAACATTATTTTCACATATGTACGTTTCTGTGGTTGTACAGAAGAGCAAAATAGATGATGATGATGAAAGATGGAACTGTCTTCTGCCATAGAGTGTATAAAAAAAAGGCAATTTCTGTCCCAGACTTGCCATTCTCAGACTTTATGCTTTGCTTGTATGTAATTATATTTTATATTTGCTATAAGTATATTATTAGCTAGCGCTTACAGTAGGCTAATGGTTGTGACCATAGCTTTATTTCAAATACTAGACCTTATTTAGAGTTCAGCGGATGTATGTTATGCAAAACCTTACCCCAACTAGGTTTATTGCTATCAAACTTATGAGATATATTGGAGAATGTATAACACATTATTTGTTAATATGAGGGATCCCATACCCACCCAGCCACCGATTTGTTGTTTTTCATCTATACGCCAGCATATATAATCATGATGAGCAAGTCTTTGTATTCAATTATATTACAATTTACACACATTATAGGCAAGTACATGTTATAAATAAATCCAATAAAATATCCTTAATATATTTTAATGCCACTGTGTGAAACTGCACAGTCATTTTCCTAACATCCACACACCGTATTATGTTCTTTAACCTCTTATTGTTTGGACATGTAGGGACTTATGAGTGCTATGCTTCATTTATTAGAATCACATGTTGAGTAGCAGATTTCCTGATTTGTATGAATAAACTACTCACAGTTTCTTCCTTATATTCCCTCGACATCAGTTATTTTTTAAATATCTTAATGAGGAGCCCTGGTTCTATCAGCATGGGGCTGGACAAAAGTATGTGGGGGGGGGTCCGCATTTTTTTGCAGACCCAATTTCCTAAGAAATCCAACCTTGTGCTGATCAGCCTGGGGCTGGTTTAACATTATGGCAGGGAGACCCCATGCTGTGAGTTTCCTTGCTGTAGTGACACCATCCCAGGCTGACGAAGACTATTGCTTATAATAGTTAAATCAGGGGCACCCTGCATTTTTTGTCCCCATGATTTTGCTAGTACCAGTTTAGGCTGGCACCACTAGGGTTGGTTAAGCTGTTTGAGAGGGGGGCTGACCATTTTTTTTCTATTATTATTTATTGCCTTTTTAACATGTATTGGCATTTTTATTGCTTACATCTATTTATTTATGTTGACATTTTGAATGTCATCTTTACAACCCTGTCCACATTTTACATGTCAACATTTTAACTGTCGACATTATAACATGTATATATTATAACTGTCGAAATTATAACTGTGTTGACATTATGACTGTAGGTATTCTGAATGTTGACATTTCATATCCAACCCAGATTAACAAACAGACAAAGAGTTAAGGTGGGCCTGCTTTCAAGTTTACAATCTGTAGAAGTTTTTCTTATTCATTTCAGTAAGCCCATTAATTTAAATGGTGTTTGCACTGAAATGAATGGTGCATTAAAATGAATAGGAAAAGCTTCATCTACAGATTTTTTCAGAACAAGCCAGATTTGTTATAGAATAGTCTTCTTAAAGGATTGTTAAACATTTATAAACCCTTCTGGAGTTGTCAGGTGAATTACAAATGATTCTGCTTATTTTCATGTCCCCAGATTTCCCCGCTTAATTAATTGTTTTCTATCACCTATGATTCAGAAGTATTTGAGTAATTTTTACAAATGTCAGACTACTCTATAACTCATATGTTTGAAAGGAATCTGATAAACTCCATTTATTGTTTTCCTTTACTAGCCAAACAGGTATTTGTGCCCATACAATATAAATATTAGCATATTAGCATATTTGTGGAAATAACACTGAAATGAGTGGGACCACTGCATACATTTTTTTCCAATCTCGCTGGTTTTGAACTTACCAGATATCCAACACCCTGTATCCAACACCCTGTGTTGGTAAATATGTTGGAAGCTGTGAATGCGCCGACTGGAGGAGAAGAGGAGCGAGGAATTAAGAGTGGAGGACTGATCAGGTGGCCACCTGTTTTTGGAGACCGCATTGGAGAGGATCTAATTGCAAATACTACTATAACTTTTCTCCCAGGGAAAATGTAAAACTTTTATTACATTGATTGTTCCTTGTACCATTTGAAAACTCCTTGAAGTGTTTTCCTGAGACTTTTGATACACGTCGGATTTGTAGCCAATTAACTGAAGAAAAGGTACATTAAGAGATATCTAAACTTCTCTTGGAATGAAAATTTTACATTAACAAAGATATATTACGATGGCTTATATCTTCAGGGCTGCCAAGAGCAATTCAGGGTCCCGGTACAACAAATTCATGTGGCCCCCCTTATAGTTGAGTATGCTAAAAATTTTGCGCAGCAAAATTTTTCGGAGGTGTGGTCATGCATTTGGGGGCGTGGCAAATGCGCCATTGGGGCGTGGCTAACACATCAAAATCACTAGGCTCTCAATTCGCACGAGCGTCACATATGTCCAAGCACTCCTGACTTTCAGGACATCTAGCACCACAGTGTAGTATATTAAAAATGCAGTGTGTACACAAAAAGTTCAGTCTTGGCCTGCACCTTACATTGGGCACAACACTCACCAAAAATTGACATTGTCCCTACTAGAATCACAACATTTCACATACTGTCCTGCTGTCTCATACCTGTTCTTCTCACTTTCACCACCTGTGACTGCATGTTTCTTTAGTTGCGGCCTGTCTGGATCCTTAAATGCTGGGGGCCCTATTTGGAAAAAAATAGCTACATTTAGATAATTCCAAACAAACTTGGCGTTAAATCAATACCATCCACGATTAATAATTAGGCCTTCCTCCAGCTCCAATATTACAATAATGTGCCCCTTCATCACCATACCTTATGATCACACTGCGCCCTCCATGCTGCTTTTGACCCCTTCACCTGGCTCCCCTTCATCACACTATACTATGCTGCTCCCCCCCATTTTCAATCCCACTGTGCCATGCCTCCCCCCCTTTTTAACCCCACTGTGCCATGCTGCCCACCATTTTTTAACCCCACTGTGCCATGCTGCCCACCATTTTTTAACCCCACTGTGCCATGCTGCCCCTCATTTTTTAACCCCTCTGTCATGCTGCCCCCCCCCCCGTTTTTACCCCTCTGTGCCCCCCTCATTTTATAACCCCTCTGTCATGCTGCCCCCCCATTTTTAACCCCTCTGTGCCCCCCCTCATTTTTTAACCCTTCTGTCATGCTGCACCCCGTTTTTAACCCCTCTGTGCCCCCCCTCGTTTTCCTCCCTTCACTTACCTTTTCTCCTCTCTGCTGTCCTGGTCTTCTCTGCTGCTCTGTGCTCCATTGCTCCATACTGACTGACTGAATGCATGCTGGGCGTGACATGATGACGTCACACCCGGCATTCAGACAGTCTGAATGGAGCACAGAGCAGCAGGGAGGAGCGATGCCGGATTCGCAATCACATGAGTATGCTTTTTGGTTTTTTTTTAACTACCCTGCTCCCCCCACCAATGACCGAGCCCCACCCCCACCCCCAAAAAAAAGAAGAAAGAAAAAAAATCGGCAGCGCAAGGGCCCGGTTCGGGCCCCCTGACATGCCCAGGCCCAAGTAATTAGTACCCACTCCCCCTCTCGGCAGCCCTGTATATCTTAATACTGACATTTTAGAGGAATTTTTGTCGAAAGCTCCTTTTACTTACCAGTATTATATACAATATATTTGTTGTGTGTTGCTTATATCTTAGAATTTTTTATTGTATTTTTATGTTTATTAAATATATATTAATTGGAATACATTGCAGCTTGTGTCCATTTTTGAACTCTGCCAGCTGTGTATTTTACATTAACCTACATAGGGGTATAGAGTGCTGTCATTAAGTTTTGTTTTTTGAATTTATCAGGTATCTAACACTGGTGATCTTATTTTTGTTAATTTCTAAAATTGATTTATTAAGTTATAAATCAGATTAATAAATTCACCTATTCAATACATATCACTAAGACATTGGAAATTTCATTGATTTTGCAATATCTGGTGAATATTTTCGAAGTTTGGAAAACTGGTAATGCAGAGATCAATTTGACTTTAATACATTTGATAATTAGGAAATCATCCTATAAATCACTAAAAAATAGTGATTTGTATCACTATTTCTGCAAATAGACCCTTAGAAGATGATGCGTTAAATGTAAAAATGTAATTATTTTTTCAGTTTACAAAATTAAAGCAAATGTATGGTTACTGTGAGTAATAGCAATTTTCTCCTGTGAAAAAGTGCACCCTTTTTAACAGAAAGTTCCATGGCTGTCCTTAGAATATAAATGACAATAAGGACAATAGTCGTCCAAAAATAAGACTCTGCACCGCTAGTTAGAAAAAGGGTACACTCCAATTATACCAACACAGGAGAAAGAGATATATTCAAAACATTCAGGCAGCTCTGTCAGTGCTTGAGCACCCACAATATTTGTACTACCGCTTCTACTAACCATGTCTGTGCACGGCAATTTTTGTTGTATGGAGCCCCAAGTGTACCACCAATAATTTTTAAGTGTTGGCTATTGTGATCAAGAATACATCTGGAAGGCGCTGAAAAGAACAAGGAAGCCATACACAAATCAATCAGCTTATTAAATAATGTATTAACAATTAAAAATGCACCTCAATATAGATAATGACAAAAGAACAGTGCAGTGGGACATTTGTAGGCTATACCCCACCAGCATATAGTCAGGCTAACCTGGAAAGGCTTGCAGTCAAACTACATGTTTTCAAGGTGAGACCTTTCTCATCAGGCTCAGGGACACAAGTGGTTACTGTGAGTTCTAACACCTTTTTCCTGTGCCCAAGTATTCATAAAAATCCACTACTGAATTGTAATGTATTATGATACACTTTATTTAATTCTTTTGTACACTGAAAAAAGGATTAATTGGTCCATAAAAGCCTTTATAGTATAAAATATTAACACTAATAATAAGAACATAAAAGAAGATTTATTTTACTAATATTTCAAAATCCTTAGGTTTATATTTACATATATTGTGAGTCTAAGAAAATGGGTATCTCTTACAAATAAGAAGGTTGGTAAAAGCAATATACTTTTATTTCATATTGTTTCCCGTTACATTGTTCTATTATCTGTGGTTAACCTCAGTTCAACTGTGGACCCTTTAATCATGTAATTAATTTAGACTCAGCAACAGCATTTAAAGTTTGGGCTTGGAACAAACCACAAGATGATCTATTCAATTAGATAGGAACAATGTGCAAAAAACCCCAGAAAAGCACTGTTTGAGTTTTCCTCTATAATTTGTTTATCCCAGCACGCAAGCGAGTGTTCTGTCAGTTTTACATAAGTAATTTCCTCTGAGATGCAATGTACAAAACCACAAGTCTTAATTAAAATATTGTGGTTGGTAAAATTGAGGCATTTTGCTTTTTTTGAATTCTGATTACCATGCAGAGCCGTACTGCAGAAACTCTGTAATAATTCAAATATAATACACTGCTTCCTCCAAGGATATTTTAGAAGAGAAATAAATAAACCTGAATATTTATCGGACCTTACATAGCAATATTCTTTGTTTTTTCACAATAGAAATCAGAATTTATGACTTCTAACAAAAAATATTAAGTTACTTAATATCACTGTTATGAAAAGATTTTATCTCACTTGTCCTCTTGTGCTCTTTAAATATTTGCATAAAAAGGGTCAAATATATGTTTTACTAGCATACTCATGCATTCTATTAATAAATCATGACATACAATAGAATCTATAAAAGTTGTCAGAGAGATGAGGCCACATTCGGTAGATAGATGGAAAGCCATGCACTGGACCTACAGATTGACGACATCTTGTGTAGACTATAGATGTTCCCTGAGGCAGATGAACCACACAATGACAGCTGTTCAATCATGCTAGAATTTTAAATAAATAGTGCTGTATATGTACTGTAGGCATAATTATTTATTATGGGCCCTACATGTGACCCCATGTAAATTAAAATTACAGAGAATTGTCAAATTAGGAGAATTAAAGATGAGCAAATATTGTAGGATTGTATTCAAATATTGATTGTTCACATGTTTTAATCAATTTTTGTCGAGTACAACAGGGTCTGTTAAAACTTTCCAAAGATCTCATTTTCTTTCTGTGAGTAAGGCTAGGTACACACAACTGTGTTTTTAGCCGATTATTGAATAAATCAGATGATAAATCGGATTCGGCCCGATAAAGTAGAGAATTTAAACCAGCATCAGAATATCGCACACAATACAATTAATTTTGTAGGTTGATTAACTAAGTAGATTGATTCACTTTGCTGTTTACCGAAAATACAAACAAAAGGGCAAATTGCAGTAGATTTGCTCATGGTTAATGAAGACCCACGATGGAAATGTGCTCTGCACAGCTTTGTAAACTACTCCCACTGTGGTGGTTGCAGTCTAGGTGGGCCTAATTTTCAACCTGCACACCACATTATTACATGTGGGCAGCATGGTGGCTTAGTAGTTAGCACATCTGCCTCACAGCACTGGGGTCATGAGTTTAATTCATGTCCTTTTCTGTGTGGAGTTTGTATGTTCTCCCCGTGTTTGCGTGGGTTTCCTCCAGGTGCTCTGGTTTCCTCCGGGTGCTCCGGTTTCTTCCCTCAGTCCGAAAAAAATACAATACATAAATAGCTGATGATGATGTGTATTACCTGTTCAAATTACCGAAGCTCAGGTCCTATGATGATGATGAAGATGTTGCAATGAGTGATGCATGAAATGTGTGTGTGTGTGTGTGTGCAATAACGTCATTTAATATACTATGTGTGATGTCAATGCATGGTATGCTATAATACTTTGTATATAAGTAGGTATAGGGAACAATCATGAATGGGTGACATGTGAGAAAGCAATGGGTATTCTCAGAAAGACTTCACTAAACTTAACACACAATTTTCATAACAGGCAAGGAATCAGCATAAGGCATAGGGGTCAGCGTCTGATTATCTTGATTTGTTCGGACACAAATGTAAGAAAGAGGCATCAGATTCATCATGATAGCACAACATAATCTGATTTTTAATATACTTTTATTTAAAACTTGTACAATAAAAATATATAGGTACTTTTACAGGTCATTTCAATATTGAATATGATTAGATTCTACTGAAAATGAGAGAAAGAAAACAGACTAGTAAAAGTCAATATATTTGAAATTCAGACATGAAAGCTTGTAATCTTAAAATCCAATACATTTCCTGTTTTCATTTTATATAATTACCTAATGTTTCCAGTTAATGAGATGAACTTAGCAATGCATTTTTCTTAGTCACTGCCCAAACTGAAGCTGGCATATTAAAAAAGGCTTTTTTTCTATTTAAGAAAATAAATTGCTCTGTAATATTTGTAAAGGGTTAGTGACTTCAAACACCCTCTAATGCCTGAAGCTTTCAAACAGGGCTGGTGCTGTGTGAAGCTTGTATCTTCTCCTTGTGTTTCCTCTGGGTGCTCCAGTTTTCTCCCACAATAGCAAAACATACTTGTAGGTTAACTGTATTTCGATGAAATAGATCATACTTTGTGTGGCGGAGAAGCTCCACTTGGCAAGGACTGATGTGAATGATTAAATCATTATTTGTAAAGTGCTGTGAAATAGGTTGCAACGATATAAATAAAGGACAATAACAAAAAAGAAATGTTATCAACGTCCTTTAAAGCTGATTTGAATGGATACAATGATATCTCTTTGCAGAAGCTAAAATACAAATTGTTCAAGAAAATATCAACGTGAGATTTCCCCTAATGAACACTGTCTGTATTGGATTGGTGTGAGGCCAGAAGCCCTCAAGTCATGTTGGAGTTTTGTAGAAACATTGCAACTACCCTTTTCATGCCAAATTGCCTTAATACATCACAACGAATGCCAGCTGGGCTTTATCAATAACTAAGCTGAGCTGCAGTGAAATTCCCCCCAAAACTATATCTTTCTTGTAATGTGTGCTGTACAGAAATGTTTCATGGAAACCACATGGTCTTTATGTATTAATCAACTTAGCAAATACATCTGTCTAGTATTATCTTTCTAGGCCAAGATTTGCTTAACCATGTTAAGGATAGCTGTAGGGCAATAGCATTCACATCATTTGGGAAAAGGGGCTAGTTAGTGTATTTCCTAAGAATGGAGTCTAATAAATGATTAGGTCTCAGCTTCGCAGATTCCATTAGATATTCCATTAAACCCTTATCGGTCTAAAAAGGTCTACATACAGAGGCAGCACATTAAAAGGCTTAACAACTATTCCACGTTTCGGTCGGAGCTGGCCCCGCTCCTTACCAATCTATATAATAATGTTTTGATGGGAGGCAACTTCCCGGCTGAGATGTTAGAAGCGCAAATAATAACAATCCCCAAACCTGGAAAGGATCACTCCGATTGCAAGAATTATAGACCTATAGCACTACTTAATACTGATCTAAAGATTTATGCTAGGTTAATAGTTGATCGTCTGAATCCTCTCCTACCTCAGTTAATCCACCCGGACCAGGTGGGCTTCATATTGGGTCGCCAGGCGACAGATAATACGTGACGTATTCTAGATGTGGTGAACCTTCTATCCGGGACTGGAGAAGAGTAAGTAATACTTTCTCTAGATGCAGAGAAGGCGTTCAACAGGCTCCACTGGCTCTATATGAAAGAAGTTTTACTTAAATTTGGGTTTCAGGGTAACATCTTACACTCCATATTAGCTTTGTATCAAGGCCCTTCTGCAAGAGTATTTAGCAACGGTTTCCTATCCTCTCCCTTCCCTATCTCTAATGGAACAAGACAGGGGTGTCCCCTTTCCCCTCTGATGTTTGTTATGGCCATAGAGCCTTTAGCACATACTATCAGACATGCTTCTCGTTTCCCAGGCATCACATTTCACTCCTATACACATAAGTTATGTCTATTTGCAGATGACGTATTTCTATTTGTCACCAGCCCGGAGACCTCGTTGCCAGCCCTGAAGTGTATCCTAGATGACTACAGCTCAGCTTCACTATATAAATTAAATATGACTAAATCTGAGGCCTTACCTATTAATATACCGCAATCCTCATTATCGTCTTTGCAAAATAAATTTCCGTTTGCCTGGGTAAAGGATTCTCTGCCGTATTTGGGCATCTATATTCCCCCTCCCCTGTCTACAGTATTTGAAACTAACTTCACTCCAATTTTTTTGCATCTTTCCTCCCTATCTAAAAATTAGCTTAACTTCGAGGTCTCCTGGCTGGGTCGCATAGCTGTTTTTAAAATTATGTTATTACCCAAACTAATGTATATTTTTCGTGCTATTCCCTATATTGTACCCAGGCGATTGATGGCCCGCTTCCATACGTTAATGATGTCCTATGTGTGGCGGCAGAAACGCCCCCTCCTCTCCCATAAACGTATGGCCCTATCTAAACAACGTGGGGGGCTGATGCTTCCTAACCTATCTAGCTATCAAGAGGCGTGCATATTGAGCCATCTGCGGGATTGGGTGCTCCCCCCACCTCTAAGCCATGGGTGGACTTGGAGAGACCCTTGTGCCCCAGCTACCCGCTGCTGGACCTTCTTTGGACACCCAGGCCGGTCCGTCCATCTGTTGTATGCAGGCTACGGTCCATTTCGGATGCCATGCAGGTGTGGGATAGAGTTATAGGGCTGCATCCAAACTTTGTTCTCCCGTCTCGTTATCTCGCTCTACAGGCAGTGGGTCAGCTTATCCCAGACCTAAATTTGCTGCTTGTAATGCTAGAGGGATTTCCTCCATGTCGGATTTATTCGCCCAAGACCTTTTTCTTTCCTTTCCTCAGCTCCAAGCTCGTTATAGTTTGCCATCCTCAGAGACATATAGGTATTTGCAAATCAGTCACTGGGTCAGAACTGTCTCTAGGACCCCCTACTCTCTTATTTCACTCCCAACACCTGTCATTGATAGATTGACGAAGGGTAGTGGGAGAGGCGGAATAACATTCTGGTACCATTACATTTACTCCCTCATCCCCCCAACTACAACATCTGCACAAACCCAGTGGGAGACGGATGTGAAGCTAGTGCTCACTGAGCGACAATGGGAAAGAATTTATGTAACTTCTCACCGTATGTCTAAATGCATTAATCATACCAAGATGCAGGTTAAACTTCTCAACAGGTTATACCTTACCCCGGAACGGCTACACAGGTTCTGGCCAAGCCAATCAAAATTGTGCTGGCGTCAATGTGCCCAAATAGCAGATATCTTCCATGTATTCTGGTTATGTCCAGTGTTGTGGAGTGAGGTATTTGCTTTGATTTCTTCAGTTTTGAAGACTCCTGTTGCCCCAGACCCAGCTTTAGCTCTCCACCACATCTACCCGACTTCTATTCCAATGCACGATCACTACATATTGGGTCACATTTTGATTGCTGCTAGAGCAGCAATAACACAAAATTGGAAGTCTCAGGCTCCCCCTACCACTGCTTGCATCATCTCAAAGATACAGTACAGCTTTGAGATGGAAACAACAGACACGCCCTATGCCTCATCTGCATCAGCTCCCATCATGAAATGGTTTAGGTAGCACGTGTACATTACGGACGGCCCTGGGTCTCCTCAGGATATTTCTGGTTTCCCAACAGATCACTCTCCAGCGGCTCTTATAGAACCCCCCTTGACAGTTGATCAGCCCGCATCCCCTGCTAGTCTATTTATGGCGGAGACACCTCCAGAAAGCCAAAATGTAGGTTGACATGCCTTGCTACATTTTTTTTTCTATTTTAAAATGTATACTGTTAATACTGTGTGCCTTATCTTAATTCAGTGATCCTCCTCCCCCTGCGCGGGGATTCCCATGTGTTTTTCCCTATGTCTGTATTTCCTTTCCCCCCTTCTTTTTTTTCTGTACCCCATATACCCATGGAAAAATGTAATAAAAATATTGATGCAAAAAAAAAAAAAAGGCTTAACAACTGATATCCTGACTTCCTGTACCTACTTACTCTTATTTAACTATAACCTTAAATAACTGACATGAAACCTGAGTGTGGCAACTTTAGATATGGTGGTGAAGAGGAGAACAGTCAGTCCTACATCCACCAGGCAAAACCCAACTGTCCCAGCAATTAACCATGGGACCTCATTAACTAGGGGACAATCAATCAAACCCCGGGTTCAAGTAGGGGACAACCAAATCAGACCCTGGGCACACATATCTACCTTAGTGGGATACCACGTCCCGGGCGTACAGAACCCGCCCATCTTCTTGGCTAAACGGAAAGCAACCACAAGGCAATCCACAGGGGCGTACCTTTACAGAGACTATAGCCAATTCACTCGAAGAGAGGCGGGTTCAGCGTGCCCATTACCGAAATGTGCGCCCCAACCACTGGCCATCGACTGTACTATGTTTTCCAGCCACACCCACATCTCTAAGAGTCGTGGCCCGCCACCACACCTACACCTACCTATGCTAACCTCCTACATGTCTCCTACAGACAACGACAGTGTCCTCATCGCTCAAGCGAACTCCCAACGGCCTATAGAGGAATGGGCATGGGAATCCAATTCGCGGGTGCTCCATCCACCAGCCACCTAAAGGACACATGAACCGGGACAACACGGGACAAACTATCATCCGGATCACAACTGCCCCATGCCCTTCAGGGCAGAAATGCCAGACTCTGCTAGGAATTATATCGGATCACATCCAAATTGAAAGAGTGCATCCCTACCGCCTGCCCGAGGAACGCATATTACCATACGTAAGGAAATACTCTGAAAGTAGAGCGCCCTTGTTTTTAACTAGTACTTTTGTTGATAGCCAATAGTTCTCTTTATGTAACTTTATCCAAATGCCCTGTGCCTTTGTAAATTAAGTCTAAAATTCAACAAATTCTGTCTTGGACACTCTACAAACCCAGTAGCTTCATACGAGGAGCACTGCTTGATCATATGAACCCAGCGGTGCAATGCATACTGTATCTGTATCATCAAACCCTACATGTATCTTTAGCCGATCATCATATCTGTATCCGTATCCTGTCTCTGCATATGTATCTATATCTGTACCTATCTTTATCAACACCAAGATATTCACTTAACAGAAAAATAGAAAAATTATCTAAAAAAACTGTCCCCACAGATGCAGATAGAACAGCAGATACAGACTTTGTGTAATATAAAGCTGAGAAATGTTGCACTTTCACATTGCAGATAAAACAGGTTTGTTCCACCGTGTTGGTAGTGTAATCCGCCAGCACAGGCCTGCTCACAAATAAAGTTAATATGCCATAGTGTCTTTAACACATGCTGAGAATATTCAGCCACCTGAAGAAAAACTTAGATCGGGTGGACAGCACCGTGGTGCCTTAGGTGATATATCGAATGCCACTATCTTTAATAAAGGATAACCTGTTACCCCATGGACTATAGAACACATAGCAAATATAGTAAATACCACTGAGAATTACTGTTAGGGAATGTATTACAAAGATTATCTGCCTCCTTTATCAACACAGATGACACAAACTGGTCCTGTTTTTCTCCAGTTCATTGGAGTATCGCTCCAGTAATTGGCCCTCAGTGTGTAAAATTGTTTCATTGGTCACTCACTTAAACAGAACCTCCTGGGAGTAACATAGTTAAAGTGTAGATCTGTATCCAAAACAGCTGGATACCCGATCGCCCGCTAAATGTCCCTCAAAATAAAAATGACCCTGGTTGGCATAATAAACTTGTATGGCCCCTGCTGGTAGAGTATTAGAAAATAGTGTACTACCTATGCACATGCAAGAACAATCCCACATCCACCCAATAAATGAACCAGCAGGAGCCTATAGCATTCAACTGAATGCTATAGGTAAAATTATCATTTGATGACTGCTGTTCCCAGGAAGAAGCATGCCCCTAAAGCCTGTGTGCTTAATAAGTCTGCATGCACCATGTCAACTGCGAGAATAGAGGGAACTTGCTTAGGACACACCCCACTCTAAACCAGTAAGCTATGTCGCATAGCTGGCAGCTTCTCCATAACATCGAGTGTACTCACTGCCCTTCCTTATAGTAAATCCCATCTGTATGAACTGCATCTATTACCAGGACAAAATGAAGTGTAAGAAAAAGTGCATACATATACTAATATACTCACAGTTTATTGAGATGTGCCAGTACAAAAATATACATCACAATTATATTATGGACAGTCAAACCTTCAACCATCATATAAAATGTCATATAAGTTCAGCAGGGATTCTGCTAAACAACTCGTAAATCCTGTCACAAAGGCATTAATGAGCAGTCTATTGAAACAATCCCTATTGGGCACGTCCCTACATGTTATATAAGAAATTGGCTCATATAAATTGATATATGGTAATGAGAATAGAAGAGGTTAAACAATAGGGGCCCTGACACTGCTGGCACCAAGCAGAGGTATAGCGTCATAAGAAATTTATACCTGTGGTAGAGGGGGACTGTTGGCAGAAAAACTGCAGGTAATGGACGCACTTATTACTGTGGGCACTGCTGGCAGTGAGGAAGGGGGGGCACAACCTTATTAAGTAGTTTCAAATCAGTATCTCCATTTAAATACAAAAGGTGGGGACAGCATGTAAGGAGCATCCCAATGTATGCAAGCACCTTAAAAGCACAGGTCAGTGTAAATAAACCCCCCCTTTTTTTTTTAATTAAATTGACATTTGAAGTAAATACGTAAGATGATTCACATGTCCCCTTAATGCCATGAGCTATGTGTCTGCCTAGATTGACAAACAAGATGTGGCAAGTAGTAAGAAACAAGCACATGTGCAACAGAAACTTCTGTGAATATGTTTGTGACCTGCATAATCCTAAATTGCTAAAGAAGAGCTGGGGGGTCATCCTTGCTACATGATGAGTGCAAAAATTGATATCACATAAAATCTTAATTAACTTGAAAATTACCCCACATGTATTCTATAACCATTGATTCACATACCATTGAATGGCTGGCAGGGGGAAGTGAAAAAGCACAGAGGAAAATTATGAAGACTAGAATAGGTGTTATAAAGAATATCTGCAGGCAAAACCCTCTTGAAATACAATAGCTATCATAACTAGAACAGCCAGAATAGTACACTTAGCTCTGTGGGCTCCTGCAGCCCAACATGTTGAACTCAAGAGGAAAAGTGCAATGCTAGTGTGGAAACTAAGGGATGGAAGGGCTGAATTGAAAGGGGGTTTACAAAGCACGGCTATGTGGAGCTAAACAGGGAGGAAAAAAGACAGGAGATGTATAGAATAAGGAAAGGGAAAGAACTAGACAAAGGAAGAAAGCCACAGGAGAGGAAATACAATAAAAAATGCAGCAGAGTACAGGCAGGAGACACAGGATACACATCCATCAACTTCCAGACTGCAGAGACTGCTTAATTCTCTGCCCATCCAACTTATAGACCCTGTCTACCCCTCCCCTATTACAACAGATGGCCATACTCCATAGATATTTATTAACCCCAGCGAATAATCCAGTTTCAAGATACAGCCTCAGCCTTTAAATTGCCTTCAGGCTTATTTCAACCCTCAGTTCTTATTATTTTAGACATAAGGCACAACCCAGAGACCCCACAGTGAGGAATATGTGCCAGATCACACTACAATAACCCCACCTGCTCCATGTTTCAATGATATTGGGATAGGGTTAGAAATAAACAATGTGATCAACACACTATTTGTCTATCACAAATTTGCACTGTTTGTAGTAATGGCTGTCCTTACCAAAGGGTTTTGATGAGCTACTAGTTCTCAAGGCTTTTTGTATCTGTGTTAGTTTCTAGTCCCCAAAGACTAGTATCTTGCTCCACTTTTGAACAAAGTACTGTGATGTATATTATTTTAAAACCTAACTAGAGTTAGGACCATTTTAAGACATGAATGAAGCTAAGAGGCTCATGCCGTGTTGGGCATATGTTTAGCATAAAATATGCAAATTTGTACTCTGCATGCCCACAAGCCATATACCATTGTCCATATGCAGATTTGGTACTTACGCCTCCTTACACTTGGAGAGGTGAACCGGGGGATAGAAGAGACATGCACACATTAATGGTGTGCTGCAGTAAATGTGAACTGAGGCATGCCCAGTGATGCATGTATGCCTGTCAGTTGCGGAGGGATGGTGTAAGTACATGCCGATCATGACTACGATCTCCAACACTAGACAGCTGCTTCTGATTGTCTGACTGTGGATTCACCTATGAATCTGATAAGTGTTTTGTTCATTGCCCATGCCTATATTATATGATTTTTCAAGTGTATTTTGGAATTAATTTGTTGCTACTTTCATTCATATGCAAGAAGGACGGTTAAACTTACTGTATTATAGAGGCCTTTTTTAATTAAAATTTTAAAATTAAAAAAAATTCAATTGAAATGAAACCTAATAGTGAAAGCATTTTTTACCATTAAAACAAATGTTAAAAAATGTTTCTTGTGCTTATGACCTGATTTAGTGTAAGTGTATCTGGATGTAAGCACACCTGATGTAAACCTGGTGCACATGTGACTGGTGCATAAATGAATGCATCTTGGGATGCCTCCAACTTAGCATATGGGAGTAAATGCAATATTGTTAGGTGTCCCTTTTTTAGATCTTATTTTTTATGTATATGTGTTAACTTAGCATGAGCCCCCAAATGTTTGCAAGATAGCAGTGCAACTCAAATGAATAATATGTTCAAATTCTTATTATTAGAAATCATTCATGCTATGTGAGGGGATTTATGTATTCTTTGAATCAATGAAAATGTATGCACTTTCAAAGGCAAGGAATATGTTTACAACTTGGATTACGTTTAGAGTTGGGCTTTGATGTAGAATTGTGGCAATACCTAAAGCTTAGGGTTCCACCTTTTAGGGCAATGGAAGTCAATTAAATATCACTGAGGGAGAGGTAGTCTATACTTCATTGGCCAAATTCACATAAAAACTTAATACTTATAGTAAGGGCACCCTTCTGGTGATTCATACACAAACAACTTCTTGTAGAAAACAGTGCTTTTACTGTTCCATCACATTGACAAAGCACACTTTCGTCAAGATGTCACCAGGAATCCTAACCTCGCAACTCCCAGTTTCCATCTCTTGTCACCGGCCTCTAGCTGACGTCGGTCGCAAAGCATAGCAGCACAAAAAACATTTTTATAGTTGAGTCTACTCCTACAGCTGTAGATTGACGGACAGGTGACACTCCCACCTTCCTTTTAGAAAGATGTCTCCTCAGGTGCTCTGTAATTACTCTTCATTGCAGATACACCTTGTCAGCCTGCTGTAGTTTTGGAAAAGACGCTTTCAAAGCATGCAAGTTAAATCACACTTTATACTTTTACTTTGTCACACATGTCTTACACCTGTATAGCTTAACCTAGGTGTACTGCAGCAACTGTGTGTACCCTGGTCTGCAGCCTGTCAGCTGAATTGCTGATTCCTCTCTTAGAGACCTGTGGTAAACCATTCCCTTTGTCACATATCCCTTCCCCTAACGTAAGGTTGTTAGGAGCACAGATTTCTGTGACAATGCATCTGTATTTTTGTGCAAAATCCCAGGTCTATATTTCATTCAATTCAACTGAGGATTGACCCAACCTTGTCCAAAGACTTATTTATAATGTTTGGACTCTTCCACTACCACATATCACCTTAAGTATCTTCTTAAGCTCACCAACCCGTGTATGAATGGGGATTTTGTTTTCTTGCCTTTTGAGAACCCTGTTTTGTAAATGCCTGCTCTCCCTCTCTCTCCACTCATTGCCCCTATTTTTTGGAAAATAACGCTTATATGCCCTTTCTAACTGTGGCTGTACTGCAACATTGCGGTAGGTTTTCTGGCACACTGCAGAAGCCCTACAAAACCTCTTCATGGCTAGGGAGACTGGGGCCGGTAAAACCTACATAGAATATGTTCCTTTCTTCTCCCTTTCCCTAAGTGTCTGTCACCCATCTGAGAGTATGCTGTTCCCAACACTAAGGGTACATGAGCCTGTAGAACTACTAGCTGTTCTAGTTTTCTCCATTTCACAGTAGCTTTTCAAAACAAATTATTTTTGACAATATATAATGGTGTACAGCCTGCTGAATTGACAGTAGTCGCCATAACATCAACCTTGTTAGCTCCTTTAAAGCTATGTTTTAAAGTTATTTCATCTCTCTGATCACATGCAAAGTTTAACACACGCCACAGTTTTGGATAGACAGACCAGTCCATACCCTCACCAACAGGTGGGGCGTGCACCTCTGCAATATTACCAGCCAATGCAGATTCTGACTGACCAGGTTTCCATGAAAGTCCTGCCGTGACCGCCAGGAAAACATTCTGGTTTGCTGCTCCCTAAGATCGAGGTCCAGATGTTGTGTTTTTTTTTGGCAAATCATATACGACCGGACTTCTGACCAGTGTATCAGTTGCCGGTATGTCCGCCCGGATTTGTTCACCAATGACTTCTTTTAACAGTGGAAAGTCTCACCCCAGAACATTCGGATATGGCAGCTTAGGCACTATGGCAGCCACAACCTTCATGGCTTGGCCTTTCAGGCTATTGGCCAAAAGAGTCTTTTAATCTCCTATTTTTTTATGTGTGCAGCGCACTTTAACCCTGGACAACAGGGAGACATTGGCTCTAGCCAGGACAGAACTGGAACCCAGAGTAAGGTCACTTCCAGAGTCCACAACTGCCTGGACTACCTTGTTATTCTCCTGCACGGTCACTTTGATCATAGGTGATCCACTGGTTGTAAAACCCACAGGACAACAACTTAATAAGAGAGACCCAGCTTTGGCAAGTGAATAGTTCATTGGTTTCCGTGGTCTAGTACATTTGATTGTTAAAGCTCTCCACACTCAAAACATCTCCTGTCAGACACCTTAACAGCTGGACCTAGATTAGTGGCAGTGTTCCCTTTTGGGCCCTTGACTTTGGGTTTACACACTTAAATGCTCTCATCCTCTGTGTTCACCAAACCCCTCTGAGAGGATGTCAAGGCCACTGCTTGTTCACCTTCCTCAGTGTATCTAGAAGAAAGAGTCTTTTCCTAAATTAACAATTGTTCGAGCTCTTCATTCTTTAAAGCCAGATGAAGCCTCTCTAACTTGTACTTCACAAGGTCCTTTACAGACTCTCTTGCAGTGTGCACCTCTTGCTGAAACAGGACAAGCTTTTGTTTTAAAACAGCAATTTTGTGGTCATTACCTGCTGCTATCTCTTTAAAAGCTGCCACTACTTTTCCCCTTTCTTCATACAATTCTTGCAATGCATGCAACTCATCTTTCAGAGACTGAAAATCCACAATTTCCTGCTCTCTCTGTTGCAGTCTCTCTACAGTTTTTTTAGAGCCTCCCCTGTTTTTCCTTATTTTCATATAACTGTTGCAATACATGCAGCTCATATCCCAAGTACTCAGAAACAGCTTCTTGGGCTTTTATCTTTTCATCAAACTGTTGCTTTAAATTACACACTTCTTTTAAAAGACAACAGTTTTTCTCTCTAAACTTTTTCTCCAAGCAATCATATTCTTCCCTGGCCACATAATCTGACTAAGGTATTACTAGTTTTGTGCAGAGAGCATGAGATTTTACAACTTCATCTCTACTCTGCAAACTTCCTTGCAGGTTTTCCAAAATTTCCTGCTGGGACTAAATTTCAGACACACTTATTTGTAAACTGGCAATTATTAAAACAAACAGGTGTACACACAGGCAAACAGCAATTTCTGTGTAGAGGGTTTTTCGATGGACCACATCCAACTCACAGCTCAGTGAGTAACCAAGGTGTGGCACTACAATGCCCAGCAATTTTTAACGCTTTTGCTTTCTTTACAAAACAAAACCAGGTGCTGAACAGTTCACAATAATATTGCTCCCTTTTCCTGTGTCTCCACAGACAAAATTTTTTTCCGTTCTACAATATAGAAATCTCCCCACTGTAACTGACAGCTTTTGAACAGTCTGGTGTGTGATAGTGATATTTATTACATTTCACTCACCTCCATTAGATCTGGTTGGCTGGGTGGTCAGTTGTGCATTCTCTGTCCTTTACAAATCTTCATCACTCTGTGCCATCCTGCTTCCCCCTCTTCATCACTCTGTGCCATACAGCTGCTTTCCCCACCCCCTTCATCACTCTGTGCCATCCTGCTTCCCCCCTCTTCATCACTCTGTGCCATCCTGCTTCCCCCCTCTTCATCACTCTGTGCCATCCTACTTCCCCCCTTCATCACTCTGTGCCATCCTGATTCCCCCTTTTCATCACTCTGTGCCATCCTGCTTCCCCTTTTCATCACTCTGTGCCATCCTGCTCCCCCCTCTTAATCACTCTGTGCCAGTCTGCTTTTCTCCCCCTCTCCCTAAATCACTCTGTGTCATCCTGCTTCCCCCCCCTTCCTTCATCACTATGAGCCATCCTGCTTCCCTCCCCCCCCTTCATCACTATGTGCCAACCTGCTTTCCTCCCCATGCCTTTGTTCCTTTACTTACCTTCCTATTGGCTTCTTTCTTTCTTCTCTTTTCTTCTCTTCTTGTCTTCTGTCTTCTTGCTGGCTCCTCTCTGCGCCACTGAATATAGGGCGTGAATGTCATGCCCGATATTCAGTGCGAACGGAGCGGGGAAGAGCAAGGAGCGGCGCCGGTGCCTGGATCATGTGAGTTTTTCTTTTTTTTAAAAGTGCCCTGCTCCCCTCACCAACGAAGAGGACGGAGCCATCAGGTGTCAGGGCCCACCGGGGAATACCCTGGCTCCCCATGAAGCTTGTGTTTCAGCTAAATTATTAACAAGTGTAAAATGTTAAGAGCTGTACTTGGGCATGATCACGTTGTTATGGCTTCATCTAAATAGTACAGTATAATATACCCTCAAAAGTTAAATTATATTAGGGTACTTATAACTGAGATAGTTATTTACAATATAGAATTTACAGTATCATTGGAACCATGAGTTCTTAGATTGGGTGACACCAATATAAAAACTGCCAATTTAAAAACTGGACAATGAGGTAAAACTTGACTGGGCAAACAGGGAACATGAATTGTAGAGCCCATTAAGGGAGCTATATATTGCGCTCACTGGCTTTTAGAGTTAATGAAAAATCTGAGTCTAATTATAATACCACCCAGAAAAGTAAGTCTTGTATACTAGGTATGCCCTATAATTGGTGAGACACTGAGTGGTGGGTTGTTATAAACCAGCCATCCCTTGCAAATTTTGTCGTATGCCAACACCCTGAAAATTTGTAACTTTATCAGAGTATGCACATACAATAATAGATATACTGCAAAGGTACAATGGGTGAGCCTAAATGTGGATATCCAAGTAACAAAAGGGTAGATCTTCACCATCCACTATGAGCTGCATCCGTGTTCTAAAACCAAGGAAAGTGAATATCAAGTGGCAAATGTCTGCACATGAAAATATTAAACTGCAAAATGAAACCCTTTGGTGACAATGGGAGGAAGGTATATTTTTTTTCTACATGTATTAAAGGTGGAACCCCATTTAGTCTATGGTGAGGCATGCCAAGCTTCCCCTGTGTGGAAGCCATAGTCCCAATACTAGTAAGCATGGAGACTCTGCTCTTCTCATCAATGTTAACCCGATTTCAACATCCATAAAACCCAGCGATAAGCTGGCTTGGTCACTGAGCTTAACTCGGAAGCAGTCATCATGTGGATTTCAAACTATTTCCTCCTCATAGCTAAAATGTTGAGCTGATGGGCCATGGGTGGATTAATGATCAGGGATTAGGGGACCCGGTCGCAGCTGGGTAAACTGGTCAAAGGAAGGGCTATGCAAGGGGCAAATTGGGAGGGGAACTGAGTTCAGCCATGGGAGTGGCACAAATCAACCCCTGGTGAGTGTGCGGGGCATGTAGCTGTGCTCTTTCATAACTAGCTGGTGTCACTCTGGCATCAGGGTAGGGGTGCAGTGGAGCTTGGGTTAATAATTGGGTACCCCAATTTCCAGGACTACCCAGAAGCTGTGCCCCCCAAGAAATTAGGCAAAAAAGGAGCTAGGGGGGTTTGGGGCTATGTCCCTGTATTTCTGGTCAACTCAGCATTGACATCATGTGCTGGCAAGGGAGGGTTTAATACACTACATATCCCCACTCACAGGGGTTAACTAATACATCACCATCTGCTGGGCAGCAGAGGTATACCGATTTGTCCACCAGTGGTAGCAGTCCCGCCCTGGCAATGCGAGGGGATGAACATCACCTCACAGAAGCAAGTAACAGGCTGCTTTTGCAAGCATTAGCTTCAGAACTGGTTTGTGTCAGAGCAGGGGCCTACTTGTAAGCTAGTTCTCCATGAGGGGGGGGGGGGGAGACATCTTGGAGCCTGAATGGGCAGGAAACTGAACGCTTAGGCCGGAGCATAATCTGCCTTCAAAAGGCAAGGGGAGGGGGGGGGGAATCAAATGGAAAAAGGAAAAGAAAGGGGGGGGAGAGGGGAGATGTAAAAAGTGCAGACGAATGAGGCAGAAGAGCAGCTAGAGTGGGTTGATATATAAATAACTCAGAACACCCCAGTGATGGATCCCTTTGGCTAGCAGGGACCTTACAGAAAAACTTAACCCTTGATAGCTAAGTATTTGTATATGTGAGAACAAACTTATGTAAGTGTAAGTGTGTTCGGCTTTAGGGACTCTCTTGTCAGACTGGGGTGGGGCACTTTATGATAGGTGCACCCTACACCGTGGATCTAGTTGTTATAGTGTGACGAGCGCAACCTGACTTAGCACAGTTATGGATACCACTTTTATATGGGTACCCCCGCAATAATGGTGACCAGCCCAGACTATGAATGCTGGTTTCAATTTGGGTAATGGAAGGGCACTATTTAACAAATATATACATTATATATATATTTTTTTCATTTTAATTACGCTGCAGTCATCATTATCAAGTGGATGAAGATGACTGGTGTATTTTTATCTGCAAAGTCATTTGAGTTCTACATATGTTAAGACATATTAGGCCACAATTTTGTGGACGTAATTTTACATATACATTAGGCCTACTCTAAATCAGTTCTTACATTTAGTAATCACCTGACTGGAATTACTGGGCCCCATTAAACAAGGAATAAAAAACGATCATACTGTACATCTGTATTCAACAAGAAGCAGATGTAAAGATGTGTCTGTTGATGAATACGGGTCTAGATGCCCACTGCTGTAATAGACAATACACTTCAGGAAACATGTATACATATAAGGCATATAAAGTCCCAAACTATTAAATTAATGTCACCTGTTAATATACAAAAAGAAAATTTCCTTGTGGTGCTTGATATGGCTGTAGTTAAAGGACACTGAGTGCAAGAGGCCTGCAATCCTCAGATTAAACAAAATGTAACAAGAAATATATATGCACTAGTGAACCTATTACAACAGAAAATGAATTGTGACCTGTGGATCTTTTTTACCATTTATTAAGCAAAAATTAAAAAGCAATACACTATATATGTAGCCATAATAAAAAAAAAAAAATCACATGTGAAGTAGTTATCATCATCATCATCATCACCATTTATTTATATAGCGCCACTGATTCCGCAGCGCTGTACAGAGAACTCATTCACATCAGTCCCTGCCCTATTGGAGCTTACAATCTAAATTCCCTAATATACAAACACACAGACAGACAGACAGAGAGGGAGAGACTAGGGTCAATTTTGATAGCAGCCAATTAACCTACTAGAATGTTTTTGGAGTGTGGGAGGAAACCGGAGTACCCGAAGGAAACCCACACACACACGGGGAGAACATACAAACTCCACACAGATAAGGTCATGGTCAGGAATTGAACTCATGACCCCAGCGCTGTGAGGCAGAAGTGCACTTAGCCACCGTACTGCCCTAGTTATAAAATGCAAGTTGAATCTGAGAGAAAACAACCACTCTACACATTTACATGGGAGATAAATTGCATGCAAAACTGCTCAGATAGGTTTATATTAAATTGCTTATCTGGAGTATACTCCATTGATGTTCTTGACGCATCCGATTGTTTATAGCCGTGATCACTGTGTGCATGGATGTAAATACTTATAACGTGAAAGGCAAGGACACTGTATTTGCTAGATAAATCGGTAGTCTAGTATGTCCCAGATTCTGGTATTCAGACAGTACTCAGTATGAATGCATAAGAATATACACACATTCTAAGTTGTACCCAGACTTGTGGGAAGAAAAATTGGTGTCTTACCAGACCAATAGGAACTGGCCATTGCATTACTGTGGTTGTTTACAATGGGAACTGGCACCTGAAAAGTATCTTTTGGAGCGGTGCAGTGATGAATGCTCTCTCTCTCACAGTGCCAATGTCGGGTAGTTCCAAGGATCTTTGTGATCGCATAGTCCATTGAGAATGTCCTCCTTTGCATACAAACGGCTAAAGCAAATGTGAGGAGATGAATAATTAATAATATAGGGCCTAATTCATTAAGGAGAGTTAAGTAAAAAAACTGAGTATGTAGTCTCCTGGACAAAACCATGTTGTAATGCAATGGGTGCAAATTAATTTTCTATTTTGCACATAAGTTAAATACTGTCTGTTTTTTTCATGTAGCACACAAATACTTGATAGCTTATTTGTACACTGAAATTTAAAGTTGATATTTGTGTACTACATGAGAAACAGACAGTATTTAACTTATGTGCAAAATAGAAAACTAATTTGCACCCCTTGCTTTGTAACATGGTTTTGTCCAGGAGACTACTTACTCAATTTTTTTAACTTAACTTTCCTTAGTGAATGAGGCCCATAGTCATTAATGTCAAAACATTATTTTCCCCATATATATATACATTTATTAGGATTTTATGAATGTCTACTGTACATAAAATGCATTTTTACAGTTGCTCCTAACAGCAAACACATGTTGTAACATCCCTACGGGACAGTCATCACTAGTTATGGACACTTACACAAGAACTGTAGCTGGTGCAAGTGATACGACTGAAAAATATGTACCTTGGAGATGCCCAAAACTTGAATTGGACGCTGCTGTGTGCGCTCAAGCTTGGCACGCCCTTACTGTACATTGATTATCTACATACGCTCAGTTTCCTCCCCGTTCCATCCATGAAATCTTAGGCTGTAGTAAGGGTCCCTTGCGCTCGAAGATGAATTGAACGTTACTGCATTCATTGGCATATGGTCCACTTCTGAGCATGTGCAGTGCAATTTTACGCAATATACGGCATGTATCATCAATTACCTTCCTTGATGATTCAGGCCCACTGTATGCTCCAAAGCATCCAGTTGTTCAAAACAGACTCCTGTATACTGAATATATTTGTTTACAAATCACTGATTTAAACAGTCAATATTTGCAGTAGGAAGGGAAACAGATTCAGCTAATTGTCTTTTTATAGCATCTTACTAACATTACATGTGCAATGAAACTGTTGATTCTGCCTTATGAGATGGGTCGACTATATGGTATTTAAAATTTTGCGCTGTTAATATAGCAAATCAAATCCACCACCACAACTCTATCAAACGGAGCCCTGAGGGAGCCAAAAATGCAGAGAAGGAAAATAAAAATAGGCATTATAATAATGACACCTCCTGCCATGCCCGAAAGAATTTGTAATTATTATAGTAAATAATATCCTATTATAGTAAATACTATATTATCCAAGTAAATAATATTAAATATTAAAGTATTTAACTCCAAGCAAAACTAAAATTATACTGTAAAATTTGCTCCTATGGACTAGCGGAACTTAGTTGTCTAGAGTCTTGCAGTTTGTGAGATACAGCCCCCTCCCCAGCCAATTCTCATGCTAGGGACAGCAGTAGAATTTTCAATTTCAAACACCTGTTTGGTGAATGCCTATGAAGTTGTCCAATCAGAACTAACGGCACAAGAAATATTAGAGAAATTAAATTCAAAATTATCCTGCCACCACCAGCAAGAGAATTGACCTTTGAACAGGCAACTGGGGATTAGGAGGTCACAAATGGTGGAGATCCTGAACACCAAACAAATATTTTTCTGCTACAATAGTTAGTAACAGGGATGGCTAGAAAATTATTTTAGCTCCTTATAAAGCTTTCCTTTAATCATCATATAGCAACTGTTTTCTAATGGCAAAGTAATTGCAAGATGTGCTCAGCATCAAGTAATATTTAAAAACAACAGGACAATGGGTCTTGGTGCAAACTATTTTGTACTGTATAACAAGTAGACTATGGAAAGATATTTCAGCCAAACATAAAAGAGCAGACTACACTAGCATGCAGGATAAGCATTGGGTGCATAAAGATGCAAATACTATATAGAGGGCATAGAAATTAAATGGATTTAATATAATCCACTTATGTTATGCTTTTCTTTTTTTTCCATTGCTTAAAAGTATATTTTATATTACATTTTATTTAATTTAGAAAAAATTCTGCTTCACTTGTAAAGCATTTCTACCATGAATATAGTATTCACAGAAAGGTGGAAATATTACATCTCAAGAGCCTAGTACAGAAAAACACGCAGAAAAGAAAATCTATTGAAATAAATCCGTTGTAATCTGTTTGGTGTGTGATTATCCAAACTAATACTGTCACAGTAAAACGTTTTAAGTGATCAGTTTCCAAAAGCATTATTTTTAGGTTGATTAGATTTTCAATGTGGTTTTGGTTGCTAAGATACAGAGTGGATGGTTCAGAAAGGTATGTACCTAGCTATGTCCCCTGCTTCTCTTATTATGAAAATGATTGCTAGCTTCAAGAGTTCTTGTTTGTTTTCCTAGTAGATACTATGCTAGAAAGATAAAGTGGCATATTATTTATGGGGTGAAATCTGATTTTGGACAGTTCTCCTCTATCCTGCTATTGTGAATTATCGTACACAGTTCCGGCAATATGAATACATATTTGTAAGAATATATTTTAACAATGTCCTCCAACAAGTTAGGGCATTGTAATTTTACAATTCATTTTTTTTCCAGTTTTTTATTCTGCAGCTGAAAACTTATGTTTTAGCCTTTAACCCTATACATCCTTTTCTCTAGATGATCAAAAAGAAAACAAGCTAGTGGTCCTATCCCGTCTGTCCTTGTGGTATAGCATCACAATCTGGTTGACTGCAGATTGTGAATGCTAGTGCTTACCAAACAAAACAATTTTCACCGCACCAAGCTCAACCCCTTGTATATCACAGAGATCTATTTGTCTCATCAGATGGGGAGGTGCTCCTACACATTGCCAATATATATCTTAAGAAAAGGGAAAAAGGAAAAGGGGAAAGGGTAGGAAAATGTGTCTATAGGGCACTCTTTTGGTACACTATGTACTATGTATTTCTGTTAAGAGTAATATCTTTATTAGAATAAACAAATAATTCGTAAGCGAAATAATTAAAAAACCTACAGTAAATGAGAATATTGACCAAATAAACTGGGTAGAACACTGTTAAAAAGTAGTAAAAACCATACACCATAGAGCACCTCTCCTATTAGCAGATTTGGAGGTAGATAAACGGATTAGGAGGCAAGACAGGTATCTAGATATTAAGTGATACCTAACCCCAGTCCTCTATATTGCTCAATTTATATACTGGAACATAATATTACACCATTACTATCTAGCAGTAGAGGGGTTAGAATATGTACCTCTGCACTATTAGTTTATTAATATCCACACTATAATAACTAGTGCAGTACCTAGTTCCACCCCTAGGAGCAATAATAAGGGACTGCTTGTATGAGAGGAGATTTGTATCTAGTCATTAAAGGGAAACAATGTGTCCTGTAATAAACCTATGAAATGATAGAAGGATTGGATACACAATAAGGATAACCCATCATAGTTTTTTGTATACTGAATCAATACTTTATATGATATTAGTGCAGCTCATTTCTCAACATTATTGACAGAACATAGTGAGACAGCATGGTAGTCTTTTTTACTACTTTTTAACAGTGTTCTACCCAGTTTATTTGGTCAATATTCTCATTCACTGTAGGTTTTTTAATTATTTCGCTTACGAATTATTTGTTTATTCTAATAAAGATATTACTCTTAACAGAAATACATAGTACATAGTGTACCAAAAGAGTGCCCTATAGACACATTTTTCTACCCTTTCCCCTTTTCCTTTTTCCCTTTTCTTAAGAATGCTAGTGCTTGTCAGTCTTATAGTCATTGCTATTTTACGCAGCTCTAAGGTGTGTCGGCATTGTGGCAGCCGAATAAATGACTACCACCGGCATGCTAGGACAGCCATGTTGCATCTTGCAGATTTCATCATGCTGGGGGCAAATGACATACTGTTGGACAATATTGCTGGTATATTACACTTCCCTTGCCATTATTACTTGTATATTAAATGTCGCTGGGCATTATTGCTGTGGAAATTCTATCCTACCTCTCATTATAACTATCATTTTACATTTTGCTGGGAACTATTACTAATTTCACATTGCTGGGAGCAAACTACATGTTACTCGAAGTTATTACTTGCATATAACCTTTTTGGGGACAGTTGTACAGAAAATTGAGCATCACTACAGATGTAGTAAATATTACTGGCATAGTTCACCATGCTATGTATTAAAGCAGGGTACATTGCATCCTTCTGGGCATTTGTACTGCATATTAAGTCTTGTCAGGCATTATTACAAGGGAAATTATATCTTGCTGAAGCAAATTACATTCTGATGTGCAATATTACTGTCATATTATATCTTGTGGACATTTCTGGACAAAATACATCTTGCTGGGGACGAATTGCATCCTGCTATGTATTTTATTGTGAAAACTATACCTTACTGTGCAATTATTGTGTATATTTGTACATTTGTACAGCTGTAACACCTGCAGGGAACAGGACAGATGCACACAAATATCTTACCTTCCAAACGATGGCCACCTTCTGTCCGCTTCTGAGTCACCCCAGCCGCTCTCCTATCCCAGCAGACAGCAACCGAACCTCTGTCCCCTCACTCCACTTCCCTCCAGGCACTCCAACTTCCGATCCCTGCTTGCCTACTCCTCTCCATCACCTGTGGAAGACAGAAAACAACACAGCCTCCCTCTACTCTACAAGTGAGGCTAGAATGTACCACCCACACAACTGGCACTAGCTAACAACAGGTGCCCCGACCCTACAACAAACAACTAACGGACGAGTAACGCAACCTCGCTATAAACTGGGTGTAGTGTACTCCCTTAATGTCCTCCCTCTTCCTACAGGGAACACCAGCTGGTGTTCACGTTCTACTCCGGAGGATTGATCCTTAACCCTCACCCAGATCGTACCGAGAAGACTATCTTCTCACTATGGGGTCACTCACGGAATCCAAAGGACCAGTTGCCACCTGCACGACCGGGGCTCACTGAAGCATTGCACTACCTGAGTGTCAGCTTCTGCTCGGAACCACCAGTGGCCACTACCGGGACTCGAGATGGTCACCTTCACCCAAGTGTAACACCACCCAATCTGGAACTGCCAGGGACCCTGTCGGAACTCAGACTGGACACCCAATTGGAACCACGGGATGCACCCCTTGAACTCAAAAGTGCTGTGCTGCACTGCCAGTGAGGTGCCCAATCACTGCCTCAGGAATTCCTTTGTAACCTTGGGCACCTATGGGATGGGAAGACTACCATGTGTCCTTCCCTAACTGTGTGTGTGCTCCTAACTACCCCTTTGTCCCCGCAGACACAGAGTATTACAGGTTTACAGTCAGAAACAAGAGCCTACTTTTAATGAGGGATGACATCTTGCACCTGTAAATAAACATACACACCACAACCGAATACAATGCACAATACTGTATTTCAACAAACAGGCGTAATAACACTCTGCTACTGTATCTGGAAGGCTGCCAACGGAATACACGCTTCTGCTATCTAACCAGCTGGTCTGTATAGCAATAATAGGAGCCCTCTGCTCAACTGTTGCCTAGGACTATCACCTAGACTCACTTACACAACTCTGGGACTGCACCCTTTCTAACTCAGGGCTCTCACATTCCCCCCAACTTTTTCCGTTGTGGTCCCCACAACTAATGACTTCCTCTCTACGTCCATCTTCAAGGGTCGCTTACTGGCATCCCTGTTTCGCGTCCGTCGGATCCTCTTTGGTAACGCCCTCTCGCGCAGGATCCACACCATCCTGGCAACTTTTTCACCCAAAGCCGATATCCAGGGGGTCTTTTCCTCGGCTTCCGCTGGAACCTCGAACTCGTCCGATACCTCTTTGGTGACTCTGGACTCTTCTTCACAGGGTGGCAACATCCACCACTCACCAGCTGCACTTTCCAGCATACCATCTTCTTTATGCGGTACCTCTTCAGTAGCTTTCTCTCCCGGGGTACTGATGGCTTCTATCTTCTCAGGTACCACCGGGCAGACATCTTCACATGTCTTTGGATACAACGCATACCAGTGGAGAGTCTTCACAGGTCTCCCTTCCTCTTCAGGGACCAGCTCCTCCACCGTCACCGACCAGCTGTCTGATGTATCTGACGTCTCCCATACCCAGGTTCCTGCAACCTGCTGCCGTGGGTATTTGTGTCGAGAATCTTGCTTGGACGGGATGATCACCTGCGATCCAACATTCGGCAGGCTCCGACGATCCTTCCTTCCTGACTCCGACTCCACTGGAGACCATCTCTCGAAGACCTTCTCTTCTTCCCACTCGCCGAAGACCTCCTCATCTTCCAGGCAGTTGCGTGCAAAGTGCCCGGACAGCCCACACTTCCAACACCATGTTTCTTCCACCTGTCACAGCTGAGTGCATCCTTTCTTCTTCTGCTTCCCAGAACATTCCAAGGCTTGCTTCAGGAATGCTGCCACTTCCTCACACGAGATGACACAGCTGGGTGCCTTGTACCGCGGAATGATCCCCCAATGAGCCATCGTTGATCCTGCCGACTACGGAAAAATGTAACACCTGCAGGGAACAGGACAGATGCACACAAATATCTTACCTTCCAAACGATGGCCACCTACCGTCCGCTTCTGAGTCACCCCAGCCACTCTTCTATCCCAGCAGACAGCAACCAAACCTATGTCCCCTCACTCCACTTCCCTCCGGGCACTCCAACTTCCGGTCCCTGCTCTACTGCTCCTCTCCATCACCTCTGGAAGACAGAAAACAACACAGCCTCCCTCTACTCTACAAGTGAGGCTAGAATGTACCACCCACACTACTGGCACTAGCTAACAGGCGCCCCGACCCTACACCCAATTGGAACCACGGGACACACCTCTGGAACTCAAAAGGGTTGTGCTGCACTGCCAGTGAGGTGCCCAATCACTGCCTTAGGAATTCCATTGTAACCCCGGGGACCTATGGAACGGGAAGACTACTGTGTGTCCTTCCCTAACTGTGTGTGTGCTCCTAACTACTTCTTGTCCCCACAGACGCAGAGTATTACAGGTTTACAGTCTGAATCAAGAGCCTACCTTTAATGGGGGCCTGACGTCTTGCACCTGTAAATAAACATACACAGCACAATCAAATACAATGCGCAATACTGTATTTCAACGGAATACACACCTCTGCTATCTAACCAGCCGGTCTCTTTAGCAGTAACAGGAGCCCTCTGCTCAACGGTTGCCTAGGACTATCACCTAGACTAACTTACACAACTCTGGGACTGCACCCTTCTTAACTCAGGGCTCTCACGCTCATTCCACCTACACTTCTTAGTGCCCTCTTTACTAGGGGCCTTATGCCCTCACCCTATGGGCTCTCTGCCCAGCTACCTAGGGCCTTGTGCCCTTTCACATTATGGGCTCTAGGCCCAGCTACCTACAGGGCCTTGTGCCCTTTACTACCTAGGGCTTTGTGCCCTGACTATGGGCTCTTGTCCACTAACTACAGGGCTTTGTGCCCTTTTCTGCCAATGAGATTAAAGCCCAACTGACTACCTATGGGCCTTATGCCCAGTTAACACTAGGGCCTTGTGCCCCCTAACAATGGACATGGGCCTAGTGCGCAACAGTTCCCCCGGGCCTTGTGCCCGACCTAACAGCAAAGTTTACTTACCTGTTCCGTACAGGATACTCTGCTTGCCTCCCGACATCTTCTACCGGTCTTCTTAACCCTCCAGCCAGCGGTGCCTCTTCTGCAGTTCGGTGCAAAGCTTCCTGCAGTTTTATGGGCGGGGGCACTCTCAGCTCTTACATGGGCTTCCCGCCATCGTCTCCGGTGCTGTCTTCTTGTAGCAGGGTAGCTCTTAGCCCTGACAAGGGCACCCTGCCACCTCTGCCGCCGTCTTCTTATTTTTCTACAGCGTGCTCTCTCCGTGGCTCTGCCGATGAACGGAACTAAAGATGGTGGTGCCCCGCGGCGTAAATAACCGCCAGTGCGCTGATTGGCTCGCCGCGGCGCTAATAATTTAAACGGCCGGAGGTGAGCCAGGAATGGCTCACTCATTTGGCCGCCGATTGGCCAGCAGGGGGCGGTGAACCCTTATTGGCTCACCTGCCCACTGCTGCCTGAACCTGCGGGGAAAGAAGAGAAGTACACTTGGTGCTGGATCGAAGGAATGGTGAGTAAATTTTTCCTTCTTCTTTCTTCATCCTCTTCACGGGCACAGCAGCGGGACCCATCTTCGCCCGCTTCATGGGAGCTGCGGCGGGGCACATCTCCACACATCCAGAAATTACTTGCCAATTTACTATTACTGTGCATGTTGCTCTCATCAGATCTTTCTTTGGAGGTGGTTAGTGGACTAATATCAGTCAATGACACTGACTCATCTGAGACATTGACAGATCCTCAGGAATGTGCAGGAATAAGGTGCTGGACTGCCCCTTTAACTCAGTCTTGAGTGGTAAACATTATCTAGTAGGTACAAGGTAGCAGTGAGACATCAAGAACTCTCACAAGCAGAACCCTCCCTACTAAAAACAAAAATATGAAATACAGTGATATACAGCGCAAATACAATGATGGTAAATATGTGTTTAGCAGCCTCCTATATTAATTGCTCCAATCCACCGGAGCAGAACCTATTGTAAATGATAATGAATAAATATAGGAACGGCGATTCACAATAATCAGTACATGCAAAGACGTAGCCACTCAGAATATTAACCCAATACCTCCCTTGTATAGGAATATTTGATGCATATATACATTATAAATAAAGTCAAATAAATAGTGTTTCCTCTTCGAGAAGTTCCCCGTATGACGATACACAAAAGTAAAATCAAATAAATAGTGTTTCTTCTTAATGGAGTTTTCCGTATAACGATACATACAAGATTCCCAATATGTGTTCAGAGATTGTTATTATCTTCTCTTTTAGCAACGATGTACTAGATGGATCCGGAGTTCATAAAAAGACAATAAACAGAATCATAGCGCAGACTGAAGCGACATATAGTGTTATATGAGAAAAATTAAGTTTCTTATTTAATATGCAACACCAAAAAAAACAGGTGTGTTGTCCACCACCCAAATGGAAAACACCCCTCAAGGGTATACACTTACAAGAAGGTGAATGCACGTAATATCGGGAATAGATTTCTTTGCAATGGATTTCTTCTGTTGACACAGCTTTCATATAACAAACCAGGTGAGCTCCAGAGTGTAGAAAACGGATCAACAACCTGTGGAATGTTTCCTTACTCTTCAATCTTTCTATCGGCTCAGGATGTTTTCAATTGGACGATCTCCACTCAGACATATGTGGAATAAGAGACGCCAATAGTGTGTCACCTTAATAACAATTTTATTGACACACTGACATATAACATCCAAATTCAAAAATAAATAAAAGCAAACAGTTTAAATTAATGAAACTGCCTGCACGTCCTGTGCAATAGATGGCCCCTTACCCTGACACACTATTAGCATCTCTTATTCCACTTATGCCTGAGTGGAGATTGTCCAATTGAAAACATCCTGAGCCGATAGAAAGAGTGAGTAGTAAGGAAACATTCCACAGGTTGTTGATCCATTTTCTACACTCTGGAGCTCACCTGGTTTATTATATGAAAGCAGTGTCAACAGAAGAAATCCATTGCAAAGAAATCTATTCCCGATATTACGTGCATCCACTTTCTTGTAAGTGTATACCCTTGAGGGGTGTTTTCCATTTGGGCGATGGACAATACTCCATTTTTTTAGGTGTTGCATGTTCAATAAGACACTTAATTTTTCTCATAGAACACTATATGTCGCTTCAGTCTGCACTATGATTCTGTTTATTGTCTTTTCATGAACTCCGGATCCATCTTGTACATCGTTGTTAAAAGAGAAGATAATAACAATCTCTGAACACATATTGGAAATCTTGTATGTATCGTTATACGGAAAACTCCATTAAGAGGAAACACTATTTATTTGACATTATATATATGCATCAGATATCCCTATCCAAGGGAGGTATTGGGTTAATATTCTGAGTGGTTAAGTCTTTGCATGTACTGATTATTGTGGAGCACCGTTCCTATATATATTTAAAGCCCTCCCTACTGTTTGTTTTTTTATATGCACTTATTTTGACTCAGGAGTAGGGTATAGTGAGGGTATTGTTTTCACCTAGACACACTGGTTTGAAGAATCATCTCCCCCAAAGCTGCCTGGATTCATGCTGATAGTGTACCATCTAGACACACTGGTGCAAAACCAAGGTGTTTTAAGCTGTACATTATAAATTCTGAGCTATTGCAGTGCTTTGCTACTGCCACTGGTTGCTTTCTAGCACTGTATTGCTGGATGCTCTCCATTCCTGTTTTTGCTTTGTCTGGTTATCTAAACCTGCTGAAGTTTGGGAGTCAATGGTATTAAGGAGATGTGAGTGCTTGACCTGTCTTCACTCCATGTTTTTTTGCTGAGTATCCTACTACAGTATTTGCACTGTACTTCATTTCAGCTCATCAGTTTCTCCCTTTGTGTTTGCCATTCTGGTACCTGCTTACAATGGGTATCATTGCTGAACTTCTTCCAGCCCGTCAACTTCCTTGTTGATAATTACTGATCCAAATGTGAGCACATCTTCCAATAAGCAAATGCACTGAGATTTGTTGCAGTTTGTTCATTGCATGGCCAGTGATTTCTTATTTGGATGATGGATATATTCTATGACATGATGCTGTACTTTCTGGAGTCTATTAGCATCTGTCTGCATTCACACTTATGATTACCATTTAGGGTCTTCAAATGCATTCAGTTTCCATCAGTGCTGTCACAAACTTATGTGTTGACTTGTTACATGAAATCTAAATAATAATGACCTTTGAATAATCTGCTGCCTATTCAGAATATGAAATACTGGACTGTGCATATGTATGTATATATTTCTACGGAAGTATTGAAGATAGCTTGCTATTTAAAGACTGAACTTTTATAATTTTAAACCCGTGTCATCTTGGTATTGCGCTACCTGATTTCAGAGGTACAGGATATTGGCAAAAGGAGTCTAATCTTGCCTGAGTTTAAAATTCTTCATGACAACACCCCCTAGAGAGAAGTCCTATTCTTAGCAGGCTTCAGATTCAGATATGCTTGTTTCTAAACTTGTCTTTTGGCACCAGAGCTCATAGGCTGGTCTGGTTACAGCGGTAGCAAGCAGCGTTGGGTGCCCCCACAATAGGCGCAGCCGGCATTGAGATACGCCAGGCTGAGATGGTCCCATTACAGCAGATACTGCTATTTTTTACTATTTACTAGTTATTACACTGCAGGTATCCCTGTTATAATGGGACCATCAGCCTTACATAGCCTGCTGCTGGTTGCAACTTTTGCAGTGGTACCCGAACAACCAAACCCCCTACACGATCCGCAGGGTGGGAAGAATGGACTTTGTGCAGATGAAATGAGACAGAACAACAGCCAGCGAAGGATTATATATGTTCAACCTAGGACACTTCCCCGCCAAATCCCATTGGCTGTCCCGGGTCTACAGAAAAGACTTAACCTTTGCAGGTAGGTGGTTTGTGTGTGTGAGCACAAACTTAAGCGTTTAAGTGCACTCAGCTCTATTGCCGCTCTTGTCATAATATTTGATTATAATATATAATACAATATTTTATAGTAATTAATCCAGGCCGTTACAAAGTCTTCAACTACCTAAGTATCACTTGATAACTTGTGTCTTTATGTACTTGATGTTGACATAGAAGCCAGTGAGCCCAATCGTTGCCCACCCTTCCAGGGATGGGCCAGTTGTCGAGCCCTGGGTGAAGCCTCGGTGGATCCCAGGGCTAAAGGGAACCCCCTTGCGGCAAAGGGGGTCTGAAGACCCTTGCCCCCTAAGGGTCCTTTTGGATCCGGGGGTCTGGGACTAGGGCCTTTCCTTTCTTGAGGAGGGCCATGTACCGCACCCTTGTGCACATTTTTTTAAGTTTTCACTTATTTTTTCGGACACTAGGGCACGAAATCACTGCTTTTCGGGCTTTCAATAAAAAAATAGGTCTATAACCGGAGCATTGTGTAAAGTTTTCCTGGGCTTCGGTATCACTGTAATGTTGGCCTGAGTGGTAGCTGGGTCAAAGGATGCCCCCTCTAGAATTTGATTGAAAAGGGAAGTCAGATGTGGAGAGAGGGTCACGGCAAACTTTTTATAATATTGGGCAGTGAATCCATCTTGTCCAGGGGCAGATAAAAGCTTGAGAGACTTTAGAGCTGCTAGGACTTCCTCCGAGGTAATTGCAGCATTTAGAGTAGAGAGCTGGTGAAGAGTAAGTTTAGTTAGAGGGGCATCGGCCAATTATGAGTCAAGGGTGTCCGACATGAGGTCCCCCCGAGGGCTGCAAGGCAGGGAGATTATAGAGAGGTGGAAAAATCCCTGAACTCATTGACAATATCCAGGGGGTCATAGGTTATAGAGTTAGAGGATTTCTTGTGTAGCTTATCAATAAGAGCATGTGAGCGTTTCTGCCACAGCTTCCTAGCCAGCATGGAATCCACTGTGTCAGCTTTGTTAAAAAAGTGCTGCTGAAACTTCTGCAGAAGGGAGGCTGCTCTTCGTGACAATAACGTCTTTAATTGACCTTTCAGCGAGTCAATCTGTGGTAAAAGGGTGGGATCATGATTTATTTTATGAGGTCTGTAATGCATTGTTCAAGGGAGGATATTTATAAGGTGGCAAGCTTTTTAACTTGAGAAGATGAACTGCAAATAGTAGCTTTATGGGCTTCCCATATGACACCTGGCGCCACCGGTGGGGATGAATTTTCCTGAAAGTAGTTAGAGATTGCTAGTTTGATTTCAGCAAGAGCAGTCGAGTTTAAAACCAGTGAATTGTCAAAGCGTCAACGTGGTGAGCATGGATATTGCTGTAACATATCAAGTGGGACATATACTTCCACATGGTCAGTCCATGAGAATGGATTGATTCCAGCATAGGCGACCATTTACGTTAGCGGTTGAGATATGTAGAGCATATCAATGCTGGAGTATAGTTGGTGGGGGGCATAAAAATGAGTGTAGTCCAGCGCAGTGGAATTTTTAAGACACCAGGTGTCATAGAGGGTATGTTGTTTCAGCAGCGTAGACAGAGTCAGGGAGTCGCTAGAGGAAGGGGTTGGCGAGGGTCGGGAGGAGGAGGAGGATTTGTCTAAGTGTTGGTCGAATATGACATTAAAGTCACCCCCCACAATGCTATGATCATGTGCCAGTCGCTCAATGTGTCGAAACAGCTTGGTAATAAAGGGACCTTGTCCCTGGTTGAGACCATAAATGGAGACTAAAGTGATGGGTGTGGAGTGAAGAGTACCTATCACCAATAGAAACCGACCCTCAGGATCTGCATAGGAAGAAAAGAGCCGGAAGGGGATTTTGCTATGGATTAGAATTGCTACCCCACGTTTTTACAGTCTGCTGAGGTGAAGAAGATCAGGGAAAACTGTTTATCCTGGAGCTGAGTATGAGTACCTGTGAGATGGGTCTCCTGAAGAAAGACAATGTCTGCTTTTTCACTACTGCAGGCTCCCAGGACTATGTTACTTTTGCGTAGGGAGTTAAGGCCATTAACATTGATGGAAAGGAGTTTCAGGGTCATGACATCAAACGGGGAGTGTTTTCTGGACAAGAGGTAGACTGCTTGCTTTAATGAAAGAGAGAGTTGGACCGCTTGCTATAATGAAAGAGAGAGTTAAACCGCATGGAGATAGGTAGGGGAGACAAACAGAAAGGGTGAAGTAAAAATAACAGAACAGCTATAGCTTCCTGAATGGTGAGAGCTGGAACACAAAGTGGGGGAAGAAAGGTAGCCAGAAAAAAAGGAAAAAGAGGAAGCGCTCAATTGAGCAAGAACCCTGAGTCAAAGAAATCCTTGGCGGATTCAGAGATTAAGTAGAGAAATTAAACATTTCAAAGTTATCAATACGAGAGGGTGCGTAGGGGGTGAACCTGAGTCATAAGGCAAAAGAAGCTAAGACCGTGGACCCACAGTAAAATCTTTAAACACAATAACATAAATAATGAACCAGAACAACAACAGTGTGTGGTGTAACAAACAAGAGGCATAAGAGACAATATAACAAAACAGGCAACGGGAGGGGGGTAGAGGGAGTGGATAAGAGAGAATGAATATTAGACTCATAATTGTGTGTGTTTTGAGGTGGGCAAATAGAAACCAACAGAGAAACCATGTGCCTCAGGAAGTAACACAAGGCAGGATACATTTAAAAACAATACTGAGGAGGTAGTCAGGCAAGGTAAATTCTGTGAACATATCTATCACAATAATAATAATGAACAAGATAACCATATGTCGCATGACAAATGAATTCTAAGTCTAAACCAAGCTATAGCTGACAAGGATAGAAAGGGAGGGGAAGGAGAATAAGGGAGGGTGAGATGGGGAGGGAAGAGAAGGGGGAGTGGGTGAGGGAAGGGAGGTGAAGGCGGGAAAGGACTAGAAGGTGTTAGTCTCAACAGACATTTGTATGTGCAATACGAAGTGTACTAATAGAGACAATAGAAAATAATTTATATCAGTAAATAGCAACAGGCGAGAAATAAATAAAACAGTGCTGAACAAATGATCAAGCAAGATCAAGCCATTTTTGAACTCCAGCTGCAAGAACAAAAAGAAGACGAGAAGACACAACAGAAAAACAACAGTCACATTAAGGAGGGGTGGCATCTAGGACTTGATGGCGTGAAGCTCGGGCACATTCCGGTTGTGGTGGAGCTGGATGCTGGGGCTTCAGGGATCCAGACTGCGGGGCGGACATTACAGGAAGGATCTCCAATTTGGCAAGCAGGGAGTGGCCCTGATCCAGCATCTTCACGTAGTATGTGGAGTTAGCTGCGAAGATTTGCAGTTGAAATGGAAATCCCCATCGATAGCAGATGTTATGCTGTTGAAGATGCCTCGTGATGGGCTTAAGATTTCGCCATTTTTGGATGGTGGACGGTGCAAGGTCCTGGAACAACTGAATGTCCGTGTCCCGAAAGGGGACCACAGATTTGCCCCGGGTAGCCATTAAGATACATTATCTGGTGCGGATATAGTGCAGGCAGACGATGATATCCCATGGAGGTTGGCCGGTTGTAGGCTTGGCTCTAAGAGCTCTGTGAGCACGGTCAATGAGGCAGTCCGCTTTGGAAAGATCCGGTAGTATGTAGAGAAATAAGTCCTTAATAAAGGAGTGGAACTCCGTCAGTGGGATCTGCTCGGTCACATTTCTAATGTGAACATTATTGTAACGGGAGCGATTCTCAGAGTCATCTTGTTTCTCTTTCAGGGCCTCCACCTCATCATGAAGGCAGGATGATTCTTCATCAAATACAGTCTGTGAGCGACATAGATCCTCGTTTTTTGTTTCAAGAGCATTCGTCCTGTTGCCCAGTGAGGGTATTTCAGATTTGAAGTTGTTGATTGCTTTAGGAAGTTCTTGACAGAATGGTACTTTGACGCCTTCAAGAAGGTTGGTCATGACAGCTTGAATTTGTGGGTCCAGCTCAACTACACCCAACAGCGGAGAGCCTGATACTTCTGCTTAATCAGGTAGAGGAAAAGAGTCTTTAGATTTTGAACTGAAAAAGTTGGATGAAGCACTTTGAGTAGGTTGCTTTGGCTTGTTAGACATTGTTGGTTCGGAGGGAGCACTGTGAAGACTTGAATAGTAGAGGGAATGGAGGGGGTGAAGGACAACACAAAGGGGGAAGAGGGAGGCCACACACTAGGCTCAGGTTATTTGTGAGGGGTCCGCCCGAGTCCAGGCTGGTTGTAGAGGGTTACATGTGTTGCACCAAGGGGACAAACAGTGTATTTAGAAAAAAGGGCCAGCAGGAGGATTTGCATTTCAAGTCCCCATCAGTCGCTTTGGGGTCCCAGAAGCTGAGGGCCCGAAGTGAAGGGCTGGAAAGAAGTCCTTGTGCACAAGGTAGGGAGCACAAATTGCGCTGAAGGCAGCCAACAGTTCCGGCGGGGTTGGGTCGTTTGCAGGTGAACTCAGAATGGTCCCCAGAGGTGAGAGAGACTATAGGCTTGCGCTCTATATGGAGTCCCCGAATCGTCGTGATCACCGGTGTATGAAATGTTGTAAGGGATCCCGTGGATTGGTCAATGTCCCAAAAACTTTAGCCCCTTGGATGTCACTTGACTTTGGCTGACTTTGGCTGATAGGAGGTCATTGGTGACTTTAGCCAGGGCAGTTTCAGTGGAGTGGAGGGGGCGGTAACCAGATTGGAGAGGGTCGAGGAGTGAATTGTCTGAGAGGTATCTGGTGAGATGACAGCAGACTAACCGCTCAAGAAGTTTGGAGGCATAGGGGAGAAGAGAGATAGGACGATAATTGGCGACGGAGGAGGGGTCGAGGTTGGGTTTTTTGAGGATAGGAGAGATGAGAGCGTGTTTGAATGAGGAGGGTACAACACCAGAGGAGAGTGATAGGTTGAAGAGGTGTGCCAGGTAGGAGCAGGCAGTTGGAGAGAGAGAGCGAAAGAGGTTAGAGGGGATTGGATCAAGAGGACAAGTGGAGGGAGGAGAGGAAAGAATAAGGGAGCGAACTTCATCGCCTGTTGTGGGGCTGAAGGAGCTCCAGAGTTGTTTGATAGAGGGAGATGAAGCAGTAATGGCAGCGGGAGAGGGGTTGGAGGAGGAGATGTTGAGTCTGATGGCTTCAATTTTGGAGGAGAAAAAAGTGGCAAAGTCATCAGCTGAGAGGGAGAGAGGGACCGGAGGGGGGGGGGGGGGGAGAAAGGAGGGAGTTAAAGGTGGCGAAGAGACGACGGGGATTAGAGGACTGAAAGGAAATGAGGGATTTAAAGAAGGTTTGTTTAGCCAGGGAGAGGGCAGAGCAGAATGAGGAGAGGATAAATTTAAAGTGAAGGAAGTCAGCCAGGGAGCGAGATTTCCTCCAGAGGCGTTCTGCAGTGCGAGGGCACATTTTAAGGAAGCGGGTGTGTTTGGAGTGCCATGGTTGGGGGATGAGACAGCGTTGGCGGATGGGAGAGGCAGGGGCGACAGCGTCAAGGGCAGTAGTGAGGGAGTGGTTGTAGAGACAGGATGCCTGGTCAGGGCAAGTCAGGGAGGGAAGGGGAGAGAGGAGAGAATCAAGAGTGGAGGAGAAGGAGATGGGGTCGATTGCATCAAGGTTGTGCCTGGTGAGGGTGGCTTTAGGCGGGGGGGAGCAGGGGAGGAGGACAGAGTGAAAGAGAGGAGATGGTGGTCGGAGAGTGGGTAGGGAGAGATGGAGAAGTCTGAGAGATCGCACAGATGCGAGAAGACAAGGTCGAGGGAGTGACCAAGATGGTGGGTGGGGGAGGAGGTCCACTGGGTGAGACCAAGGGAGGAGGAGAGGGAGAGAAGTCTGATAGTGGCAGGGTCTGAGCAGTTGTCGATGGGGATGTTGAAGTCCCCGAGTATGACGGAGGGAAGGTCAGAGGAAAGGTATTGGGGGAGCCAGGCTGCAAAGTTATCCAGGAACAGGGAGGTAGGGCCAGGGGGGCGGTAGATGACGGAGACTTGGAGATGGATGGGGGAGAAAAGACGAATGGAGTGAACTTCAAAGGAGGAGAAAGAGAGGGAAGGTACAGTGGGAATTGCGACTCAAGTAGATTTAGATGCAGATGCATGTATATCTGTCAGGAGGTATATCTTTTGCGGGTTCTGGAGGGCTGGTGTAATAAGATGCAATGATGATGACTATGATAATAATCAGCAGCACTAGGTAGCTGTTTCTGATTTAATCACAAGCATAAAAGACTATTAAGTGCAAACCTTGCATCTCTTTTAAATAAAGGCACATAGAATTACAGTTGCTCTTGAAAACACATTATTTAAAATGTTTCCAAGCAACCAATTAATGGTTAAAAAGGGATTTCCTTTCCAAGCACTTGAAAAAAAAGGATATCTCTAATAGATCGAGTGCATTCATTAGCACTTTTTTTTATTCAAGTAAAAGAATCACAGTTGCAATACCCATGTAAAATATAGGCATAAATGGGTAACTCCTGCCATACTCTGCTACGCACCCATTTCAGAAAGGCTTCCATTCTCTGGCAAAATTTGAGAACACTCCATATCGCCTTCTTACCACACCACATATTAATAGGTCCTCTACAGGTGCAATCATTAGCGTGCTTTGCTTTATTTACTATTTAGTTTAACATTTCCTATTTTAGTTATGAAACCAAATTATACATATATATCATATTACACATATGATCCATATCATTCATGATCTCAAAATATATGAAACACTTCACAAATTTACATAAATTATTAGAACAATGTCATTAAACACATTTTGTCCATTAATTTTCCAAAAATACATAAGTCAAAGATGTCAGCAAAACTGCAAGGTATTAGCATATTTAACATACATATCCAAGATGTCTCTCTTTTCCTCAAATTTGAAAGTCTGCCCCTTTACCATTCTCTCCCATTACATATGGGAACCTGTTCAATCCCACAAAATTTAGAAGCAATGGGTCTGCACAATGTACTTCTGAAAAATGTCTACATATTGGATGGGTTGTGCTTCTATTTTTAATAAACCTTTTTGTTGCTAATATGTATGTTCTCTTAGTGTTCAATAGTCTACACTGTGTATAGTATATACTGTGTACCACAAAGACATACCAGTACATACACCACATATGTTGAATGGCAGCTCAAATCACCCATAGTACAAAAAGCTTGTCCAGCACATTTTGCCACAGACTTTCCAATTACTAGAAGCATGTCTTTGCCATTACTCACCCGGGAAAGAGGGTGCAAATTTATATTTTAAACTTGGCCCCTTTGTATAAATAAATATTGGTTGTTCAGTTATTAAGGTTCTAAAACTGGATCAAGTTGCAATATTCATCTACTTCTTTTTATAATGCTATCCATCTTCCTATAGTTTTTACTAAAACCTGTAATAAAGCTCAGTGAAATAAGGGGATCAGATTATTTTGCATGTGTTTCCAGCAATTCCACCCTATCTAAACCATCCACCTCCTTCTTGAGTTTAAAGCTTGAATCTATCTAGAAATATGGGTGCATCTGTTTCATAATCTCTTCTCTTAGTACAGTTCCTGTGAATCTGCATAAAATAGCGTTTGGGAATAGATTTCAACCAAGATACTTTATGCCCTCTTCTAGGATTCAGATGCGTATTCCCATTCACCTCCTTGAAATGAGTATGAAAAAACTATTTTCAACCTTTTGACTGAACAAATCCAAGAACACCACATTATTGTATATGTGCAAATAAGGTTAAATATGTTCATATTCTAATAATCCAATGAACTTTTTCATTTTTCTGATGGGGTACCTGAGCAAATAAATACCAGGGAGTAAATGTATCAAACTTTTGAAAAAGTGGAGATGTTGTCTATAGCAACCAATGAGATTCTAGTTATCATTTATTTAGTACATTTTACATAATGACAGCTAGAATCTGAATGGTTGCTATAGGCAACAACTCCACTTTTTCAATCCCGCAGTTTGATAAATTTACCCCAAGATCATCAATACCTCCTCAATACCTTAATCCACTTACAAAAAGGATTATTGCAAAATGTTTCCAAATTTCCATGAATAAATTCACCATATTTGGTGCTACCAAGGTTCCCATTGAAACACTCAGAAGCTGTGAATAGAAAGTATATTTGAAACAATTTTGGTTTAAAAGGAAACATATACATATCATCATAAAATCTTTTTCTCTGAACAATAGAATTCCTTAAAAAGTATAAAATTGCTTCCATTCATTGATCATGTTTTAGAACTGAGTCTAATGATTTTATATCACATCACAAGCCAATCATTAGTTTCCCATGTTATCTCTTCAAACTCATTAGTACTTTACAAAAGATGGTAGCAAATAAACTCTAGATTGGAGAAAAATAGTATTTAGACCAAAGTGAGGTAAAGGACTTAATTCCAGAGATAATGGGTTTTCCCAGCGGGCCTATAAAACTTGGAAGTTGGAAGGCCAAAGTTATTGAGGTTAGGAACAATAATAATAAAACCAATAGGGGGAAATGATAAAATAGTAGCTATGAGATGGGGGAAAATAAAAATAAATAAATCATATTGAGAAACTGAAATGGCCATCATAAGTTAGTTGGTAGTAGGACCTCTGTGAGGGAGGAGTTCCTGAATAAAAAATAAATTGGATAACCACCTGGTAAAATGACTATCAGTCTGGAATCTAAATCACACATAGTTAAACTAGAAAGCAATTTGAAATGCTATGGAAAAGCTTCTATATAAAGATGATTTGTGGGAAGCACTCAGCACAGGTAGAACATATAGCAAATCAGAGCAATTTATTAATAAGAAAAAGAAACTATCACATCAGATAATTTAGTTGATTTGTATAAATCATACCAGATCTACTCCGATTTTGATCCAATAGATATCTTGCATATTTTATCTATTGTCAGGAGGTGCTACCGAAATACATAATAATCTAGGTACAGAAGAGCAAAAGAAAGTATGTATTCAAAAACGTTGCACACGTCTTTAAGATATGTGAATATTTATACTGTTCAAAATAAGGGACACACAAATTCCACAAAGTTCAAGAAATTCAGAAGATTTTTTTATTTGCAATTCAGAGCAGTCAGACAAAATATGCAGGCTAAAGCAGTAGACAGGTTATTGGTGGAAGACACACAACTGATAAGGAAATAATTCACAGCAAAATGCATGTCAAAATCACTGCGTACTTTGATGAATAAACTTTAATTGTACCTACTGCACAACTTATATAGTATGAATTTGGGAAAAAGAAGAAGGTGCACTTCTTAAAATTAATGAAATGTGTACAAGTGAATAAATTAATTTTAAAAAAGTGCAGCCAGAACAGTTAAGACCACTGTGTATGAGAACAAAAGAAAATGTCGTCCAACGCTCTAAAGCGCACAATATATAAATCACTATGTATCAGCAATAACATAAATAGGAGAGTTTTCTATACAATAAAGCTATATTGGAATACGCTCACCTGCCAACATCAAGGCATCTCCTGCAGGTGAGTCCCTTGCCATTTTAGCCACAAATGTAATCAGGGACTCAATTAAATACTTCCCTGAGTCTCCATTTTCCAAAGCATGCAGCACCTGAGGGGAGTGGTCCAACTCCCAAAAAACAAACTAGAATTTGTGAAAAAGAAGAAGGGGCGCTTCTTTAAGTGAATGAAATGTGTACAATTGAATACAGCATGAGACTGAAACTATCAGTAAATGGAAGAGCATAGCAACACAATTCTAGAAAGTACATAGCAGTTGAAAGGAAGAGGACTTTATAACAGTAGTTTAGCAGTTTCACGGCTGTGAAGCCTTCTTGAATTATAAGGAGCTTTAATTACTGCCAATGAAGCTAAACCTCCATGAGAACTCACTTCAGAGTTTATCCAATGAAAGTTAATTGATAAATATAGTGACAGAAATGAACTCAGAGCTGTAAAATATAAATGAAAGTTATTTATGAAGCATACTCTATGGGGGGTATTCAATTGTTGCCGTTAACGCGCTAAAACAAGAAAAAACGAGCGCTCTAAAAATATTAGCGTTAATACGGTAATTACTCTCTAAATTTCATCTCGTAGCTCCCTGAGCTGCGAGATGAAATTCAGCGAGTAAACTACCGTATTAACGGTATTTACGCGCATATTACCGTATTAATGCTAATATTTTTAGAGCGCTCGTTTTTTTTTTGTTTTAGCACGTTAAAAGCAACAATTGAATACCCCCCTATATGCAGGGCAAAACTGCTTGCTTTTGGACATGTACATCCTGACCAGGGCACATCTTGGCATATTCTAGTTTATATCTACAATAAGAAGCCCCAGACATTTCCGCTGTAGTATGAATACTGTGAAGAAAAGTTGCAGCTTAAACTCAACTACTGGAACGCTGTAAAAAGTATTTGAATAAACTATGAATGAGAAACTGAAATGACTAGCAATGCCTATGACACAATGAACATATTGTAAGATGCAGATGCAGATATAAATACAGATAAGAACAGAGACACAAAAAGGCCACAAATCAATAACCATATGTTTGTTTAACTTGGAAATAGTACTATATACTGGACCAGTAGAATGCAAACCATAGTATCCCTTTCATCAACTGAAGCTAAATATATTGCTGCAGCTGAAGTTTGTCAACATGTTTATTCATAGGTTTGGGCATGAACATTCATGTATCAATCCATATCCTGGGAAACAATCCACAGAGAATCAATCCACATGTTAAACGCAATGGGCCTGATTCCTTAAAGCACGTAAACTGTGATTTTGTGCATATAATGCATGCAATTACTCTGCGCATGCCCAATGCAGTCACGTACAATTTATCTTCGAGCGCAAAGGACACTTGCCACAGCCTACAATTTCAGGGAGGGAACAGAGTGGGGAAGGGGCATTTGCTGATAGCCAATGTACAGTAAGGACGTGCCAATCTTAAGTGTGCGCAGCAGCGTCCAATTCAAGCTCACTCGGGTACTTGTTTTTCAGCCGTATCTCTATCTCCAGCAACAAGTCTAGTCTAAGTGTAATGCTATTACAAATGTTTGCAGTCAGGAGCAACTGTAAAATTCTAATTTATATACAGTAGACATTCATAACATACTTAGAAATGTATTTCACTGGAAAAAAAGTTAATAAAAACTATTTTTAATGTTTTTATCATTAATGTCTATATTATTAACAGGTGACATTCATTGAATAATTTTTATTTTTTTCTGTTCTTTTGTGATTTTATATTTCACATAGATATTGAATGTATCCTGCAGTGTCTTGTCTAGAAGAGCAGACCAGACCAGACCTACACCCTTTTTCATCACCACACGTATCTTCAGATCCACTCCTTGTTGAATTCAACAAATGCACATTGTACACAGTATATGAGCCTTATTGAGATCAGGTACCACCTTCAATGAGACTTACAAGACAAAAGCATTACTGAACTGCTGTCTTACTGTGACTACAATTACAGATGCATTGACTAAGCCACTAAGACATCATAAGAAACTCATGACAGTCTGAATCCAGTACATTCCATCAGTCCATTGATAATTTTTGACTAGGGTCAGAGCACCTGCTTGAATTCATTCTTCATCTCACTCTGTGCATCCAATTTGTCCTCACTGGGCAAGCAGATAATTGAAATTTTCACAGCAACACAAATAAGTTTAGGAGATGAATTCTGAATTTGTGGGAGGCGATGACCTGCCCAATTGTGTGATTATATTAGTGAGGACAGAGCTCCATGTGATAGGGACAGTGTGATGATGTAAGAAGGATGTGAGCATCCCCAAGAATAGAATAATTATGTCAGCCTCCTGTCAACCTGATGTGGGAAGATTATGATGTCACACACATCTTATATGACACAAAGTTCATGCAACCATCTTATTTTGTTTTGTTTTCATCTGCAGAAAAAAATGAATTAGAACAATTAAAAAATATATATCTTGTGAGTTTGGTTGAAGCAGATGTTAAATTGATTGTTGGTGGGTTATCTGGGGAATATTATTTCTTTGAAGAGAGGACCAATGATATTGGGAAATACCATTATATTTTTTCCCTATGACAGGATTGACAAGATTACAACATGTTCTTTGTAAAACTAATGTTGTTTGTGAATGGTGCACCAATCAATATCATAAATCGATTCCTAAACACATTGAAAGGTACATGAGTTATTGTGCCTGGATGCCCATTGAAAGCTTGCCTTGGCAGCAACACATTTTTGTCTATATAAATTTAGGCACTAAATAATACAAAAGTATATACAGTGGGGTCTATGCATCAAACTATGATGAGCCATTAAAACGGAGAATACACCAATTTTCTTTGTTAAATGGCCATTGCAGAATGCATCAAAGGCTTATTGCGGGAGATATCAAAGATTTCTCCTGCCATAACCTACTTTACGTTTGTCTTTGCAGTCCCCATAGATCAATATGGAGACTGCAAAATTCTGCAATGCATGAAGCTTTAATATGCTTTGCATTGCGCAGACAGGTACCACCATATCAGGATGACGTTTTTTTCCTATGGGATTCTACTGAAGCCTCTCTGTCTTCGCAGAATCCGTTACAGAAGAAAAGCTGTGCGCATTTACACAGCACTTCCTCCTTTCACCAGCAGCACTAGGCTGCCAGTAAACAGGAATAATGCTTTGCAGCACAGGGGTCACTTCCCAGAGGCTCCTAGAGTAGCCCCAGCATGGTGCATTTCAGAAGTTTGCATTTAAGTTGCACTGCAACTTATTGATGCATAGACCCCTGTCTGTGATATGAAAAAAAAGTCAGCTAATAACAGAATATTGATGAAATGCTGCTATGAATTTTCTAAATATATTGTTTTATGGTTCAATATAGTGCACAGAAGTCTATAATGATATTCACCAATCCACTCAAAGACGTTAAATCAATATACGCTAACGGTAAAAGCAAAGAATACTTTATATTTCACTACAAATATGGATTAAAATAATGCAGTCACATTAGAAGTTTGTTTTCTATCATTCAGCCTTTGCATCACCTGGTAATTATTGGGCTGTAAATATCCCCTGCAGCTAACTGGATTCCTTCTGCTCTGTGATTTAGAAAGCTTAAGTTCTGTAGAGCGCTCATTCTATATCTTTTTATTTAGCGGTACATTTCCTGCTTTTCTTTCACTTAATGACTAGCTATAAACAAAGGCTTAGAAGATTGATTGTATCACACATATTCCTCCCTACATTGGCCTTTCCAGTCAGGACTGTCTGTGGAGACCTTCAAAGCATGCTACAGTACTAACTCATTTCCTTGCTGAGATTCGAAGTTACTGAGGTGAAAATATTTGCTTTTCTCAGGCTCCCTTTTGAGGATACTGATTATTCTGTCTCTGTTGCAACATCTCTATCTTACTCTGCTGTTTACTTCTCATGTATATTATTTTTTTACAGCATTTGCTTCAGATGTTTTGAAGTGAACTATTTTATGGTAAAAACAAATCCTGCCTATGCCATTAACAAAAGGAAACAGGAGCTAGGGCAGGGTGTAAAGAAAGGGTAGGCTTTATACTAACAATGCAAAGCAACAGTGCTGTTGTAAAAGGACAAGGAAAAAATAATGGCCCGACTGTATTCCAGAAAAATATCTGTTCAGTGCTGCATCATTGTCAATATTATTGTCAATTGTAATACAAATAGTGGCACCGTAACCTTTATTTTCAATTTGCAATTTTATTGAGAGTAGGAAACAAAATTTAACACTGCAAAGTAAAAAGTTAAAAGTACAAATTAAAAAGTAACAAAAAATAAACAATCGTGTAGCCACATGAAGGTTTACGGTCACTTATAAATCCACTTCAACCTATTTGCCCATCCCTGGAAAAAAACATTCTAAACTATTGTGACTCAATTGTATAGAGCACGGATGAGTTCCAGATATCAGAGAACTTGGCGGGTCTCTGGCAGATCATTATTTTTTCCATTGGTTATGTAAATCATCATCATCATCATCATCACCATTTATTTATATAGCGCCACTAATTCCGCAGCGATGTACAGAGAACTCACTCACATCAGTCCCTGCCCCATTGGGGCTTACAGTCTAAACTCCCTAACATACATACACACACACACACACACACATACACACACACACACACACACAGACTAGGGTCAAATTGTTAGCAGTCAATTAACCTACCAGTATGTTTTTCCTTTTTAGAAGTGGTGGGGATCTGGGTCCTCTATTTGTAAGGCAGCAATGGATTTCAATTTCCATTATAACTTTAATCAGATGAAGCTCTAGACCAGTATTTTTTCGTGAAAAGTTTAAATGAAAATATGTGCCCTGTTAAGAATACTTTTTGAAAGGCAGACATACAGTGAACAACCACATCAAAACCACTGACAAGTGAAGTGAATAACATTGATTATCTCATTGCAATGGCCCCTGTCAAGGAGTAGGATATATCAGAAAGCAAGTTAACAGTCGAAGTTGATGTGTTTGGAAGCCTAAGGATCTGAGCGACTTTGACAAAAGCCAAATTGTGATGGCTAGAGGACCAGAAGAGCTACTGTAGCACACATTGCTGAAAAGGTTAATGCTGGCTATGATAGAAAGGTGTCAGAACACACAGTGCAGTGCAGCTTGCTGTGTATGGGGCTTCATAGCTGCAGACTGGTCACAGAGCGCATGCTGACCCCTGTCTACCACTGAAACTGCATACAATAGGCACATGAGCACAATAACTGGACCATGAAGTAATGGAATAAGGTGGCCTGGTCTGATGAATCATGTTTTCTTTTACATCATGTGGACAGCCTTGTGGGTGTGCATCGTGCACCTCGGGAAGAGATGATACCAGGAATCATTATGGGAAGGAGGCTAGCCAGTGGAGACAGTGTGATGCTGCTTGGATGTGGATGTTATTTTGACACATACTACCAACCTAAACATTGTTGCAGACAAAGTACACCCCTTCATGGCAAGAGTATTTCCTGATAGCAGGGGCCTCTTTCAGCAGGATAATGCACCCTGCCACACTGCAAAAATTGTTTAGGAATGGTTTGAGGAACATGACAAAGAGTTCAAGGTGTTGACTTGGCCTTCAAATTCCCCAGATCTCAATCCGATTGAGCATCTGTGGGATGTGCTGGAAAAATAAGTCCAAGCCATGGAGGCCCCACCACGCTACTCGATGTCTTTCTGGTAACTCATATTTTTGCAGGAATTTGACTATCCTCATGGGCCTATATTCACTGGGGTTCATTAGAAAACAAACATTACCAATACCTAAGTTGCTCGACACGGAAAAAGGATAGGGAGCTTTGGCACTGTGAAAAATAGGATTCCTCAAAAATGTCAAAAACCAGGATTGAGAGCTATTAAAGTAAATTTTTTCTGCACCGCTTTCCATGTTGTCCATGTAGACATCAATAGAGGGTTATCTAAGATGCCCTTAGAGAGTTCAGCTTTGTACGTGTGTAGAAAAGAGACAAGAGACAACGGCATGACCCGTTAGATAGAAAAGAGAAATCTTAGAGAACATTAGTATAAGAGGTTGTAGAATTGAGCCAGTCTCAAATGATACGCAGAATACTGGCGTAATTATATAATCTTAAATTTCTAAGATTAACACCCCCATCAGTGTTAGGAACTCCCAAGTCAGTACAGTGAAACTCGGGAACTACTCAGAAGGCCAGGTGTTCGCTGGAGCCCCTAGTGGTGGGGACAGACTGGGCTGCGGGCCGACTGAGGGTCGAGTAGCGTATACTGACTTAAAGGAGTTTCCCAGAAGTGGAGTGATTGGTGGACTGTAGTATAAGAGAAATCCAAGGTCCAAAGGTCACAGGCACAGAAGCAATATCCAAGGGCAAGCAAAAGGGTCAAACTCACAGGCAGAGAAGCGAAATCCGAATTCCAGGCAAAAGGTCAGGGTCAGAAGAGAAGGGTCAAAGGTCCAATAACTAGCAGGGGTCAAACACGGGTGGTCAAATCTAAGGTAACAGGAACCTAAATGGATAGCACAAGCAGGCAGCAGGACTGAGGACAGAACGCTATAACCGGCAATGAGGCAGCAGACCTCATTGCCTTAAATACATAGTTGGCCCAATCAAAACTTACATGCACCCCTGCAGACTAACAAGAACATAGCACCAGGCCAATCAGGGCTAATCCCTGATAGGTGCACCCAGATGCAGGCTAATGCCTGTAACTATTCCCCTAATTAGCCCACAGGCTGTGTCCACTTTTGCGCATGCGCCCGGCTTCCAACAGCGCCGGGACGCAGCGCTATGTAACAGGCGTCCGGCCGTTGCCTTGGCAATGGCCGAGTAGGAAGGGGAAGTGACGTCCCGGTCGTCATGGTGACGGCCGGGACACTGGAGCAGGTAGGAAGCGAGCCGCGGCGGCTGTGAGTACAGCCGCGGCTCGTGACAGTACCCCCCCTTGAGGAGGGGTTAAGGAACCCCGACATCCAGGTTTAGTGGGAAACTTCCTAAAAAATTCCTTAATGAGTCTTCCAGCGTGCAGACGTCTCTGCGGTATCCAAGATCTCTCCTCAGGGCCGTAACCCTTCCAATGAACGAGGAATTGGACTTGACCCTGAACCCTCCTAGAATCAAGGATTCTTTCAATAACATATTCGTGGTCCCCGTTCACCATCAGAGGCCTGGGCCTGTTAGAGAGGGACCGATTAAACTTGCTGGGAGCAGCGACTTTCTTCAGAAGTGAACAATGAAAGGTCGCAGGTATTTTCAAGGAAGTGGGTAGTTTCAATCTAAATGCCACTGGATTAATTTTCCTCTCAATTGGAAACGGTCCGATGTATCGGGGCCCCAGCTTCCTACAAGGTTGCCGCAACTTGATGTTCCGTGTGGATAACCAAACATGATCCCCCACTTTCAATGAACAGGGTCTACGGTGACGGTCAGCAAAGATCTTGGATTTTCGGGAAGCTTGACCTAGTGCAGCGTGCACCTTTTTCCAAATGGACCTTAGCCTGGCCGTAAAAGCCGGCGTTCCGGAATCTCCACAGGGAACAGTAGTAGAAAAAGAATTGGATTTTGGGTGAAACCCGAAGTTGCAGAAAAACGGGGATGTGTGAATAGTAGAATGGCAAGAATTATTGTACGCAAATTCTGCCCAGGGCAGGAGAGAGGACCAATTGTCGTGAAATTTAGACACATAAATGCGCAAAAACTGTTCCAGAGCTTGGTTCGTCCTCTCTGTCTGTCCATTCGACTGAGGATGATATGCTGAAGACAGACTGATAGAGATCCCGATGGACTTACAAAAGGCTTTCCAAAACCGGGCAATAAACTGGGATCCTCGATCTGATACTATATCTTCAGGAGTCCCATGAAGACGAAAAATATGCATCAAAAACAAGGTGGCCAGGGTCCTGGCATCCGGTAGCTTGGGCAAAGATATAAAATGTGCCATCTTACTGAACCGATCGACCGCTACCAGGATGGTGTTATGTCCTGCGGATACTGGTAGGTCAACAATGAAATCCATCGACAGATGGGTCCAAGGTCTGCTCGGTGCCGGCAAAGGTAACAATAGCCCAGAAGGACGGTTCCTATCGGTCTTGTTTTTAGCACACTCAGGACAAGCCCGAACATAATTCTCCACATCGTTTGACAAGATGGGCCACCACAACCAACGAGAAAGAACCTCAATAGTCCTACGGATTCCCGGATGGCCAGCAGAGCAGTTGTTGTGGCCTTCAATGAGAACAGATTTCCTTAAATGGACGGGGACAAATAATTTGTTGACCGGTGTCTGAACTGGAGCGATTCTCTGGAAACGCCGGATGGTTGCTCCTAGGTCCTGGGTGAGACCAAGATGAACAGCAGTTGTAGGAATAATAGACAATGGTTCCGGAGACTGAGGATGATGGGCCAAAAAACTTCGGGACAAGGAATCGGCCTTAGTATTTTTTGCACCTGGACGGTATGTAATAATGAATTTGAATCTGGTGAAAAATAGGGCCCAGCGGGCCTGCCTAGGATTCAGAGTTTTAGCGGTCTGAATGTATTGGAGGTTTTTATGGTCCGTGAAGATGGTGATGGTATGGGTAGCTCCCTCTAACCAATGCCGCCATTCCTCCAGTGCCAACTTAATGGCCAACAATTCACGATTGCCGACATCATAATTACATTCGGCCGCTAGAAATTTTTTAGAAAAGAATGCACAAGGATGTAATTTTTTGCTCCTTGGGTCTTTTTGAGAAAGGATAGCGCCAGCACCGATGTCAGAAGCGTCCACCTCTACAATGAATGGAAGTTCCGGATCAGGATGTCTCAGCACTGGAGCAGAAATGAACGCGGCTTTGAGTGCCGAGAAACTCGCCAATGCCTCCGAAGGCCACTTCGCTGGGTTAGCTCCCTTCCGAGTGAGAGCAGTGATAGGAGCTACTAATGAGGAAAAAGAGTCAATGAACCTACGGTAATAATTCGCGAATCCGAGGAACCTCTGAATCGCCTTCAGATTAGTCGGGAGGACCCAATCCTGGATTGCTTGAACTTTGGCAGGGTCCATGGCGAATCCTGTTGAGGAGATGATATATCCCAGGAATGACACGGTGCTCACCTCAAATTCACATTTTTCCCTTTTTGCATAAAGGTGATGTTCCCGCAATTTCAGCAGAACTTGTCGAACATGCTGACGGTGCTGAAGTAAAGACTCCGAGTAGATTAAAATATCATCCAGATACACAACTACCGTTTTACCCAGGAACTCTCGTAAAACGTCGTTGATCAGGTCCTGGAAAACCGCCGGGGCGTTGCATAACCCGAATTGCATCACGAGATATTCATAATGTCCCGACTGGGTATTGAAGGCAGTCTTCCATTCATCCCCTTTCCTGATTCGAATAAGATTGTACGCCCCTCTGAGGTCAATCTTCGAGAATATAGTGGCATATTTTAATTGATCAAACAACACCGAAATCAATGGTAACGGATACATATTCTTAATAGTGATGTTATTCAGTCCACGGAAATCGATGCACGGTCTAAGACTGCCATCTTTTTTTGACACGAAGAAACAACCTGCGCCTACGGGAGATTTAGAAGGACGTATGAATCCTTTTTTCAGGTTTTCCTCCACATATAGCTCCATGGCCTGAGTCTCTGGAATGGACAAGGAGTATAACCGCCCTTTGGGCAACTTGGAACCCGGGACTAAATCAATGGCGCAGTCATACTCTCGATGAGGTGGAATGGACTCAGCTTTTCTTTTGCAGAACACATCAGAGAAGTCCTGGTAGGGTAACGGCAAGAAGTCTGGACTAGGCTGTAAGATTCTAAGCGGCAGGTTCAAGCAAGACGTAGAACACTCGGGACTCCAACGAGTAATCTCTCCACTTTTCCAGTTGATAAGGGGATTGTGACTGCGAAGCCAGGGATACCCCAATATCAAAGGAGCAGAGGGACAACTAATGAGATAGAAGGAGAGCTCCTCTGTATGGAGAACTCCTACAGTCAACCGAACCATTGGAGTCCTAGCGAGAATCCGTCCCCCAGGCAAGGGGTTACCATCCAAACCACACGTGGTGATGCTTGATCCTAGCCTGATATGCGGAATATCAAGCGTCTGAGCCAAATGTATATCCAGGAAATTACCAGCCGCACCACTGTCAAGAAAAGCTTTCAGGTCCATGGATCTCCCACGGAAAGTTAAACGTCCAGGGACTAATAAAGAATTTTCTGAAGAGGTAATCTGAAAACCCAAGCGCACCTCTTCACCTGCACTTAGGCTTTGGAGTCTCCCGGTTTATTGGGACATGAGCGAACTAAGTGGCCTGTCTGACCACAATACATACACAGGCCTAGTGAGCGTCTTCTGGAGCGCTCCTCCGGAGGCAAGCGGTAAGCGCCCAATTGCATGGGTTCAGAGGAATCGGGCAGAGTGTTGTTGGAGCTAGTGAAAACATCCATAGGAACAGAGGACTCCCGTTCAGCCTTCCTCTCTCTGATCCGACGATCAATTTTTATGACAAGTTGCATCAAGTTCTCCAGCGTGTCGGATATCGGATACTGGACTAAGGAGTCCTTAATTTGCTCGGTAAGTCCTAAGCGGAATTGACTTCGCAATGCGGGGTCGTTCCAAGCGCTATCCGTGGACCATCGCCGAAACTCCGCACAATACTCTTCCGCTGAGCGACGTCCCTGCCTTAGCGTACGGAGATGAGCCTCAGCTGAGGCTACCCTGTCCGGGTCATCGCTAACCCCAACGCTTGAAAAAAGGCATCCACAGACTGTAAGGCTGGACTTGTGGAAGGCAAGGAGAAGGCCCAAGACTGAGGGTCGCCCTGGAGTAAGGAGATGATGATCCCTACTCTCTGTTGTTCGGAACCAGAGGAACGTGGTTTCAGACGAAAGTACAACTTGCAGCTCTCTTTGAAATTACGGAAAGCTGGCCTGCTTCCAGAGAATCGGTCAGGCAAATTCATCTTAGGCTCCGGTGTGTCACCAGCGGGAACTTGCTGGGGCTGCCGGCCTCTGGAAGTCTCTTCTTGGACTGCCAGGCGCTGGGATAAAGCCTGCACCACTTGAGAAACCGCCTGTATCTGGTTAGCCAGAATCTGGGCTGGGGACAGATTCGACTCCTCTCCGTCCATGGCCGTATGATACCAATCTTCCTGGCCGGTTATAATGTTAGGAACTCCCAAGTCAGTACAGTGAAACTCGGGAACTACTTAGAAGGCCAGGTGTTCGCTGGAGCCCCTAGTGGTGGGGACAGACTGGGCTGCGGGCCGACTGAGGGTCGAGTAGCGTATACTGACTTAAAGGAGTTTCCCAGAAGTGGAGTGATTGGTGGACTGTAGTATAAGAGAAATCCAAGGTCCAAAGGTCACAGGCACAGAAGCAATATCCAAGGGCAAGCAAAAGGGTCAAACTCACAGGCAGAGAAGCGAAATCCGAATTCCAGGCAAAAGGTCAGGGTCAGAAGAGAAGGGTCAAAGGTCCAATAACAAGCAGGGGTCAAACACGGGTGGTCAAATCTAAGGTAACAGGAACCTAAATGGATAGCACAAGCAGGCAGCAGGACTGAGGACAGAACGCTATAACCGGCAATGAGGCAGCAGACCTCATTGCCTTAAATACATAGTTGGCCCAATCAAAACTTACATGCACCCCTGCAGACTAACAAGAACATAGCACCAGGCCAATCAGGGCTAATCCCTGATAGGTGCACCCAGATGCAGGCTAATGCCTGTAACTATTCCCCTAATTAGCCCACAGGCTGTGTCCACTTTTGCGCATGCGCCCAGCTTCCAACAGCGCCGGGACGCAGTGCTATGTAACAGGCGTCCGGCCGTTGCCTTGGCAACGGCCGGGTAGGAAGGGGAAGTGACGTCCCGGTCGTCATGGTGACGGCCGGGACACTGGAGCAGGTAGGAAGCGAGCCGCGGCGGCTGTGAGTACCGCCGCGGCTCGTGACAATCAGAAGGGCTTTGTTGAAGCTTAATAAAACTGATATGTGGGTGTGTATTATGCCAGATAAATTCACCATCAAGAAACATCTCCTCTGCTGAGGTTACAGTTATAGGGAGTATTTAAAGGGGATATAATAATTTGGGGAAGCTAACCATTTTTAATAGCCTGATGCGGCCCAGATACGAAAAAGGAAGATACAACCCAGTGTTTCTGCCAGGACCCGTTTAATGAGTAATTTCATATTTGTGTAATATAATTGATGAAGGTTTTTAGGGAGCTAAACTCTTAAATATGTAATGGTGAAATGTTCACAAGATTGTTGTAACGATAATGTTGGTATTATCTGAAGCCCAATAGCCGAGTACACATCCAGCGAGTAGTCAGACGTTTGCCAGATCAGTACACAAGCGGGTGGTCAGACGTTTGCCAGGTTGGTACACAAGCAGATAGACACAGCTGCAAGAAAGTGTAGCAAGTAGTAGGAGCTGAGCAAGCAGAATAACTTCAAGCACATGTCTGATCCAGGAAGTGCCTATTATAGGCCGAAACAGGGAACAGGATCCAAGATGGTTTCTCCTTGATGCCAATCTGGACATTTTGAATAAGGGCAATTCTAAGAGCAACATCATCATCATCATCATCATCATCACCATTTATTTATATAGCGCCACTAATTCCGCAGCGCTGTACAGAAAACTCATTCACATCAGTCCCTGCCCCATTGGGGCTTACAGTCTAAATTCCCTAACACACACACACAGACAGACAGCAGACACCGACTAGGGTCAATTTGTTAGCAACTAATTAGCCTACCAGTATGTTTTTGGAGTGTGGGAGGAAACCGGAGCACCCAGAGGAAACCCACGCAAACACAGGGAGAACATACAAACTCCTCACAGATAAGACCATGGTTGGGAATTGAACTCATGACCCCAGTGCTGTAAGGCAGAAGTGCTAACTACTACGCCACTGTGCTGCCCATAAAAGAGCAAGTTACAAATACAGAGACCTCTAGGGGTCGGAGGTGCAAATATCAGAGTAATTCCTTACAGTATTCCCCCCTTTCAATAACGTCCTATGGACAGTGCTTTGCTGAGTTCTCTGGGTATCTTTGATAAAATTCACGCAACAATCGTGGTGCATGGACATTCTCTTCTGGTTCCCATGAATTGTCTTCTTGACCATATCCCTTGCATTGTATCAAATATTGAAGTTTATTTCTAAATATTCATTAATCTAATATTTTCACTACTAGAAATTCTTTATGTACATCAATTTGAACAGGATTCGGAGGAGGCAAGATCAGGAAAAGGATTTGAAATTACTGGCTTCAGTAAAAAAACATGAAAGACAGGATGAACCTTTATAGATCTTGGGAGTTCAAGTCGAAATGCAGATGAACTGACTTGTTCCAAAATCTTAAAGGGACCTATATATTTTGGTCATAGTTTAGAAGTAGGCACGCTTACTTTTAGATTTAGTGTGGAAAGCCAAACATCATCTCCAATGTTTAAAACTGGTGCAGCTTTGTCTGCAATTCTCTTATAACTGTCTTGAGCATGTTGTAATGTCTCTCTTAATACTTCAAGATTATTTTGTAGTGACTCTAATTTGGATGTAACAGCAGGATTGGAAGAATCCTGTGGAAAATTGGGTAATAGGTTTGGATGTTACCCCAAATTGGCATAAAAAGGACTTTGTCTTGTGGATGAGTGTTGCAACTTGTTGTATGAAAATTCTGTCTTAGGCAGAACATTAATCCAGTCATCTTGCAGATTGCAAATGTAGCACCATATGTATTGTTCCTGGTTGGTACATCTGTCTGTCCATTGGAATATGGATGGAAGGCAGTTGATAATTTAATATTAAGATTAAGATTAAGAGCACTACAAAACTGCTTCCAAAAATGTGAAGTAAATTGCACTCCTTGGTCGGAAGCTACATCATCAGGAACTCCATGTAGACGAAAAACTTCCCTGATTAGCAATTCTGCTGTTTCTTTTGCAGAAAGAAGTCAACAACAGGGTACAAAGTGAGTCATCTTTGTGAATTGATCTTCAACCACTAGAATTGTTGTCATACCTTTGGATGATGGTAAATCCACAATAAAATCCATGGATATTGAACCCCATGGACGAGAAGGGACCGGCAAAGGCTGTAAAAGTCCAAGTGTAGTAGTGCAGGATGATACACATTTTTGAACATCCTTCTTATATTTTGACCTCCAAAAGTAACAAGATAATAATTCCTTACAAACACTTTTGTGGACTGCTAGCCTAGTGCTGCTGCTGCTGCTGGTACATAAAAGCATTGTTCATACTTCCATATGTTATCTCGATAGGTTAAGTGCAAACCTAAAGGGGGATTTAAAAGGATCAGATCCATACTGTAACCCTCCTTGATGTCAGACAACAGTTCCCCAGTGAAAATAGCTCCCAGAAAATTTGACTTAGACAGGATTGTCTCTTCTGGCTCAACCTGCTTTGAGTCTTCCATATATGCTCTGGAAAGAGCATCAGCTTTCCCATTACGGGATCTAGGTCTATAAGAGATAATAAAGTCAATATAATTTAGAAATAAACTCCATCTGTCTTGTCAAGGAGAAGGTCTCTTTGCAGATCGAACAAACTGTAGATTCCGGTGGTTAGTAAGCACAGTAATTTGTGCAGCACCTTCAAGCAAATGTCTCCCTTCATTAAATGCAGCAACAATGGCTAATAGTTCTTTATTCCCTAAGTCATAATTCTTTTCTGAAGCAGTCATTTGACGAGAGAAAAAAGCACATAGATGTAGTAGCATCTTCTATCCTATTCTCTGTGACAAAATTGCCCCTACTGCTGAATCTGAAGCATCTGCCTCAATGATAAGAGGAAGTTCTGGGTTGGGATATATTAATATAGGATCTGTAGTAACTTTGTTTTAAGCAAAGAGAAAGCCCTTTCAGCTTCTGGAGACCAAAGGAAAGATGATCCTTTCTGAGTTAGTTGAGTGATTGGTGTCACAATCTTGGAGATGCCTTTAATGAAATGTCTATAGAAATTGGCAAATCCTATGAACCTTTTATCTTTGACATTTCTTGGGGCTAGCCAATCTACTATAGCCTTGACTTTGCTAGGGTCCATTCCCAAAGTTTGAGATGAGATGATATCCAAGAACTGAACCTGTGTTTGATGCAATTCACACTTTTCCAATTTGATGTACAAATGGTGTCTGCGAAGACGTACCAGTACAGTTTGAACCTGTTGTTGATGTTCTTTTTGGGAATTTGAGAAGATTAGTATGTTGTTGAGATAGATAACAACAAATTGTTCAATTAAATCTTTAAAAACGTCATTTATGAAATGTTGGAATGTAGCAGGGGCATTGCACAGTAAAGGGCACCACCAAATGTTCAAAATGTCCATATTTACTTCGAAAGGCATCTTTTATTCATCACCAGAACGTATACAAATTAAATTATATGCTCCTCGTAGATATAATTTGGTGAAAATCTTTGCTGAGCAAAGCCTCTCCAGTAATTCTGAAATAAGTGGGATCGGGTAACGGTTCTTGATTGTCACTTTATTGAACACTCTATAATCAATACATGGTCTTAATGAACCATCCTTCTTTTTCACAAATAATATATATACACCTGCTTGAGACGTAGAGGGACGAATAAAACCCTTTTCTAAACTTTCATCTATGTAATCCTTAAGGACCTTTAACTCAGGTTCGGCTAATGGATAAATGCGCCCAAAGGTTATGGTAGCCGCAGGTAACAAGTCAACCAGGCAATTATAGGGCCTGTGAGGTGGTAATTTGTCAGAATTCTTCTTATTACAGACATCAGAAACGTCTTTATATTATGGAGGTTGCTGGTCCAATACATGACGAGGGGTCTGGCTTAATCTCGGGAGCATGAGTTTCTAATGAAAATTAAAGGGTCTTTGATTCCCAGTTAATAGGTGGATTATTTGCAGCCAACCAAGGAATTCCCCAAATAATAGGGAACTGGGGAGAAGAGATCAATAAGAAAGTCAAAGTCTTATGGTGATTTGGCTCAATTGCGGGGTCCAGGGGTTCAGTCTCATGAGTAAATTGACCGGAGGTCTCCATTAACACAGTGAAAAGCTTGTCCTCAGAGCTACTGATATGCCTTTGGGATGCTTCCAGAATGACAATAGCAGTCCTAACTCCTTTAACAGAGTGTCTGCCTTGGATAAACCTGAATTGATGAACAGTAACAAGTTTAAGTAAGAAGGACTGCAGTCTGTTGTCCACGATTTATGCCAGAACCTTGAAGACTTGATTAAGTAGACTAATAGGTCTATAAGAGAAGATTAGATCTGGGTTTTTTAGGTTTCAATATGTAAATTGTATTGGCTTTGTTGAAAGTAGGGTAGGAGAGACCATCCTGGTGAAGCTTTCAGAAGAAAGTAACAAGGATGGGGGTGACCTGCACGCATAGCAATTTATAGAATTCAGCACTACAACCACCAGGGCCCGGTGACTTATTATTGTGGAGAGATGAGCTAGTGTGTCTGACCTTCTCTTCTATGGTAATTTCACTATTCAATAGCTCTCTTTGTTTTGAAGTAAATGCTGGGAGTCTAGCAGCCTGTAACAATTTAGAGTGGAGAGCAGGGTCAGTGGAATTAGCAGTGTAAATTTGTTCATAATAGTAACGGAATGCTGTGATGATATCACCTGTTGTCGTAAATCTGGAGCCAGAGAAAGGACTCTTAATGGTAATGTCAAAGATGTTTTTTTGGATGAAGTCAATTTTTATTAGCATGAAAATATTTACATTGTTTTATCTTATTTTAGTATATCATTTATATTTGATGTGGTTTTATTATGTCAATTGGATCCTTGCATGTGAGCTGATGAGAGGGATATGAGCAGGAATGAAGTAGTTAATTCAAAGAAAAGATGTTTCTAATCAGAGTTGGTGAACAAAGACTCTTGCAAGAATTTCTCCAAAATCTCCATTGTATCCAGGAGAGCCAAAAGGAGCAAGACACGCCTATATGCCGTCTCAGCCAATTGTAAAGTGATATTTGTAAATTGTAATACAACCTACTTTTGTTGCTACAAAAGGAACTGTCTGGTCTGTGGACGGGTAGAATTTCAGAGATTGAAATTTGGACTGATAATATTATCACTGCGCAAGCTTTTCATTTATTTTAATTAATAAACCTTTCAAACTTTTTTATTCTAAGAGTTTCTTTAGCTGAAGACATTTAATTATTACTTTATCAAAATTGGAGGCACTGCCGAGATTTCTCACATATATTTCCTGGAAAATTTCTGACCGTTGGTCTGTTAAGATACAGATTTGAAAAAGTGGACATCTCCATTTTGTAAAAGTAGGTAAGAAAAAACTTATTTTGCGAAATGTACAGAACACCTTGTGCTGTTAACAGACAGTGGCTGTTTTTAGTTTTCCATTGAAATTCGAGTTGCAGAAATATGAACTCATATTAGTAATATTATTTTTTTTAAGTTGCTTATGGTAACTGTTTCACAATTTAAAAGTTAGGGTTTAAAGTGTTATATTTTCTCTGTCTGCCACTTTACTAAACAGTACATTCTAGATATCTGTTATTGAAGTATGGTCACTTTGTTTGTAATTGCCTGATTTAAGGGTTCAGCTACTTTGTGAATTGCTTATCAAGAGTATGTATGTATAACTGTTGTGTTAAGGACACTAAGAGATAATAAAAAGTGATTAGACTGTGTAGAGATTGAGGCTATCTTCCCAGACATGGGGGCCTAAATTGACTTTGTGAATATTGGTAGAACTGCGGGGCTACCATAGTACGGACTGTGTGGACGCTTTTTAATTGAAAATAATATAAATATATATTGCGTGGATTAAATTCTCAGTGAATCATGGAAAATGGATTGTCTAGAGGTTCAGAGAGCAAACAGTTCCTGGAAGGAACTGCTAATTATGTAATCTTTAATAAATATAAGGAAGAGGCTGTGTGATTTGTACAAGAGTGGATGAATATGGCTAATCATTGTGATAAGCAGTTTCCAAGTGCAGGGTCCTTTGATAAAAAATATTTTAAATATTGTGCAAACAGAAACTAAAAAATTGAAAAATCTGAAAACTAAATTATTAATGACATATTGTTTGGCTTTGTGGAAAGCAAAAGCAGAACATTGGAAGCCATTAGAAACTTTAAGCAGTGTTTTACAGTCACCTAATTCTGACTTGGGTGAGTCTGAATCTGTTATGTCGAACAGAACCAGAAGGGAATAACTCCTCCCCCATACCAAACACTCCAGCCTGCAACTATGTATCCTGTAGCAGAATTGAAAAAACTGGAAAATTATTGTAACACAGAAAGTGAATCCGAGGATTTACTTACAGAAAATCAAATGGCAGTAGCAATTCAGAGGATTTTGCAAATGCAGATCGTTAATCAGGGTGTGGCTGAAGAACCAGCATTGCCACCAGATGGTGCAGGGGTTGCAGTTGAGCAGGGTGCTGTTGGGGGTTTACAAGTTGGCACTACTATATCTGATACAGTCAAAATGTGAGAGGACAGACAGACAGTTCAATTGTATGATCCAGCAACAGGGCAAACATACTGTAGATTATTGCAAGCATCTAATAAAAATAAACAGCGAAGAGCAGCTAAAACACAGGATTCTGTTACATTGTTGCCTATAAGAAGAATGTTAGTCCCTAGACCAGATGCTGGTGATCCCCCAGTTCCACAACTGCCTTTAGAGGTACCTCTGCATGTTTCATGGACATGTACAGAACTTTGTAACATATTAAGGATTGCCTAAATCCAAAGACTGATTTGATAGGTTGTCAGAAATTTATTAGCGGTATTGGAAATGCACATGAACCCGCGGAGCGTGATTGGCATGTTTTTTTTAGAGCAGTATTACCTGAAGGATTGGATATTGTTGAATTTTGTGATAATTGTACACTAGCAAATGATAACTTGCCGTGTACAAATGATGCTGCTAATCAAACGAATATAACTAATATTCTTAGACAGTTACGAGTAGCTTTTCCTTCTAAACTAGATTGGCAGAAACTTTTTACTATTAAACAAAAAACTAATGAGTCTGGAGAAGAAAATTGTATGAGGACAGCTATTGAAATGTCAAATTATACAGGCATAGAAAATTTTGTAGAGGCAGATGGACATAGACAAATGGCTGTTGCTGTGTTGGTAGATGGATTAGTAGAAACGTTAAGAAACAGGCTTCAAATTGCAACCCCGAAGTGGAGGGGTAAGACTTTTGTAGAAATAAAAGAATTGATTATTAATCATGATGTTAATATCAGTAAGTAAAAGGAAGATTTGAAGCATAGATTATTGACTGTGCAATTATAAACTTAGAGAATCAGACATTGCCAAGGACTTATGATACTAAGTTTGGTTGTGAACCACACCTAAAAAAGGCCAATCATTATTCCTATTGTTGCCCTTCTTTTGGGAGGGTTAGAAACAGGAGAAGGGGGGGTGTCATGATGACGGGGGGGTTGAATGTTCGCCCATATTCACATTGGCAGGCTAAGGGACCTGGCAAGTCCCAATTTTTTTATCCACGCCCCGCCCCCATTGATTTTACTCCTAATGGAAGAATCTTTGAGTCTGACTCTTCAAATTACAACCAGCAGAGGGGGGTCATGGGCTTTAGAAACTCACATTTGCAGCCTGCAGAAACACAATTGCAGTATCCTGCTCCACAATGAAGTGGTGGCCATACCCGTAGTTTACTGAGTTTAGATGTTTTTGATACTACAGATGTTAAACCATTAATTTCATTACATATAGGTGATCAGAAACATCAGTTTATAGTAGATATGGGGGAGGCCAGATCAGTGTTGAACACTCCTGATATTATACCATTATCTGATCACTCAATATCTGCAGTAGGAGTTTCAGGTATAGTGCAGCAGCTACCATTAACTCAAACAGTGCCTGTAACAGTTGGTCCTTTGAGTACACAACATTCCTTCCTTTTAGCAACAAGTGCCTCTGCAAATCTTTGAGGGAGAGATCTGATGTGTAAATTAGGCTGCACTATTTATTGTACACCAGATGGTGTGTTTCTGGATATTCCTCAGAAGTATTCTATTGATGCTCAAGATTTATTACACATGCCAGCACGATTGTTCAATTTGGAACTCACATCCACTTGCAGTTTGCCCATACAGCAAATGTTGGATACAGTTCCAAATCAGTTATGGACCACAGATAGCCAATACACAGGTTTAATGGTGAATGTAGCTCCTGTTTTAGTGACTCTTAAATTGGGTGCAAAATCACCCAAGATTCCACCATACCCTCTTAAATCTGAAGCAAAATTAGGAATTTTTCCAGTGATTCAATGTCTTTTGGAGCAGAACATTTTGGTAAGAATTAATAGTATTTTTAATTCTCCAATTTTCCCAATTAAGAAGCGTGGTGGTCGTATGTTTTAGGCTCGTACATCATCTACGAGCTATAAATAAAGTTGTTGAGTCACAATACCCTGTTGTACCGAATCCAGCAACAATCCTCATGCAAATCCCACCTAATGCTACACACTTCTCTGTGGTTGATTTGTGTTCAGCATTCTTTTCAATACCATTGCATCCAGTTTGTCAGTATTTGTTTGCTTTTACATACAAAGGGGTGCAATATACATGGACTAGACCACCACAGGGGTTCATTGACAGTCCAAGTATCTTCTCTCAGGCATTGCATGATTGTCTTGAAGCTTTTACGCCAAAATGCAGTTCTGTACTGATTCAGTATGTCGATGACGTATTGTTATGTTCTGCTTCATTTCAGTCATCCCTTGCAGATACCAGTTCGCTGTTATCATTCCTGTATCGCATTGGACACAAAGTATCCAAAGATAAGTTGCAGCCTTGCCAGATTTAGGTTAAGTATTTGGGCCATTGTTTGACCCAAAAACTGAGACATCTGTGATCAGAAAGAGTGCAAATTATTTCAGATGTGCCTTTCCCATTATTCAAAGACAAGTGCATGCATTCTTGGGTATGTGTAGTTATTGTCGATGGTGGATTCCTGGCTATGCCATTTTGACATTAGGTATCCCAGACTATTGTAAGCCATTTTCTTTATATTGCACTGAATTGTCTAGTTGTGCAACAGGAGTCCTGACACAGTTACATGGTGACCATCAGAGGCCTCTTGGCTATTATAGTTCCCAATTAGACACCGTTGCACGATCATTACCACTCTGTTAGCGTGCAGTAGCAGCTGCAGCACTATTGGTAGACAAAAAAGAGGATTTAGTCCTGAGCCATGATTTAACCCTCTACGTTTCACATGCTGTTTCAGCTTTGGTGCAATCCGCACAGACACGACATGTTTCTACAGCTCGCTTTACAAGATGGGAGCTATCATTAATGGCTCCTCAGCATCTCACCATTCGTCGGTGTACTACTCTTAATCCAGCAACTTTTCTCCAATTGTGCATGGACATGCACACATGGTGGAAGATGTTGATGAAGGTAACAGTGAGATTCCTGGAGATTTAATGCCTAATCATGACTGTTTGAAATTCTTAAATCACACTTTTACAGCAGGACCTGATATAAAAGACACGCCACTACCAAATGTAGATCTGACCTTTTATATAGATGGTAGCTGTTATAAGCAAAATGAGACTGGAGAGTTGTGCACAGGATATAAAGTGGTAACAGATGAGAGTATTGTTGAAGCAAATGCAATAGGTTCCCCCTACTCAGCTCAAATTGCAGAATTAGTTGCACTCACAAGAGCATGTGAGTTGCCGTAAGATAAACGACTAAATATTTACACAGACAGCAAATATGCATTTGGCGTTGTTCATGACTTTGGTGTATTATGGCGGCTTAGAGATTTTTTGACTACAGCAGGTACCCCGGTAGCACATTCACTGTACATAGTGAAATTGTAAATGCTATTCAATTGTCATCACAGGTAGCAGCTATTAAATGCCAGGCGCACATAAGCAATTCAGATCCAGTTGCTTGAGGTAACAGAAGGGCAGATGAGGTTCAAAAGGCGCAGGGAAAAGACCAGTGTTAACAAAAAAAAATTCACAAGTTACCAGTTTAATGTTGTTTACATTAATTGATGACAAAATTTTTATCAAAATGCAAAAGTTTGTAATCCACAGGATTTGGCCCTCTAGAAGTTAAAGGGATGTGTAAAAGATACCAATGGTCTGTGGAAAGATGGTAAAGGTAGACCAGTGGCCACAAAAGCTTATTTACCAGCGCTGGCAGAAGCATAATTATAATTAAGCATATTATTTTTTTATCCTAAGAGTTTCTTTAGCTGAAGACATTCAATCATTGCTTTATCAATAAGTATCTGATTACTCTATATCTTTGGTTTTGCCATAGTTGCAAGAAGTCTGCCTGCCTTATAACCCAATTTATAAAACTGTGTTTAGAATAGTTCAATCTGAGTTGGGCATTGGATATTAAGAAGCTTTCCAATAAATGTCTCTCTGAATTATAGACATAGAGGGGCATATTCAATTAGGTTTCCGGTGAGCATATCGATGGTAAGATTTTCCTGCGCAACCCTATGGGGTGCGCATGAAAATCCATGTTATTGCGGTACCATGGATTGACTTTGCAGACTGGAAACCTAATTGAATATGCCCCAGAGAGCCTCATCTGTATGGTGAGATATATAGGTAGTAAAAGCAGTGGTACAGTATTATATATTTCGTGATATTCCCATTTCCTTTTGGCCAAGGATGAGATGATATGACCAGGACTGCTTTAGCAGTGTCCCAGTGTGATAGGTTCAATTTAGAGACCAGGAAATAATGAAAGTCTTCGGATTGTTAAAAATAGAAATTTCCATGAGAATAGTTCAGGGAGTAAGTGCGAGCCATAAGGGTAACAAATATAAGGGCATGGTTTTAAATCAAAATACTATTAGTAGATTAGTAGAATGTAGTCTGGGGAGTAAGTGATAAGCCACTAAAAAATAATTGATCCTAGAAAAGGTGCAATGGACAGGGGAATGAAACATGTAAGTCTTGTCAGTAGGGTTTTAAAATCCCCACAGGTCAGTAAGAGTGTGTCTGTGTTCAAAAGATGAATATGTTCCTATTGAGAACCAGATGGATGAGAAGGGAAGGATGACTTATCTACCTGGGGATTCAGAGACTGAGTTGAAGTCACCTCTAAAAATTAGATTTGGGGTGTCACGTTGTTGTAAAAAGGCAGAGAGCGAGGCATAGAAATCGCGATATAGGTAGTTCGGACATAAATATTCAGGAGAGTGAACCATTCTGTTTTAATTGTCATGTCCAAAATATGTAACCTACCATCAGCGTCAACAAATCATTACAGAATTTCATTTTGGAGATTTCTCCAAAAAATGATTGCTGCCTCCTGTTTTTTTTGTACATCGAGTACCGAAACGTATTTGTTAATCCAGGAGTCATGAAAACAATGCTTTGGGTAATCGACCAATGCATTTTGCCTGTTTTTTTGAGTTTTATTCATGTCTAATAGCGAATGCATTTGTTGCACATAAAACAAATGGATAAAAAAATGGGCGCAAGTGTTTGTGATCTGTGTCTGACATAAACTGGGGACATATGCTACATCATTTGAGGGGCAGGACTATAAACATGAGGCAGCATACAACATCTATGGACAATATAGCCCTTTTTTAATTCAGTGGGAGAAGTGGAGATGTGTTCAGCAGCTGTATCTAAAACCTCATGGAATGCAACTCTTGTATTTCCATAAGTAAAGTTGGCTTATCAAAACCTCCAGATTAGTTAATGAAAAGGCCCTGTTTGCACAATGTGCGTGCATGTTAATGGGTACACTTTTGCCCCGATACTGTTCCTTTACTTAATTTAACTAACACTCAGATGTGCAGAACAAGTGCATAGCTAATGAGCAGTCAGTAGTGATGCCTGGAGAACTCACACAAGGGCTAATCACACAGACTATGTTTGTGTGCAATTGCAACCACAGCCATCTAGAGCTCAATAAATGACATCTGTCTGGTACGAGCTGTGGCGGTGCTCAGCCGCCGCGACTCTCTCACCTGCGTCCAGGCCGTCGCTATGACGACCGGGATGTCACTTCCGGGTCTCGTCCTGGCCGTTGCCTAGGCCACGGTCGGGACGCTGCAATAAGTAGTGCCGCGTCCCGGCATTAGGTGCAGCCGGGCATGTGCACAATTTAGCAGGTGTCCTCTATTTACAGCCCCTGTGGCTGATTCTCCTCCCCTGTTTCCATTGGCTAGCATCTGTATTTAGGCAGGGAGGGTTTAGGCTCCCTGCCGGTTATAGTGTCCAGTTCCCTGTCTGATAACCTGCTCCTGTGCTGTTTGGTGTATACCTTCTGGATTGAACTTCTGTGTATGACCCCTGCCTGTACCTTGGACTTTGCCTGCTTGCCTGTGACCCTGATCTGTTTGCCTGTACCTTGGACCCTGCTGTATTGCCTGTGACCCTGACCTTTGGCGTGTTACCTGATTATTCTGCTTGCTAGTGACCTCTGACCTCAGCTTCCGTCTGACCATCCGCTGCCATCTACGCTGCCCCCTGGCCTGCCGCTACGGTTTTGTATTACAAACTTACACTACATCTGGAGTTAAGTCCTGGGGGCATCTGAGTACTGGTGAGCGTATAAAGCTCTATGGGAAAGGAAGCTGCTAAAGGTGAAGACCTCCGTTAACTAGTTCTGTGAGTTTGTGAACAGACCGTCAGCATAACATTGTCCAGTTTCACTGAGTTGGGTTTACAAATTTATATTTCTTATAATTCTTTTTATATATTGGTTTTTATATATTGTTTTAAAAAATACAACTGTGAGCATTTACCAACTGTACAAATCTATTGTTTAACTTTGCTTTCAATTTCATGATTGTTACTGTATATTTCTGACCAAAGACTCATGTTTTGTTCAAAACAATCGGTGGAACAGTGGGTTTCAACTTATGATCTTAACATGACTCCAAACTGCTTTTATTGTGTTAAAAAATAAACTTCAATAGCCACTTCTTTGTAAAGGTAAAAAACTGCCAGAGACAGCCGTGTTTTTTTGTTTTGCTTTCTTTTTGTTTTCTGCCTCTTTATAAAATCACTCCATGGTGGGTCAAGGTTACAAGGACCTTCTTATGACAGAATAGTACCATCTGAGCAATATGGAGGTCATCAATCTATATCTCATTACCAGGCCAGTTGGATTTTTGCCACTGTGGATTTATTGACGCACTTCAGATGCATATTGTGCAATTCTGATGATTAATAGAAGCATTTTGTTTTTTTCCATATACTTTATTTTTGCTATTTTATCTGTATGTCTCTTTTAACATGTATTTAAGTATACATACATCTTTACATACAAACTGCACAATTCTAATAGCTGGATTTGCTGGTACAATATTTAAGAAATACAAAAAAGAATGGTTAATTCAATGACGACATACTAATAATCAAATATATATTACGCACATTTAAATTGCTTTATTTTATGTATGACTTGGGCACAATTTAATATGTTCAGTTCTGTGCATTTCTGTATAAGGCTTATGTTGCAATTTCTCTCATCTCATTACATGGAACATATATAAAATGTATTTCTATTTTCTGTCCTGTAATGTAATGATTCCCTTGCTCCTTTCTGTATTATGATATTAACAGAAATTGGATGCTTTCCTAGTAATTGATATTTGAGGCACAGTCATTTACAGTTGTTTTGCTACCTCCAACAATATCTATAGACCAGGGGAGGAATCCCCCTGGTGAAAAGACATGAAATTATGGTGCATATACTATGTAGTATCAGTCACTGCTTGTTCAGTAATGCAGAAAAGGTCAGACAACAAGAGATTAATCAAATCCTAATAGAAGTGTATCACACTTTTTATTACCTTATATTTCTCATTTCTCCTGACCCTTATTTCCTCTGCTCTGATGCAATATTCTCAATGAGTTACTTCTCAAAAAATTATTGAGCAATTCAGAATCATTTGCATTCTATATGCTGCTTTTCATGCAATGATTGTCACTTGTAAGTTCCTAACCTGTCAAGATATTAACTGATGTTAAAATTGTGAAGACAACTAACTAGTGATGCATCAAATTCAGGATACATTTTTATTAGGGTTTGCCCAACTGAATACAAGCCCTAAGTTTCCTGTGAGATTAACATCTAGGACAGATATTTTATTTTCAGGACTTAAATTAAAAATATCGGGTCCCATTTAAAGGTTGGAAGCATATAGACCATACTAAGGAAAATACTCATGTGAAAAAAATCATGTTTATGTGCATATCTCAAGATATGTACAGTATATATTTGTGTAATAATAATGGAAAACAAGTTTGTTCTATTAAACTCATTGCCTGGCCATTTTTCTTCTTGCCTATCAAACAAATATCTAGCATCAAGACCGGTAGTAGTCATTAATTTAGCTGCCAGAATGCCAACAAACCTTAGAACGATGTAAAAATAGCGATTACTATAAGGCAGACAAGCACTAAATATAGACTTACCATATAACAGACATGCAGTATTTCCCCCACACTTAATTACCGTCACATGTAAAATACGACTTTGAGAAATGTCTCCAGCAAGAAATTACGTCAGTCCTAATGGCCACAGTAAGATTGATGGTTGTAAAGCGGTAATGGCCAGGTCCTGCCACCTGTATAATGTAAATAGTTTTGATACAGATACAACTCCAGCCTTCATTTCTATTTACCTATTTACTCTGACTGTCTGACTACCTGACTCTCTACTTTATAAATTAACTGTCTACTGTTAAATTACTGTTAAAAAACCAACTAATTGACAGGCTGCTAATAGTTAGACTAATTAACTACCATTTTGTTACTATACTGACTGATTAACTGACTACCTGACAAGCTGTCAGTAACCGACCGACTGTCAGGATTATGACCAAAGGTTGGGAAATAACCAGTGGCAGATTGAGGCATTCTGACACATCTAAGCCTATATCCACTGTTTACATCAGTTGTCTTGACATGATTTTATTTCCCTGGCACTCAGATACTTAGCAGCACTGACTAGCACTGTGAGGGCTGGGTTGATTGACATATTGGGACTGGTTCCAGGTGGTTTTATAATGCTGTGGGGAGCACACTCTAATTACCTGTTACTCTGGATCTGTTTTGTTACCTATTGGATTTTTGACCCTGCTTTTTTATTGACCATTCTTGTTTACTACTTGCAATGCTCTTAGCATGTTTACAGATTGTCCTTGTCTGACACCTTCCCTGACCAAAGTTTGTGACCCCCTATTATTCTGTCTGCCACATGCTCCTATTTTGGATTTCACCTGACAGTTCTCCCAATTGTATTCAGTTATTTGTTATCTAGTATTTGCTATGTGTTGATTCAGGGTACTAGTTTTTAGTATATCTTTTGTATGCATCATTTTCTAAATATACACCCATACTATTGCACTAAGACCTATGGGAAATATGGGCTGTTTTAGGTTAAAAGATTTTAACATAAATTTATTGCAACTTTACAATTTAAACATAGGATTCATTCTTAATAGTTTTTTTTTGCCTTTGCCTATTAATAATAATAATAATAATAATGTTCTTGAAGCAGGACACTTTTCAGAAATAGTTAAACTCATGTAATCACTCACATTTAGGAGGTTTCTTGCCTTTGTTTTTATATGCAAAAGTGATGAAAATCCCATTTCACACAGGTAAGTGTTGGCAAATGGTATCACAATCTACCATACTGCCTTTGCCAGTTGTGGAAATGATACTAACTAAGCACATTAGAATTGTGCATTTTCCAAACTCTATTTGAATGCGTACATTAAAAATCATATTCTGTTAAAAATCTAGCGTGATGACTAACATCCCCAATTAAGCACCACTGGTATACATGTAAATTTGTTGGCTATGATGCATAAGAGTGTTCTCTGTTGGTTATAACTTTTGATGTTGATAAAGGTGTTCGGCGGTGTTAATGTGGATGTTATGCCACAACGCTTCTGTAACTCAAACAGGTTTCTGTTTGTTAAAGATGATGCAGCGCAACAGATGCAGCTACTCATAGTTGGTAACTTGTAGTACAGCAGGCAGGTTGGTAATATACTTGGTGGTTCTCTATTTGCAGGTCTGTGCAGGATATTGTGGGCATACAGAGTACTCCCTTATATATTTAAGTAGTGGGGAGCCTCCGGTCACCTTCTATGTGCGTTGGGCGGACTTATATATATATAAATATATACATACATACAGAGAGCAGCTAACAGTACTGCGTCCATTATTTGTACTGGTCAGACAGGAAGTGCCCCCCCACTTCCTGTTTCTTCACTAGACCATAGGGGGTCGTGCTGCGGTTGCCATAGCAATGCAGCAGGGGAGACGGAGCGAAAGCGCTCTTATATGCCAACATTCTCATGGTTCCCTGTGTTACCTCTGGAGCAAATGTTTCATCATAGCATTGACAAAATGTTTGTAAATAAACTCTGGCAACTTGCATAGCTTGGTAATGATCAACTTTTCAGTTTGCAGTATAATTTATATAAATATCATTTCTGTGTGCCCTTTTGTTAATTTAGTCATTGTCCATGTTTCTTGCTTATGCAACAAATCAACTTACTTTTATGCTAACACTACTATTGTGTTTAGATTGTTGGTGTCATTTTTGGTGATGTAGACTGATCAAAATATACACTATGGTTTGTCAGGATTAAGGGTGTGCACCGGCCACTTTTGGTGTTTTGGGTTTTGGGTTCTGATTAGCTTGAGGTTTTGGGTTCTGATTTGTTTTGCCAAAACACCCCACGAAAGGTTTTGGTTCTAATTTTGGGTTTTGGGTTCTGATTTTTTTTTTAAAAAGCATAAAAAGTGCTAAAATCCATATTTCGTTTTTTTTTTTTACTCCTACACTATTATTAACCTCAATAACATTCATTTCCACTAATTTCTAGTCTATTGTGAACACCTCACACCTCACAATATTGTTTTTAGTCCAAAAGGTTGCACCCAGGTAGCTGGATGTCTAAGCTAAGCGACACAAGTGGGCGGCACAAACACGTGGCCCATCGTAGGTGGCTGTGTAGGCTTGAATGGCCTTTTGCTGCTCCTCCATCCTCTGCAGCATATAGAGGGTGGAGTTCCAGCGCGTCACAACCTCTTGTTTGAGGGGATGGCAGGGCAGGTTCAGCCTTTTTTGATGTTGCTCGAGTCTGCGGTAGGCACTGGCAGAATGCCGAAAGTGTCCAGCAATTTTGCGGGCCACCGCAAGCATCTCCAGCACACCCCTGTCACTCTTCAGGTAATGCTGCACCACCAAATTAACGGTGTGGGCAAAACATGGGACGTGCTGGAAATTGCCCATATGTAATGCCCGCACAATGTTACTGGCGTTGTCTGACACCACAAATCCCCATGAGAGTCTAAGTGGGGTAAGCCACTGCGAGATTATTTCCCTCAGTTTCTCTAAGAGGTTGTCAGCGTTGTGCCTCTTATTAAAATCGGTGATACACAACGTTGCCTGCCTTGGAACGAGCAGCCGTTGTGGAGATGCTGCTACTGATGCAGCTGCTGTTTTTGCTGCGGAAGGTGATGCATCTACCCAGTGGGCTGTCACAGTCATATAGTCCTTAGTTTGCCCTGAACCACTTGTCCACATGTCCGTGGTTAAGTGGACAGTGGGTACAACCGCATTTTTCAGAGCACTGAGGACACTTGTTTGTACTTCTCTGTACATCCCGCGTATCGCCTGCCTAGTGAAGTGGAATCTAGACGGGATTTGGTACCGGGGACACAATACCTCCATCAACCATCTAAATCCCACTCCACTGATGGCGGACACTGGACACACGTCTAACACCAACATAGCTGTTATAGCCGCAGTTATCCGCTTTGCAATAGGGTGACTACTGTCGTACTTTGTGCTCATGGCAAACGACTGTTGGACGGTCAACTGTTTGGTGAAAGACATAGCGTTCTTGCGACTTCCCCTCTAGAAAGATGACCGACTACTAGCAGCAACAGCATCAGCGGCAGTAGTAGGTGTACCGCTGCAGGATTCCTCGGATGAATCCCGGATTGAAGAGGACTCAGTCATGCTGGTGACATGGCCTGCAGGATTATATCTGATGGAGATCGTGGAGGAAGTTGACGAGGAGGGTGTTGGTGGTGTGTATACAACAGGACCAAGGGATTTAGGTGTATCTGGACTGCTGACGGTCCTAGCCACAGGTCCTGAACTAAACGCTGAATTATGAAGGTTCTTCAGGTGGCGTATAAGGGAGGGTGTCCCTCGGTGGTCAAGATCCTTACCCCTGCTTATTTGAGCTTTACATAAGGTACATATTGCCATGCATTTGTTGTCCGGATTGGGATAAAAATAACTCTAGACCGAAGAGGTGGATTTTTTGGTCTTCTGACCAGGCATGACGATGTGCTTTTTTATCTCATGGACAACAACTGTGTCCCCTCCTGGTGCGTCATTTAAGATAACCACATCAGCATCCTCCTCGTCAAGTTCCTCCTCAGCGCCAGCTACATCAATATCCTCCTCCCGGTGTGCAACATTGACACCTTCATTAGCCAAATCTGTAACTGGACTGTGGGTGATCCTTCCAGCGTATGCAGAGGGCGTGCTGCAAATGGTGGAAGGAGCCACCTCTTCCCGTACAGTGATGGGAAGATCAGGCTTCGCAACCACCAACACCCTTGGTCTCGCCTTGGGGATTTGTGATGCCATCTCTTTAGAAGGCAGAGTTGTATGCTGTGTTGTTGATGGCAGCTTAAGTCCCTTAAATTTTTTAGAGGGGGGGAGGAGGAGGGCTTAGATCCTTGGGTGAAGCTGAATCACTAGTCATGAACATGGGCCAGGGCCTAAGCCGTTCCTTGCCACTCCGTGTCGTAAATGGCCTATTGGCAAGTTTATGTTTCTCCTCGGATGATTTCAATTTTCTTTTTTTGCTAATTTTAGTGAACTTTGGCTTTTTGGATTTTACATGCCTTCTACTAGGAGATTGGGCTTCGCCCTTGGCAGACGACGTTGATGGCATTTCATCGTCGATGTCATGACTAGTGCCAGCAGCTTCAGCATTAGGAGAAAGTGGGTCTTGATCTTTCCCTACTTTATCCTCCAAATTTTTGTACTCCATTATAGTTAAATCTCTGGTACTAATATTTCTGGACTGCAAGAACAGTGAACATATTTTAATTTAGCAGTACTAATATTTCTGGACTGCAAGAACAGCAAACGTAGGTAAATATAGCAGTACTAATATTTCTGGACTGCAAGAACAGTGAACGTAGGTACATATAGCTGTACTAATATTTCTGGACTGCAAGAACAGTGAACGTAGGTAAATATAGCAGTACTAATATTTCTGAACTGCAAGAAAAGTGAAGATATTTTAATTTTGCAGTACTAATAATTCTGGACTGCAAGAACAGTGAACGTATTTTAATTTTGCAGTACTAATAATTCTGGACTGCAAGAACAGTGAACGTAGGTAAATATAGCAGTACTAATATTTCTGGACTGCAAGAACAGTGAACGTAGGTAAATATAGCAGTACTAATATTTCTGAACTGCAAGAACAGTGAAGATATTTTAATTTTGCAGTACTAATATTTCTGGACTGCAAGAACAGTGAACGTAGGTAAATATAGCAGTATCAATATTTCTGGACTGCAAGAACAGTGAACGTATTTTAATTTAGCAGTACTAATATTTCTGGACTGCAAGAACAGCGAACGTAGGTAAATATAGCAGTACTAATATTTATGGACTGCAAGAACAGTGAACGTATTTTAATTTTGCAGTACTAATAATTCTGGACTGCAAGAACAGTGAACGTAGGTAAATATAGCAGTACTAATATTTCTGGACTGCAAGAACAGTGAACGTATGTAAATATAGCAGTACTAATATTTCTGGACTGCAAGAACAGTGAACGTAGGTAAATATAGCAGTACTAATATTTCTGGACTGCAAGAATAGTGAATGTAGGTAAATATAGCAGTACTAATATTTCTGGACTGCAAGAACAGTGAACGTATTTTAATTTTGCAGTACTAATAATTCTGGACTGCAAGAACAGTGAACGTAGGTAAATATAGCAGTACTAATATTTCTGGACTGCAAGAACAGTGAACGTAGGTAAATATAGCAGTACTAATATTTCTGGACTGCAAGAACAGTGAACATATTTTAATTTTGCAGTACTAATAATTCTGGACTGCAAGAACAGTGAACGTAGGTAAATATAGCAGTACTAATATTTCTGGACTGCAAGAACAGTAAACGTAGGTAAATATAGCAGTACTAATATTTCTGGACTGCAAGAACAGTGAACGTAGGTAAATATAGCAGTACTAATATTTCTGGACTGCAAGAACAGTGAACGTAGGTAAATATAGCAGTACTAATATTTCTGGACTGCAAGAACAGTGAATGTAGGTAAATATAGCAGTACTAATATTTCTGGACTGCAAGAACAGTGAACGTATTTTAATTTTGCAGTACTAATATTTCTGGACTGCAAGAACAGTGAACGTAGGTAAATATAGCAGTACTAATATTTCTGGACTGCAAGAACAGTGAACGTAGGTAAATATAGCAGTACTAATATTTCTGGACTGCAAGAACAGTGAACGTATTTTAATTTTGCAGTACTAATAATTCTGGACTGCAAGAACAGTGAACGTAGGTAAATATAGCAGTACTAATATTTCTGGACTGCAAGAACAGTGAACGTAGGTAAATATAGCAGTACTAATAATTCTGGACTGCAAGAACAGTGAATGTATTTTAATTTTGCAGTACTAATATTTCTGGACTGCAAGAACAGTAAACGTAGGTAAATATAGCAGTACTAATATTTCTGGACTGCAAGAACAGTGAACGTAGGTAAATATAGCAGTACTAATATTTCTGGACTGCAAGAACAGTGAATGTAGGTAAATATAGCAGTACTAATATTTCTGGACTGCAAGAACAGTGAACGTAGGTAAATATTGCAGTACTAATATTTCTGGACTGCAAGAACAGTGAACGTAGGTAAATATAGCAGTACTAATATTTCTGGACTGCAAGAATTTTTTTTATGATTTTTTAATAATTATAAAATTACTATGGACTTAGCAGAACAAAGCACAGGACAAAAGCACCACTGGACTCAGCAGGACAGAGCACAGGACACAGCACCACTGGACTCAGCAGGAGAGAGCACTGGACAAAGTACTACAGGATCTCCCAAATAACCACTGAACAAAACTAACTAGGACAGGGTCTCCCAAACAACCTCCCTCTTCAGTGATCACAGGGAGAATGAAGATGGCGGCCGCGAGCGGGGAATTTATGACATCCGAGTCTCGCGAGATCAGACGCGAGACTTGGATGTCATAGCCTCGTTTTGGATTGCTTTGGCGGCCGGAAGTACCCGAACAGTGCTACGATCCCGTTGGATCCGCACTGTTTGGGTGGGCTCGGATTAGCGAAATCCGAGCCCACTCATCTTTAGTCAGGATACCAGTATATTAAAGTTTGAGCTAACCGGGAGATCCCGGTCCATAGGGTTCATGAATCACACAGGCAAACCAATCCAACAATACCTTTATTACAAGGGGATGCATAATGTAATACAGAATACCCATAATACTCCACTCACAAACAGCAAACACAGGAACCCCTTCGGGCCCCCACTATCTTGATTAAACAACAACAAACCAAATATAAATCTAATCATTAACTTAAACTAAATTTAAACTTAAATTAAATTGTAAATTAAAAATTAAAAATAAAAATAATTACAATTCTAGTCAGGCCACCCCCCCACAAAATAAATTTGACATAACACTCCACCCCTCAATATACACCCCAACACCCAACCCAAATATAACACCACCATCCTTACATACATCACATACTACATCCATTAATATTAGCATCAAAGTCACTAGGCCTCTCAAAGCACATAAAAAGTCGGTCCATCCCCCAACCACCCCTCAATTCCCCATTATCCACCCACTAACAAGCTCCCAAAGTGATTACCATTCTAAAATATTATGCCCCTACATTTATTAGTTCATCGCACTATACTTAATCCCAACTATATCAAAGTAATTAAAAATGAATAAATACCCTTATTAGAAGATAGCGGAGATAACAATAGGGACCCGCTTCACCTTATAAATAATCCGAACAAGCAGCGGCTAGCCCCAATAACAAATTCTCCGTCACCAAATCGGTGAATACCGATACCTTAAACAACCCAATCTACCTTTAACGGACATTCTAGTATCTTAATAAATTAACCCATATCCACATTTATAAGTTACACCTATCCCCTCATAAACCCCAAACCCCCCCCATTTACGTAATCTACCTTATATTCCAATTACACAGCACCCCTATTACACACCGTTTAAAACCCTAAATATAAAGATCACAAACGTATAATATTAGTCCAACACAAATGTAACCTTAATAAAGCCATGCACGTTAACCCTAAAATCCGCCTACTTGTCATCCCCCACCCACTCCCTACCCCCAGCTGCCAGCCAATAAAAAGCTCCCATAAGCTTATAAGGCTTTAATATATATGAGTGCCCCATAGCTACACAGGTCCCCAATCTCAAAACCATATAATTTAATGATACCCCAACGCTACGCACCCGATAAAATCCAAAACCCCAACCAAAATAAAAATAGGACCACATTTAGCATACTCAGCGGCCAGCCCGCAACCGCTACTCACGTCCAGCTTACTAGTGCTGTTAGCTCCAAATAAGCACATCATATAACGCCACTTATAAGCCCCCAGCATATTAAAACATGCTCCATAACAATTCTCCACTTTTAACCACAGACCCAATAGTTCATTAGCGCCCCCACCCCGCCCTCCCGCTCTTTCCCCCCTCCTTTCCAGAAAACCTTTTCAGTATAAAAACACAAGCAAACAGTGAAGACACATCCCCGACGAAGTCTAAGGACGAAACGCGTTGGACCCTACACACCCCACAAAGCGACTCCCTGAATACTCACCTCTACCCTGGAACCATACTTCACATAACTCTCCAGGACCGAAGGGGTAAGCAGGGAAACTAGGGAGAAAACTGAGCCCGCAGTGAAACGCAGAGTGCGCTCCACCAAAACCGGAAGTCCGGTACAAGCGTCTGCCAGGCGAAAAAGCATCCCTGTTTCAACTACAGCCACAACACCGCTCGGGACACGCTACAGAAACCCTCTGACTGCAGCGCCCACATTCCAGGACAGAGAGACTGCCTGACAACTATCAAACTGCTCTTATAAGAGCTTCCCAAGCAAAAGTTACACACCCGCACAATACACATTACCACCCCCCACCCCCACTGACCACCACACATAGTCCATTTTAGCGCCCAATTCAAACACTTAAAACGCATCACAGTACATAAATTAGAGGCCCTCACAATACATACTGCCTCTATATTCAGCTCTAGCCATATAAGAGCTCTTTAACCCCCCACTCATACCATTAGCCACACCCCTCAAAGGAGGTACCTAACCCCCACAATATACAGTGCAAATAGGGCTGTAAACAGGGCAAAGAGCTTTAGACTTACACCGGCAAAAGAGCTATAAATCACTTCAAGCCCCAAAGTATATTGAAGGTACCAGCCCATTCTGTGTTCTCCACACACAAATATCTGCCCCCCCACACCCTCCCCCCTCTCTCACTCCCCCCCTCTCTCTCTTCTTTTCTCTCCCCTTCCCTTTTCTCTCTCCACAGGCTGCGCCACCGCAAAAACAAAAAGTAATACAGAATATTGTACACTAAGACACTCTATCACAGTAAGGAATTAATCTTTTTTTTCCACTTGTGTTAAAGATTGTCTTGGGAGGATTTAGTTAGGTAAACTTTATTTGAAGATTTTTCGTTTTTGGTATTTTCTTTGAAACCATTTTTGTACACTTTTATTTGATTTTTATGTATTCTTTCATATTTTGTCACATTTATGTTTACACAGGTTAAGCAGTTTTGATATATCCAGGTTTTCATATATAACAGATAAACAAAGGACAGGAAACCCCCATGCTCTGTCAGATATGTCAGAATCTTAAGAATATATTATATACCAAGTTTAAACAATTACATAATAAATATATGATTAAAAACATAATTGGGAAATCTGGGGAACCAAACACCTAGAAAAGCACGTTTTTATAATCCATACTTTGTGAGTAATGAGGTGTAAGCTGGTTCAGGTGAAATGAACTCCTTGTTTAGTCACATGACTTATTGTCACTACGCAGATTTAAAATACAGAATTCTGTAAGCTTTTCTTAGTTCAATGAATCCTACCAAAATGCATTTTGTTGCTCTGTAGCCCCAAGTTGGAATGTTTTTTGCTTTTTATTGTTTTCTTTACTACTTCCTAATTTTGATGGTAAGCTGTATTGTAAGCTACTGTGAACAGGACCCTCTTCCCTCATGTCCTCCTCCTTCATTACCTTTGAAACAAGCACACCTGTGTCTTCTCTCCTTTCAAATAGTAGGGATAAGGGAAATGGATGCGGTCCCACCAAATGTGTGGAGTGAAAAATACCCTCTAAGATTGTACAAATAATAATAATTCCAAAATTATGTCTCCTTATTAAACGAGGGGTGCATCATAGCCCATAGGTAAGATTAAAGTAATGAAAGGACAGAAAAGGAAGGGTTTTGATGAGATGCACTATTCACATCCATATACTGGAATAGGGATTATGTGAAGGTCTCCAATATTAAAATATAACTTTTATTCATTACTTATAAAATTACAGCGAAATATAAATTCAAATAGTGTGAAATTAAAATACAAGTGATTAAAATAAATTGATTGTCCCTTCAATAGTCTCTATAATTTGTAATTTCTACGGGTAAAGAAAATTATGATCCTGTGAGAGTATATCGAGTAGCTTGATCCTAAATTCAAAATCAATAATCTAGATTCCAAAACCTCCTATTCCGTAGAAAAAAAGGTTGTTCCTGCTCATATAGTGGAGATTTATTATATATTTTCTTAAGAATCTAAAATAGAACTTCATTAAGAGGACAATGCCGTATTCGGGGTTCCGTCCAGGTTATTAAAGTCAGACTAGCCTTGGTTGTGTGTATAAATTGGCAGTCTACATTATAATAAGTATTACGGCAAGTGTGAGGTTAAAGGAGATTAATCAATCAAATTGAAATCCTCCGTAATTGACTAATCTGATTATTGCTCCACTCATCCCCTTGAAGTTTATAAGATATTGTCCACACTATATACAATAAGCAGATAACTCGTATTTATAATAATCACATTGATAATTGAATGAGCAAACAAGATATGCAAAAGTCATTTATATAAGATCCAGGTATTATCCCTGTGTCGAGTATTTTGATCAAATACTAGTTTGCTCCGTACATGAACTGTTAGACTTTGTTTTTATAACCATCAAGGAATACAAAGCAGAGGTGTACAGCCAATTGAATGATGTAAAATGATACAGGAAATTACCAACTAACCCTACTAATCTTTTTCTTAAAAATTATCAGGACCTAATTAAAAATGCTTTTGACAATGGTGTAATATCCAAAAAAGATTATGATTTTCTGTAGGTAGAGAACTCATAAATATCAACGTTCTATATTCTACCCAAAATTCATAAGAGCGACAAGAAACCACCAGGAAGACCTATAGTCTCAGGGATATGTAATTTAACAGAAAAGGCGAGTATTTATATTGATAACCAATTAAGGGAATTTGTGTATACATTACCTTCGTATATCCGGGATTCTATGGACATAATTGGGAAAATACAAAACATAACTGTAAAAGAGCACACCTGGCTTTGTACCTGCGATATAGAAGGACTTTACAGCAGTATTAAACATCATGTAGGACTACAGGCAGTCCGTCACTATTTGGAAATGAGAATTTAATCTGACCAAAATAACTTTATTTTGGATCTACTAAAATTCATTTTGGAAAACAATTATTTTACATTTGACAGACGATTTTTCCTGCAGATACGAGGTACGGCAATGGGGACAACATGTGCCCCCACTTATGCCAACATCTATCTGGGATGGTGGGAAAGAGAGGTCGTTTTTGTTGAGGAGAATGAGAAATTTACGAAGTACATAACTGTTTGGTTCAGATTCATAAATGACATCTTTTTGATTTGGGAAGGACAGAAATATCTGTTTATCGAATTTATGAATCATCTAAATATAAATGAAATTAATTTAAAATTAACCTATGAGATGAACATGGAGAAAATCAATTTTTAGGATCTGACCATTCTTGTTACAGAAAATAATGAGCTCACTACAGATATTTTTTTCGAAAGATAACAGCAACTAATAGTCTCCTCTACGCAACAAGCTCTCACCTACCCTCCACTATAAGAGGTGTTCCAAAAGGAGAATATTTGAGGACCAAACGGAATTGTGGTCAAACTGAAACCTTCGAAAGAAGAGCAAAAGAATTAAAGAAGAGATTATAACAGAGAGACTATAGCCACAAACTCCTAAAAAGAACATATAAAGAGACCAAGGGGACCAATAGGGACCAACTAGTTTTCCCTCAAAGAAGAACTCAACCCACCAATGATAAAGTGAGGTTTGTTGGCAGTTTTAACAGCCAGTGGAGGGATATACAAAATATATTGCAGAAGCACAGCCATATATTAAAACTAGATCCTGATATACGAGAGGTCTTAGGAGATAAGATACCTATGAGTTGGAGACGATCTAAGAATCTCAAGGATTTATTAGTTCGAAGTCATTTCGATGACAAAACTGAGATTCAATTAACCACCGGAAAAATCACAGGCTGTTATGCCTGTGGGAGATGCAAGGCTTGTAAATTTGTCAAAAAAACTAAACATTTTATTGATCGATATGATAATATTCATTACATACAATCCTTTATAAATTGTGAAACTAAAGGGACAATTTACTGTCTGACATGCACCTGTGGAATAAAATACATAGGCATGACGAGCAGGCCTCTAAAGCAGAGACTGTTGGAGCACATAGGTAACATCAGAAACGCTGAACAGGATGTCAAAAAATTTAGAAAATTAACAACAGTGGCAAAACACTTTTTGAAAACGCACCAAAGTGATCCTAATCATTTATCAGCATTTGGTATGGAACATGTCAAGTTGGGAATTAGGGGTAGTGATCTTAAACAGGAATTGTTAAGAAGAGAAGCAAGATTGATCTTTTTAATGGATACATTACAACCTAAAGGTCTAAATGAAAATACAAATGATACTGTATTTCTATAAACAGGTACTCACCTTGGGAGTGTTTCTTGTGGATGATCTGTGGGGTAGACTGGTGACACTATGTGGAAACTATATACAAAATAAACACAAAAACAAATAAAAAACAATAAATAAAATAAAAATTAAAAAATATAAAAAATAAAAAATAAAATAATAAAAAAAACAAAAAACAAAAGATAAATAAAATTACACCAAAATAGAATGAGATTATAGTCGAGTGTTCAAGTTTTGCACGTATTTTATAATAGTTTGGTATGACAATAATTGAACTAAACAGATTGTATTTATCTTCACCAGATATTACACTAAATTATATTAATACAAATAGTAGCACTTATCACAAAGCTAATTTCACTAGGGGATATTCAACATAGACCTTATAAATATAAAAGTTTAGCACAAAAAATTTAGCACGTTTATACTTTCCTTCTTTTTCACAATATTTTTGAGTATCATTATTATTTTATGCATCAATTCTCTTTATCAATATAATTGATCTATTTAATTACACGGTATCGTTTTCACCGTTTTTGATAAAAACATTTTTATAATATTTATTTACAATCTACAACCAATACTATAGCGATGCATAAACACTTATGCCTTGCATTTGGAAAAATAATTATCTTTTGCCTATCCCCATCAGTCTCTTTTTTATCATATGCCACATATAATATTTTTCCTCCCCTTAAATAAACACAAGTAGTTTGTACTTATTAAACTGTGGGTTGTAATGCCATTAAGAACCCTGTTCCCTAGAGCTCCATCACTATAACTATCAAATATGTTTAACCACATGTTCATAAGGAATATTATTTCCTATTAGCCCTGTACGGTGGAACGTAATTATTACATGTATCTCTTATAAATAAGCGTTATCCATTGGATATAATATTTTAATTATCTTTCACTTACCTAATTGTTAAGCCATTTCTCCTTTCTGCTGGATCCTAAAAGTATTTAAGTATTGATAAGAAATTTGAGACATAGCAATCAATCAGACAGTTTTCCGTTTCTGACGCTCGGATTGGTCAATTTTTATTTAAAAACCCCCGCCAAACGGACAAGCGGGTTAGCCGTGAACAAGCTATATCAGCGAAACGCGCGTTGGTTTCACTGATTCTCCCTCTTTTATGTCCAACTTATATTAGATAGTAGTTGCAATCCTATAGTTAGAACTGTTAGACTCTTATATTAACTAGAACAACGATGTGTTGAATGTCTGCAATGATTCATATCCCTAATGAAAACATGTGCCGCTAACTGAGCATAATTTGTAGCGTGTACTCACGATTCACTGCTAGGAATTGAATGAGACAGATCGGAATGATGAGCATGATTTGTTCATTTGAACAGGCACAAAAAAAATAATAAAAAATGATGTTCTGTCTCAAGAGATCGTATGAGACAAATCACATTGGGAATATACCTTGTGACAGATACATAATGTTATACACTTTAACCACTATATAACTATTGTATGTGCTCGCGATTTGCCCCATTAACATGGATGAAATAAATCTTATAAATGATGTACTTCGCTACATAGTCACAATATTATAAGTACTATGTGACAAGAGTTATAAAAACAAAGTCTAACAGTTCATGTACGGAGCAAACTAGTATTTGATCAAAATACTCGACACAGGGATAATACCTGGATCTTATATAAATGATCTTTGCATATCTTGTTTGCTCATTCAATTATCAATGCGATTATTATAAATACGAGTTATCTGCTTATTGTATATAGTGTGGACAATATCTTATAAACTTCAAGGGGATGAGTGGAGCAATAATCAGATTAGTCTATTACGGAGGATTTCAATTTGATCGATTAATCTCCTTTAACCTCACACTTGCCGTAATACTTATTATAATGTAGACTGCCAATTTATAGACACAACTAAGGCTAGTCTGACTTTAATAACCCGGACGGAACTCCGAATACGGCATTGTCCTCTTAATGAAGTTCTATTTTAGATTCTTAAGAAAATGTATAATAAATCTCCACTATATGAGCAGGAACAACCTCTTTTCTACGGAATAGGAGGTTTTGGAATTTAGATTATTGATTTTGAATTTAGGATCAAGCTACTCGATATACTCTCACGGGATCATAATTTTCTTTACCCGTAGAAATTACAAATTACAGAGACTATTGAAGGGACAATCAATTTATTTTAATCACTTGTATTTTAATTTCACACTATTTGAATTTATATTTCGCTGTAATTTTATAAGTAATGAATAAAAGTTATATATTAATATTGGAGACCTTTACATAATCCCTATTCCAGTATATGGATGTGAATAGTGCATCTCATCAAAACCCTTCCTTTTCTTTTCTCCTTTCCTCAGTCTGTCCCTGTTTCCTGTGCCCATCCTTCTGGGCACCGGATCAGTTTGTACTGACTCCTTATTTTGCACCCCTCTCTTCAAGTTATACCCAGGGCCGGATTTCCCGCTAGGCAACCTAGGCAACTGCCTAGGGCCTAGCGGTCCCCAGAGGGCCCAGTCAGGACTGGCGGTGAGCGGGGTAGGCAAGGCGGAGAAGTGCTCCCCTCCGCCTGCCATACTTCTCTGTCCGCCGACATAGTAAAAGAGACTGCGGCCGGAAACAGACTTTAAAAAAAAAAAAAAAACAGTCACGTGATCGCATGATAGGTCCCGGCAGTCTCTCCTCTTCATTCAGGGGAAACAGAGAGGAGGAGAGACTGCTGGGACCTGTCATGCGATCACGTGACTGTTTTTTTGTTTTTTTTTAAAGTCTGTTTCCGGCCACTGTGTGAGGACTAACCGAGGAGCTGCGTGGTGGAGAAAAAAGAAGACAGGAAGACAAGAAGACCAGAAGACAGAAAAGTGGAATACAAAAGAGAAAAAGACAGGTAAGTAAAACGGAGGCACATAGTGTGAGGTGATAATGAAGGGGCACAGAGGTGACACAGTGAGAGGGACACAGAGGTGACACAGTGAGAGGGACACAGAGGTGACACAGTGAGAGGGACACAGAGGTGACACAGTGAGAGGGACACAGAGGTGACACAGTGAGAGGGCACAGAGGTGACACAGTGAGAGGGCACAGAGGTGACACAGTGAGAGGACACAGAGGTGACACAGTGAGAGGGCACAGAGGTGACACAATGAGAGGGCACAGAGGTGACACAGTGAGGGGGAACAGAGGTGACAGTGAGAGGGCACAAAGGTGATATTTTGAAGGGACAAAAGTGGCAATAAATGGGCACAGTGTGATGATTGAGGGACAAAAGTGACAAGGGCACATCCTTGGATTTATGCGTATTATTTTTGCAAACAACTTAATTTAATATTAATATTTAATATTTCTGTTCTGACTTAAATACTTATTAGGTTGTTTTGACCCAACTACTTAAAAAAACAGGACTGCTCGGTAATTATTTAGGGGTGCCTTTTTCTGCAGCAGGGTGGCCTTGCTCTTTTCACATGTTAGGTACGCCCCCAAAGAGGCAAGCCACACCCCCACCTCCTTTGGCGGCGTGCCGCCGCTGCGCGGCGGCACATGCTTTCACATCTTCTTAACTATAGGGGTATATGGTAGGCATGCGGCGGCACATGCTTTCACTTCTACGTAACTATAGGGGTATATGGTAGGCTGCAAAAATATAGTGCTATGGATTGTTTCAGGGAGGGGGCCCAAAAACAGTATCCTGCCTAGGGCCTTATGAGGTCTAAATCCGGCTCTGGTTATACCCACCACGCACGTCATAGATGCTGGTTTGGCTATTCATTGATGTGTATTGTACAGTTTTTTGTATATTAAATTGAACTGTATTATACTGTATTGTACTGTAATGTTGCACTGTTTTACTTTCTGTAAGGCACTGTGGACCCTTTGTCGTGCATTATAATTGAAACATAATGATAATATTAGGCTTATTTGATGGTAATTTGCTGTGATTATGGCTTCTCTCCAGAATATGTTTGGAAGATTGGCTCCCATTAGTATACTTCTTGTCATCTCCACAAGAGTACAGTGCTTTCATTTTGCAACTCTTGTGTGTAAGGTACAGTTGTTTGGTGTTCAATAACCTGCTCCTTATGATTGTGGTACTCTTCTCATAATCTAATCCAATATCAACTTGTAGCATTTGCAAGCTAGCACTAGAATGTGTTACATGATATATGATGCTAAGAGTATTTAAAGTGTTTTACATTTGTGCTTCATTAGATGTTTAGAGTATTTGGACACATTTCTTTTCATCTAGGGTAACTCTTCCCATCGTCCCTTACATATCATTATGGGTCAATTCTAATGGATAACTTGTTCTGTTCTGAACTTACTTGTAGCGTTTTACTTTTAGGAAGCAGATGCATTTCATACTGTTGGAAAGCAAAATAATGGAAACACTCTGTTTTAGTGACTAACTTGTGTTATTACAACATTAAATTCTGGATTTTATGGAGAGTAGTCTGTACTACATGTAGCCAGAATCTATACATATATTGTATCTGTAAATGGGAAAATAGTAGACTTGTCTTGATTACAAAGTTGACAGATAATAGTGCCCATCTAGCATAGGCAACTATTAATTTATTTGGTGCATTCCGGGACAGTGTCCAAAGTTAATGTCTTTCATGAAAAACATTGTCTCAGAAAATCATATAATTACTGCAACTTGATTAACTGCAGAACTCAATCATCACTGTTTCCAGAAAAAAAACCAGTTTGAGAGTTTCACAAAGCCAAAGTACAGTAGAGCTGTGATTGCCAAACCACTCATTACAGACCATAATGCAAGTAACATTTTCTCATTTATATCAGTCTATTTAGTTTCAAAACCTTTTATCACTGGCTATGAGGTCCTAAATCGATACACCAGTTTGATGAGCAGTGTTTTGAAAACTTAAAAAACAACTGTTATATTGAATATGCTGGCGTTTTATTTGCAACAGCCTATGCAGATACTTTTGCCTTGCCTGTCATTCTCTTCCATTGCTAATTTTTCCAAATGGCTGGTTTTGATATAATAAAAATACTATGAATTCTGCTTTTACTTCAATAATATATCCAGCCTTAAAAGTTAGTTTATTTCTCTTTCTGCCCTGATTTCCTACCTGCGATTGTATTTTGTTAATTCCTTTTATCAAAGTGGGTCCTGATTCTGGTCTAGTTTCAACAGCATTCACTAAAGCTTCATATGATTCAGGAAGGCTGAAGAGGAATAAAGTTGAAATCTTCAATGTTCTCTCTGATTCTACTCAACTGCGCTGACATTTCTAGATTTGCAGTGATTTGAAGTTATGTTCTCTTGCTTTTCCAGATTTTGAAGTATGTAAAATTTTCATAACAGGTATAGTTTACTTTTTAAATTTAATCTTCTGTACATTATCTTTCTGCTTTGATTTTGCTATCTTATGTAAATCAGTAGATCATCTTCACCAATAAGGCTATTACTGCGTTACACTGCCTATATCTCGTATTGCAGTCCTAAATATTGCTTTCATGTTTCTCTATTGAGAACTTCCCACAGGTCACCCTTACATAGAAATGGTTCCTCTTTGTTAGTTGTTAATTATTGCTCAGTTGTGATGCCCAATTTTAAACCATACTTGCCACCTTTGGAAATTTGGTTTCTGGGAGGTCTGGGGGGCAGGTGGACGTGTGGGGGAGGGGCTCGGAGAATTGCTTCCGTGCCCCCTAACCTGTCATTGCCATTTTCGGCTTATACCAACAGGGGGGGGAGCCACAATGATGCAGGAATTGCGTCACTAAGCTCCACCACGACATTTAATTTACCGAACGGCCGGGATCTGGGAGGTTGCCCTGCACTCCCAGAAGTCTGGGAGGACTCCCAGAAATTCGGGAAAACTGTGCATAATCAGACTACATTAATGCCATGACCTGTTAGAATACTGATCGGTAGTTCAAAATCTTTATAAATGAGGACACATGGATAAACTTGGGAAGCAAAAACTCAGCCACATTTGGGGAAAACATAACTATAAAAATATGACTTGTCTAACACATCCAAACAGAGGAATAACAGCATATCAGAAGGAGGATGGAGAAAGCAAAGGGTCACCAGAAGCATGTTGCGATCACATTGTGCAAAATGACCACAGTTCAAATGTACATAGAATTATGGATCAGTATAGCTGCATTTGTGGCGGAAAAGCACTATACACTTGCAGAGGAAAGGCATTCCTGGCAAATTGCGTAGTGTAGGCGCATTTCTGCTTTTTGTTTTGTAAAGCAGTCTAGAAATTAGATTTCAGTTTAAAGAGCATGAGTTCACAGGTGGCAGAGATGGGGTCTTGCTTTATAATTTAAAGGAAAACCTATGTTGCACTTATATGTCGCACTATGATGGAAAAACATTCCAGAAGCACTTAGCAAAATAAAATAGAAATGCGTCAAACACAAATGCCACCTGTAATTATGACAGTCTTCAGACTCTCCTAATTAATTTAAGCCATATAAGGCTAAACAAAGTATTAAGAAGAAAAAGTCAATTGAAATATAAGGAATGGTGCTAAAGGGGTATGCGGTTGGACTTGATGTGAAGTTTGCGCAGTGCACTTTAAAATTTTGTCACCTCTCTATACAGTGAGGCCAATTCCTAGTTTGTGGAGGTGACTCCAGAGAGTATGGAATAAAATTGAACAATTGAGGTGCAATGAGGCAAAACCTAGACGCACTATGGAATAATTGGTCTTTTCTAATGAATCATGCATCAGAGTCAAAAAATTGCTCTGTAGCTATTACAAGTGTACTGCAGTGGTTCTTAACCTTTTTGGCAGCGGGCACCCCTTTGATTTGAGAATATTTTCTTCACAGCCCTTGAAAACATAAATTTATTTAAAAATACATTTACATACATGTTTTTAAAATCCAGCGTAAAATTGAAACAAAAGGCAGATACAGTTAGCTGCGCGGTTATTAAGGAAGTAAAGTGTTTCTGTGCAAAATCCAAGCAAATATGGTACAGAAATCTTTACTCTTTTTTGCTTGCACTTTTACATTTATGTGGTTTTTGATCTTTGTTTTTATATTCAGATGAAAATCCCATCTTACATAGGTATGTGCCCCAACACCTCTGGTGCACCGTGGGGTCACTGTCATTTCACACCAATCTTTTTGGACACTGGTTTAACTAATTACTTGTATAATGTACAAATTTAGATGTAAAAAAGATTTTATTTTAGTGATAACTGGCCTTCCCCCCCTAAGAAATGTTATCTCACACCCCTAGGAGTGCATGCACTCTTGTTTAAGAACAACTGATCTTTAGGTACAGTTTGTTTATATTTTAATTTTATGTGCCATGCAATATGAAATTATGTCAACAATTTTAGTATAAAGATTGTACATCTCTATTTTTTCAGTGTTGAATCATTATTTTATTTTGGTACATCTGTTGCTACTATAAAGCATATATTTCAAAGAACTGACATTGGTTATGATCCATGCTATGTAGCCAGAGAGTCTTGCATGATTTAAAGATGTGTTGATGCTTCAAATTATCATCTTTTTAACCATGGTTTAGACGAGGGATTACAACAGATGACAGATGGTTTTTATTACACGCTTGAACATTTGAATAAAAGACTAATTAAAATGCAGCTAGCAGTGGGCCTCTTACATTTTATATTTCTAACAACAATTTGAATCGTGAAGTCCTCCCCTCATTTACAGGAACGTTGGATATTTATATTTGGAGTAAGTAACTATAATATTATACTGATAAATTAAGCCAACAAATGAAGACATAGGGCCTGAGTCATTAAGGAGAGTAAAGCATAAAAAAGGAGTAACTTTGTATCTGTTGCATTGGAGGGGGAGGTAAATGTAAAATGTGGGGACAGATTTATAGCTGGGGTAGTGCATGTCCTAGATGAACTTTAAATTTCAGTGTACAAATAAAGCTATTAAGTATTTGTGTGCTAGATGAAAAAACAGTCAGTATTTAACTTATGTGCAAAACAATAAACTGATTTGCACCCCTTGCATTGTAACATGGTTTGTCCCAGAGAACATTTACTCCTTTTTTTGCCTTAATGACTCAGGCCCATAGAATCTGGAAAAATTTGGCTACAAACATAGTATTATTATTATAGAATAAGACACTGATGTTGCATCGATATAGCATTGCCATGTGTCTCAATTTTCCCAGGACAGTTGTGGTTTGTCCTTGGAAATATTTACATTTGGTTTTCCTTCAGTTTAGACCCTTATTACTCATAAATTAACATGAGCAATGCCAATATGATTGTTTTAAGTGTCTGACAGTTAACAGAAAGCAGAGGGTTGATGTTATAGAAGAAATACAATGTATATAACATGCATCCCGTTTGATGCTTCAGAACTATGGAAGCTACATAGCTTTAACAGTTGCAGCATTCAGGGTACCAGGAACTCTAAAGGAATAGTTATAAGGTTCCCTGCCATTCAATACTTATTTCCCAAAATTTGAAGTCCTGTTAAGCCCAAAGTACCAGGACATATGGGAATATGTTTGTACATCTTTAACCTTAACTGCAAAATAAAATGATGAATGGAGTGTATAATATGGCCTGAGCGATCAGATTTTATATCAGAATTATGGGGCAGAACCATTAAAGACTGAAAGGTGAGAGCAGGGCCACCAAGAAAGTGGGGGGGGGGGGGGCGGGTACTAATTACCCGAGCCCAGGCATGTCAGCGGGCCCGCCCCGGGCCCTAGTGCCGACGATTTTTTTTCTTTTCTTTTTTTTTGGGGGGGGGGGCTCGGTCATTGGGTGGGGGGAGCAGGGTAGTTAAAATAAAAAAAAAAACATACTCACGTGATCACGGCGCCGGCATCCCTCCTCTCTGCTCCTCTGTGCTCCATTGCTCCAGACTGACTGAATGCTGGGTGGGACATCATCATGTCCCGCCCAGCATTCAGTCAGTCTGGAGCAATGGAGCACAGAGCAGCAGAGAAGACCAATAAAGAAGAGAGAACAAAAGTTAAAAAACGAGGGGGGGCTCTGATGGGTTAAAAAACAAGGGGGGGGCTCTGATGGGTTAAAAAATGAGGGGGGCTCAGAGGGGTTAAAAAACGAGGGGGGCTCTGATGGCTTTAAAAACGAGGGGGGCTCTGAGGGGGTAAAAAATGAGGTAGGGCTCTGATGGGTTAAAAAAACGAGGAAGGCTCTAATGGGTTAAAAAACGAGGGGGCTCTGATGGGTTAAAAAATGAGGGGGGGCTCAGAGGGGTTAAAAAATGAGGGGGGGCTCAGAGGGGTTAAAAAACGAGGGGGGGCTCTGATGGGTTAAAAAATGAGGGGGGCTCAGATGGGTTAAAAAATGAGGTGAGGCTCAGATGGGTTAAAAACAAGGGGGGCTCTGATGGGTTAAAAAATGAGGGGGGTTCTGATGGGTTAAAAAATGAGGGGGGCTCAGAGGGGTTAAAAAATGAGGGGGGCACAGAGGGGTTAAAAAACAAGCGACAAGCAGCATGGCACAGGGGGTTAAAGAAAAGAGGGACAAGCAGCATGGAGGGCGCAGTGTGATCATAAGGGGGCATAGCGTGGTGATGATAAAGGGGCACAGTAATGTGTGTGTGATGGCACAGAGCTTTTGGCAATGTAGTGTGTGTGAGGTAGATGGTGGCTATTTAATGGCTGCTATTTTGTTTGCGGGGTAATGGGAATACTATTTTAATGTTGGGGCTGGAGGAAGGCCTAATTATTAATCATGGATGCTATTGATATAACGGTGGGACTGGCTGTAATTTTCTAAATGTAGCCATTTTTTTCTCCAACATTCCAGAATCCAGACAAGCCGCAACTAAAGAAACCAGCAGCCACATGGGGTAAAAGTGAGAAGAACAGGTAGGACAGAGCAGCATAGTGTGTGAAATGTTGTGATTCTAGTAGGGACAATGCCAATGTTTGGTAAGTGTTTGGTGAGCCCAGTGGGCGCAGGCCAAGACTAAACTCTTTCTGTACACATTGCATTCTTCCTATACTACACAAGGGTGCTAGATGTCCTAAAAGTCAGGAGTGCTTGGACAAATGTCACGCTCCAGGGAATTCAGGACCTAGTGATTTTGTTGTGCTAGCCATGCCCCAATGACGCATTGCCATGCCCCCAATTGTGTGACCACACCCCTGAAAAATTTTGCGTCGCCGTAAAGCGGCGCAATTTTTTTTTCCTTACTCAACTATAAGCGGGAGCCCCATCAATTTGTTGTACCGGGGCCCTGAATTCCTCTTGGCAGCCCTGAGTGAGAGACAACGAACCAGCAGATTGAAAGACCAGATACACTATTGATCTTTTATAGAGGTCTGTGTGCCATCCACCATACCTCTCAGATGCAGGCAGGCATATGTTCCAGAAACACGTACAAAGTCTGCATAGGAACATTTCAAGGTACACACTTTCTAGCTATGCACATAACGATTTTGCGCAAGATATGCTACGCAAACTATTAACGTCCCACTCTAAATTAGCCCCTGTTTCCAGTAGTCTGGGCAGGAAAACCGAGCCTACACTTTTTCCACTTATAGTTAGCACACACCTTAGCTTAGTTAAAGGCCCACACAGCATCTTGTGCTGTTGACTGCTTATACAGTTCCAGGTTAGTGAATGCTCTGGACATTATACCATTATAATACAGGCATGTACACATTAATTTACAGTTACACAAAATAAACAGACTTAACGGTAAATGAATGTGGTGTACCACAAATAGGAATTTAGAAGAATATTATTATTATTATTATTATTATTATTATTATTAACTTATATAGCACTAATCATATTATGTAGCTCAGTGCATAGAATATGTAATCATTCACATCAGTCCCTGCCCCTTTGGAGCTTTAAGTCTAAACTAACTACGATATACAAACACACAATAGGGTCCATTTTGACAGAATCAAATTAATTTAGTAGTATGTTCTTAGACTATGGGAGGAAACCCAAGCAAAAGGAGGAAACCCATGCAATAGGGACAACATATGAGGTGAAGCAGCAATGCTATCTACAGTGCCACTATGTTGACCAATATTAGATTAATATGTAGTTCAGTTGAGATTGCAATATACTTTATGGTTAATTAAAGTGTCTAATCCTGACTACAACAAGCTGGATGTATAAAATTTGTTTCATATAGAGGCACATGATCAGCGCCTCTATATGCAATGAGAGTCAAAGAAAGCAAGATGGTTAGCGCACTTGCAGAACTCCCATCAATTGAATGAAGTTGTACTTGGTGTATCCAAAATGTGTAGAAAAAAGCATATGAGCTTTTGATGCATTCAATAGGGCTACAATAAATTAGAGTCCTGCTGAAAGTGTATGTATTTGTATACGCTTTTCACCACTTTTCACCAGCACCATGTGCTGAGCAGGGCTCCATACATTTGATGGAATGATTCCTGTGAACATGCAGATTGAATGTAGGGGTGTGCACCGGGCACTTTTAGGGTTTTGGGTTTTGGGTTCCGATTAGCTTGAGGTTTTGAGTTCTGATTTGTTTTGCCAAAACACCTGACGAAAGGTTTTGGTTCTGATTTCGGGTTTTGGGTTCTGATTTATTTTTTAAAAAGCATAAAAAGCGCTAAAATCCTGTTTTTTTGTTGTTTTCTACTCCTACGCTATTATTAACCTCAATAACATTCAATAACAATCATTTCCACTAATTTCCAGTCTATTCTGAACACCTCACAATATTGTTTTTAGTCCAAAACGTTGCACCGAGGTAGCTTTCTGGACTGTGTAGTGGAGTGGGCCCGGCAGAGCCGTAACTAGGGTGGTGCGGGCGGTGCCATCGCCCAGGGCGCAAGCCCAAGGGGGCGCAGCAGCCGCCCCTACCTTCCCCTCTGTGGTACAGACCGTTGGCACAGTAAAAAAAAAAACACGGCCGTGTTAATACAAAAAAAAAAAGCAAAAAAAAAACAAACCAGTCACCTGATCTCGCGGCAGCTCCCGGCAGTCTCCTCGCTCCCACTGCATGTCGGGCGTGATGACATCATTTTCAGGATTCGGCGAGGAGCGCTGCTCGGCATAAGTCGTTTCCTCAGAGGCAAGGAGCTACAGACGGAACATCTGTCAATATATCGTCTGGTCTATGCTGGCTACAAGGGCTTGATTAACAGCACAGCTTTGGACTCCTAAGTAAGGTACCCATTTATTGGCGCTATATCTGCACCAGGCATTGCTATTCCATCAGAGGTGATCTGTATGGGAAGCAGGACCGACTGTATTACCGACAGCCCTCACGACGCACATAGCTGTGCTTATTTCTGGATAGGCTTTGACTTTAGGCAGATTGTCTGATATTAACAGCTTCATAACAACATATTCGACTGTGTTTCCGTTCATCCGAGTCAGGTACACTGATTTATTCAACAACAGAGGTATCTATTTGGTCCATGTTCTTTCAGCCCATTGTGGCAAATGCAAATTATGTATTCTAATCGGCTGCAACATATTTGACACAGCAACAGAGGAGCTTTTATCTGTTTATACGTGGGATGTGTTTATTCTCTGAAGACTGACATTGTTCATTATCCTACCAAGTCACCTAAGATCTGTATTGTGACTAATCATCTATAGGAGACCCAATAGCATGGGCAAGGAGTCTTGCAACTAAGGAGTTCTCTGATATTGTATGTTATTTTAAGTATTTTATGCTGAATGCTTTTTATATACTTTAAATGTACCTTGGGGATGTTTATGGCCATAATCATTGTGTATGTTAATAAGTGCACATTTTTTGAATAAATACCACTTGTGTTATACCTAGCGCTTTATTTCCTTTTGTGATTGTATACATTTATATAGGTCTGGAGCCTATCTAGAGCTGCTGGTATACACTCTATCGGTCTAATTAGCGCCCAGCTTTATCTATTCAATAATTTATATTGTGTGGGCAAGTATTGTATTTATATTATGTGTGGGCAAGCATTGTATTTGTAATGTGTATGGGCGCAGGCATTGTATTTGTATTGTGTGTGTGTGTATGGGCGCAGTCATTGTATTTGTATTGTGTGTGTGTGTGTATGAGCGCAAGCATTGTATTTGTAGTGTGTGTGTGTATATATATATATATAATTAGATAGCTATATGTATATAGATATATATATCATGCATTTACAAATATGTGTAGCAGAATTCTTTCAGTAAAGTGCTAGCCACACCCCCACATTAGGTTGGCCACACCCACTTGGCAAATGTCACTCCCACTTTGATGGGGGGCGCCGGTGCCCTGTCTCACCCAGGGCACTGAAATGTCTAGTTACGGCACTGGGGCCCGGTACCCAATTTGGTAACGGGGCCACAATACCTCCGCCTTCAAATGGTCTCAATTCCACTGCACAGCTGCCTGCTCCTACATCCTCTGCAGCATATACAGGGTGTAGTTCGAGCGTGTCAATACCTCTTGTTTTTGACGATGACAGGTCATTTTTATTAATTTTGGATTTGGCAGCAACAGTCACCTTTTTTTAATATCTGATACGCATCTATCTGGACTGCGTAGTGGAGTGGCCCCGGTACCCAATTTGGTACCGGGGCCACAATATATCACCCTCAACTGGTCTGAATTCCACTGCACAGCTGCCTGCTCCTACATCCTCTGCAGCATATACAGGGTGTAGTTCGAGCGCGTCAATACCTCTTGTTTTTGACGATGACAGGTCATTTTCATTAATTTTGGATTTGGCCCCAACACTGAATGTAGTTTAATATCTGATACGCATCTATCTGGACTGCGTAGTGGAGTGGCCCCGGTACCCAATTTGGTACGGGGGCCACAATACCTCATCTAACTGGTCTAAATTCCACTGCACAGATAAAAGCAAAGAACATAGTATTAGAAATGGCAGTTCCTCTTTTTTGGAACTATAAAAACAAAGAACATAGTAATAGAAATGGCAGTTCCTCTTTTTTGGAACTACAGAAACAAAGAACGTAGTAATAGAAATGGCAGTTCCTCTTTTTGGAAACTACACAACAATGACCGTAGTAATAGAAAACTGGCAGTTCCTATTTTTTGGAACTACAGAAATTATGAACGTAGTAATAGAAATGGCAGTTCCTCTTTTTGGGAACTACAGAAACAATGAATGTAGTAATAGAACTGGCAGTTCCTATTTTTTGGAACTACACAAACAATGACCGTAGTAATAGAACTGACAGTTCCTATTTTTTGGAACTACAGAAAGAATGAACGTAGTAATAGAACTGGCAGTTCCTATTTTTTGGAACTACACAAACAATGACCGTAGTAATAAAACTGGCAGTTTCTATTTTTTGGAACTACACAAACAATGACCGTAGTAATAGAACTGGCAGTTCCTATTTTTTGGAACTACAGAAAGAATGAACGTAGTAATAGAACTGGCAGTTCCTATTTTTTGGAACTACACAAACAATGACCGTAGTAATAGAACTAGCAGTTCCTATTTTTTGGGAACTACAGAAACAATGAACGTAGTAATAGAACTGGCAGTTCCTATTTTTTGGAACTACAGAAATAATGAACGTAGTAATAGAATTGGCAGTTCCTCTTTTTGGGAACTACAGAAACAATGAACGTAGTAATAGAACTGGCAGTTCCTATTTTTTGGAACTACAGAAATAATGAACGTAGTAATAGAAATGGCAGGTCCTCTTTTTTTGGACTGCAAGAATATATTGCTCTATAATATTTTTTATACTTTTTCAATTATTTTTTTATATTTTTTTAATCTTTTTTTTAATATTTTTTAGAGATTTTTTTTTTAAAAGATTTTTGGCTGATTAACAAATTGCTATGGACAAATGAAACAAATACAGGACAAAAGCACCACTGGACTCAGCAGCACAGACACTGGCCAAAGCACCACTGGAATCAGCAGGACAGAGCACTGGAAAAAGTACTACTGCACTCAGCAGGACAAAGCACCACTTGACTAAATAAATCAGCAGGACAGAGCACTGGACAAAGTACTAATGCACTCAGCAGGACAAAGCACCACTTTAGTAAAGTTATCAGCAGGACAGAGCACATCAACCTCCCTCTTCACTAACCACAGGGAGAATGAAGATGGCGGCCGCGAGCTGGGCATTTATGAGATCCGAGTCTCGTGAGATCCGACGCGAGACTTGGATGTCATAGCCTCGGTTTGACTTCATTTGGCGCCGGGAAGTTCCCGTCGGATCCGCACTGTCCGGGTGGGCTCGGATTAGCGAAATCCGAGCCCGCTCATCTCTAATTGAATGTAGACACTCTAATGTAACAAACCTAAAAAACAACAGTATTCCTGTCTCTGGCATCAGGCTAATCTAAAGCCAAAGCTTATAATGTTACCCCAAAATATGTTGATTTGGCAGTAAAATGGTAAGCAATAGAAAACTGCTAAATGTATGATCATTTTAGACTTATATTTCTAGACTGGTTTATTATATAAGCCAGTGACTTGTGCACATTGATAAAAAAAAACAAATATAGTTCTTCTATAACTTGACTGAGAGACAGCAGATAATATATGATGCTTTATAAGTGCTATGCTTTAGGGTCAAGAGAAGAGTGCTATGGAGTTGGCACAATGTCAGGGGTGGGCTGGGCCAGACAGTCAAGGACCATTTTGTATAGTACTTGGTGGATGGCCTCTCCCTTGAACCAATCACTTTCTTCATTTGGCTGCGGATCTTATGATCTGTCCCTTCCTCTCTCCACTATGTATGGCTGTATCGACGTAAGAGACCCAGTGTCACATGGGACACACCACATGACAGGTGCCGTCCCATGTGTGCAGAGCACCAAGAGAGGCAGAAGAGTCTGCCTCTCCTATACAGCGTGGATGGAGCAAGGAAAGGTGAGGCAAGGATGGGTATTTTAATATAATGTGTGAGGGAAGAAAGGGGGATCTTAATACTATGTGTGAGGGAATGGAGGGGGTCTTAATATAATGTGTAAGAAAATGGAGGGGGATCTTAATATTATGTGTGAGGCAATTGAAGGGGTCTTAATATAATGTGTAAGGGGATGGAGGGGGTCTTAATATAATGTACAAGGGAAGGGGGAGAGGTATGTTAATATTATGTGTGAGGGAAGTGAGTGGGGGTTCTTAATATACTGTGTGAGGTAGGCTATTTAGTTTAATGGGGGAGTGTAGGTGGGGGCTAATTATTTAATGTGTGCTATTTTATGTGTGGGGTGATGGTGGGGCAATTTAATTTAGTATTGGGGATATTTAATTTAATAGTGGGGGCTGTCAATTTAAAATGCAGTAATATGACCTTTAATTCAATGCGTGGGTGGTTTGGGAGATATAATTTGTATGTTGGGCTGTGTGGGGGAAAGGCATCCTATTTATTAAAGGTGAATATCAATTATTTAATGGCAATGATGTTTGTGGGAATTATTATTGCCGGGGTCGGGGATTCTCTATTGCAATTTGGGTGGGAGGTAGGCTATTAAGTTTATGGTGGACTGTGGGTCAGAGCTAATTATTTAATAGTGGGTGCTATTAATTTATTTGTGGGGTGATGGCAGGCTGGTTGGAAGGAAAAAGTTATATTTATCAATTGTGAATACAATTATTTTAATGGTGGGCTGGAGGGCAGCCGAATTATAAAATGTGGGTACTATTGATTTAATGCGAAGGCTGGTTGGAGTTTTCTAAATTTGACAAAAGAGTGACAAGAACAGGTAGGAGTCAGCCAACTGTCCTAAATCTGGTGGAGCAGTTCCAAATTTGGGTGACTGTCTCGCTTATTCAGGATTTGATCAGACAACAAGAACAATTGAGAGGTATGATCTGCTTCACACTGTCCTGCTCATGAAGGCAGAGCTGCGTGCTCCTAACAGTAATGCCTGTGTGCTTGTCTAAAATGTGTCAAAAATTATAATCGTGTTACATCATAGGGGCATACAATGGTAACTATTGTACAAAGCCAAGCCCAGAGTCATCAGGTAATTATTATTTATGCCATGGTCCTTTTACCAACATTATCATTTTATAATTGGGGATAAATTCATAGAATATAGGATCAATTTATCTCCTTTCTGCTTCCTCCAGTTTTATAGAGGTCTGTGTGCCATCCACTCATACTCTAACCATTTTCCCAGGCCTTCAACATTTCGAAAACTAACAATAATTATCTTAGGGTTTTCATAAAAAGGCATGCATGCAACACGTGTGGTGTGTGTGTATATATATATATATATATATATATATATATATATATGAAACGAGAGAGAAGAAAATACACTTGTTGCCATGGTAACACAGAAGCGCCATGACGGCTTCCGGTCATTCCGAGTGGCTGGTGTTTTATTTATCCTTTTCAACACAATAAGATCCTGGATCTATTTTATTGGTGTTAAGGGAATCTATCAGGATCATTTTGGTCCTGGGCTAATTTATTATAATCATACTACACTATTGTGCGCCTCCTCCTCTACACTCTGTTTCCATGTGTATATATATATATATATATATATATATATATACTTGGATGCATGCACTCAATTTCAATTAATCGCAAGCAAACACATCAAGGAGGTGTGTATAGTCCATTAGGCATATCTATAATTGTTTGAGAGAAGCAAACAGACCAGCCCCAGCCAGAAAAGCAAAAATTTACACAGTACGAAAAAGAATAAAACAGGTAATACCTTACAAAATATTTCCTGCCCAACGATCTTTTCATATATATATATATATATATATATATATATATATATATATATATATATATATATCTATATTATCACTGAAGCTTGGCACTCCTAGGCAAGAACAATATATGCATCACCTTGATGCCCCCCTCAGTACGTCTCTTTTAAAGAAAGGTACCAAATAACAGTTCCTGGTGAAGCTGCCCTCAAGGATTTCAATCAAACAACTGTGTTGTAAAGAAGTTGTTTTAATCCATTGTGATCCAACGTTTCAATTTGCAACTTTTCTCAGGGACATTGTGTTCCCTGAGTGCCACCTCACCAGGAACTTTTATATATATGAGTTTTTAACAGTCACAATTGAATGACAGAACCTGGCATCATTACCATTGTGCATCTAATGTAATACAGTGCACATGGCTCCTTGGGAGCTGCTTACACATAGTTAATCAACCAAATGTTAATTATTTCAATGTCTATTATTATTATGTATACTTAGTAATAGGGTTGGTGTAGCTTAGAGATGTGAAGCTCCGGAGGGGGAGGGAATTGGAAATATTGGGGAAAAAAGTTTTACAAAATATGTATTTTAGAATGATTGATTGATGATTAGAATGATGAAAAACTATGCAATAGAAACACTTGTATGTAAGACTATATGTAATAATCATTCACACAATTATTACAATTTCTGTACACTCAGGACAGACAGTACAACTTTAATATTCAAGATTCATTCTGTTACTAGGTGGTCACTGCCACTTTCACGGAAATATGATTTTGAGTACTTGCTCTATTGTGTTTAATTTGGCAGCTATTATGCTTCTATTATGTAGAGATTAGGTAACATGGTACTTATCGCCCGATGTTCAAACATTTCAAAGAAGAATGAATAAGTCTAAAGGCTTTGGAGATTGAACCTACATCCTCCTGGCCCTATGAGCTTGCGATCCAAAGGTACAGAAGCAGCACAAAGTAGCTGAAAGCATAGTTTTATATTAAAATGAAAGGGTTCCATTTTTGTTTGAATTCAGTATAATCAATATTTTAGCTGCATTAGTATAGTTTATGGAATTTATAACTGAGCTCCTACTGATCTAATGTTTTGGGAAATAACTCCCTGCATATCTATCTTCATTGCTAAGGTTAATTAAGTTATTCAGTTAATTCAGAGAAAGCCTCTAATCTTCATCCATTTATTACTTTGCACATGTAGTAGCTTCAATTATATATATAGTATGAAAAATAGCCATTAAACAACATTTTTCACCCTCAGCGAAATGGTGCGGCCATCTCTACAATATGGAAACATTTAGACAATGCAAATTCTGAAAAAAATGATGTCCAAATACATTTTTGTATGCAAGAATTGTCCTGCAGACATCAAAAAATCCTTTATTGGTGTAAGTGATACAGTAAATGATGTCTAGAGAACCACTCCTGATTTGTTGCCCAGCTATTAGCTAACAAGGCTTACAGGAGCTTAGTTCATTTTACATTGCGAGCTCCATGGGAATGGTCCATTCTATGTGTTTATTTGTTTATTTTCACTTTATGGTTTACCATCTTCTTATTGGATTATGTCAGACCAAGAAAGAAAGATTTTAGGAAGTATGTATTATGTGGGCTGCATTTATTAAATATTTATGTGGCAAAATATATTATCCATGGTGGCATTAACTAAGATTACTGTGATAACATTGGAATTAGTTTATACATCATCTACATAATCATCATCATCATAAACATTTATTTATAAGGCACCACATATTCCACATACAAAAAGGCTACGTGAATACAAAACAAATAAATACCAAGGCACAAATTAACAAAAATACATGTAATTAACATAGTACTAAGCACACTACTGCTTACCTTATGCAGTGTACAATGTAACAGGGACATTCTGACATTACAAACAGGAGACAACGGGTAGAGTGGATCCTGCTCATGAGAGCTTACATTCTAGAGAGAAAGGATAGACTGAAGGAGTAGACAGGGCAGAGATGCAAGAGACGGAGCAACTGCCAGTACAGGATTCTTTTTTGGTATAAAAGGGTTATGATAACAGAGGGCAGTAATTGACCCCAGAACATTTAAGTGCCTAGGTTGTGTTAAAAAAATTAACAGTTGAGCCTTGCAAGAGTTAATATTGCTGCGTCTGTTTGTTATAGTTGACCAGCTAATCAGAAAGGGTGTTGGGGGGATAGCCTGAGCTGCGGAGGTTTTATAAGGATAGGAATAGTCTGGTTACATTCTCTTGCCACTGGAAATTCCTCCGTGTCAGGTTGCTGTGTGACTTTTGGTGGTGTAAGCTTTATTTTTTATTATTTTCAAATTTTCTGTATCTTGCCACCATGATATCTTTGTTAATTAATTTGGGTTTTGTCTCTTATTTTTGTATTTTGTCTTAACTTCTGTCTCTTTTTTTCTTCCTACTTATGCAACTTATTTTCCATTTTTCTTTCTTTCCCTTTTCTTTCTTTCGAACTGCCTCCGGTGTTTTTCCTCATTCATTGCTGTTTTTCTCTATTCTCTTCCTCTGGCTCACTGGCATTAACATCCACACTTCCCCCCTCTCTGCCTCTTAGAGATTCCATCAGCTTTCCTCTGCCATTCGCGTCGCCCCTCCCCCCAGTGTCTGCCAGTTTTCTGTCCACCAAAACATCAACCTGCCCTATCTCTAACAGGACAGCGTAGGTCAACCAATCCTGTTCTGGTTGCAGTAGGTCATAGGTGGCTGCGAGCACAGAGCCCCCCCACCTCCCCTTCTCCCCATGTCACTCATTAGTCTGCCATTAGCTAGTAACAGCTTTACCCTGTATATTGTCCTATAACAATGCTGACATAGGTGTTATGGTACAAGGTATCTAACTCCATTTTTAAGTACACTATCACAAAGCACACACAGTGGCCTTACAGGAACCACATGCACTACAAATGTAAAGGCTTTGGGAATTTATTACACTTTATCAATTTGATGCATGAGATTATTGGGAGAAAATAAGCAAATTTATTAAACATAGATGCTAATAATTTAATGTCAAGGCTGGTTCAGAGGGAAGGAGGTCTAGAGTGGTCTCCCTTTGTTTGGCTTTCAAGGAGGTGAATAGTAACTCTTTTCCAAATAGGGTCCCAGATTTCCAGGATCCAGCCATGCAGCAATTGAGATTAAGACACCAGCTGCATCATATATTGGAAGCTACAAGAACAAATGAGAAAAAGCATCATGATCTGCCAACTGTTCTAATTTGGGGGGACTGTCCCAAGCACATTGGGCTTTACCCCAGTTTATGCAGAGAATCCAATGATTTCACTCCAGATTAGCCTCATACGCTTTTGCACACATATGGCTAATGTGGCCATATACCTTGTTTGTATTTCATTTTATATTATAGTTTTACTCAAAAAGGATTTCATGTGAAAGTTTGACTGATACCACTAAATATATGCATCTATTACTGTAAAGTTTTGCAGGCATTGCACAAGCTTTTAAGGTGGAAAGGGACCCACCCATATTATATTGTGCTTGATTTGTTATTTTTTTCTGTAAATGATGATGATGATTTTTATGGCATGAGGGACAGTTAGGGTATATTGCCTGTTCTTCATTTTTCTTACAAGCAGCATGAACCAGTTTCTGGTGTACGTTTCATATAAGGGAAGATGGGAGAGAGAAGTAGGTGGTTGGAGGGAGGCGCTAGCTATGTCCTAAATATTGCAGGGCATGCTCCAACACAACTAGCCACACATCGTTCAGTTGGACAGCACTTCTCACATTAGGCCTGTCAGGTGCCGTCTCCGCGCTCTCCACAGGCACCAGAGACAGACACCTTCTCTCCGCAATCCACGTCCTGTTGCCTAGCAGCAGAACGCTATCTCTGCTCACCTGTCTGCAGCCAGCATGTCTAAACCACCAAAATCTCCCTAACCCAATCAGGAGGCACCTTAGGGTATATAAAGCAGCCTCTGACATATGTCTAGTGCCAGAGTATTGGTTCTTCCAGCTCCAGCATTGTTGTTCCTGTGTTACTCCTGTGTATTGACTCCTTGGCTATAGTTTGACTTCTCTTACGGATCATCCCTTGTTCTTCGCTGCCCGCACTGGTTTTGACCCTTGGACTGTTCCTGACTGCGATTTGCCTTCTCTCTGTTGTACTGCGCTCCTCTGGTTTCGACTCGGCTTGTTTGACTACTCTCCATTCACTGCGCTGGTTACTATCTGGGAGAACCACGACCTGCGCATCACACGTATCAAAGCCCAAACCTCTTTGAGGGGGTCCCTGGCGAACACCGGTGGTGCGTTAGACTCCGCGCCTCTCAGGTTAGTTGCGCTAATACCAGTCAGTGATATTCCTAGTGAAAGTCGTGACAAGGCCCTTAAGAATTTTCTACTTCAGGTCCATGTGTTTAATTATAACTACAAATGGAAGAGATCGGGAGCATCCTCTGCCTGTTTGGCTGCCACAACTGTTACTGGATATGATGAAATATAGTGAATGTCTAACACTAATCAGTGTTGGAACCTGTTTAGAGGGTATGACAGCATCTATGCACTGACAAACCTCTTCTCCAGTGAGTGGAGAAATAGCATGGGACTGAAGGAAGTGTAAGTAATTTATTTGAGTCACTACCATAGATATTTATAATGTCGCCACCAGAAACTAGGATTGTCTGAAACAGAGATTTTCGGAGTCTCCATAGCAGAACCACCACAGAGATGGGGTCTGCATTTTATAGGGCCTCTAGAACAGAAATGGCATTTAATAGTGATCACTAGAATACATTGAGGCAGATGCTGAGTTGGACGTATAAGTGACAAAAATTATGCTAAGAAAATGCATGTACAAAAGCATACCTGCATGAATATGTTGAGTTGGAAGCATCTCAAGATGTGTCCAGATCTGCAACAGAAACATAGGTGCCAGGTTTACCTCAGACAAACATCAAATATTCTTATTCCCAAATCAACAAAGAACATACAGGTGCATCTTGTGTAAACTACAACCTTTTGAGAATGTAGAGTGCAGCGTATGACACATTTTTTGATTAAGACGGCTCATGTATTGTGTACTGTAGCTGCACCACTATTAGCTCACATTAATCAAACTGTTTAATAATTATGTGTTTGCTTCAGTAGGTTAAATACATCTATTCTATGTTCAACTATACAAGCAGATTGAAACTTTATTTTCAGTTTTTTAACAAACTCTTTTAAACAATTAAAAAAAACTATTTTTTGGTTAAAATAAAAGAAAAAACTATTTAAATTTCAGATTAAATTGATATATAGTTTGGCTGGAGCAAACCCGATAAAACTCATCTGTTGATGGATGCCATCAAGGTATGTCTAGGCGCTTTCCATAGATTCATCTATTGACATAATTTCCTTGTGTCATGCAGCTGTTTCAGAAAAAATGGGAGATTATAAGTATGGCAACATCAAATGAGTATGCTCTAAATGTAGAGTTCATCCATCATTGTTAATAATAGGGGTTTGGACATAGGTTTACTATTTTATTTGATTTAGTCATTATGTTTCCACTATATGGAATATAGGCTTTTGGATTTTGCATTCATATTGTATACACTATGTACAAAAAGTAACAATGATACATAGGTTTACATTATAAAGCAGAATGTATCAAGTCTATCCCGTGGCCATAAAACGGAGAAGCCTCTATGGATTACAAAACCACAATATGTCTCTTGCAGAATGTCATCATTTTGAATGTAATAAAAAATTCTAATTGTGACTGACTTTTTTCTGTAAGCAAAAACAGCTTTTGTTTAATTTTTGCTATAAGGTTAAATACTTAAAATATAAAGATAAATTAATTCAAAGCTCTTTATACTTTCTGAAGTTATGCATAAACACACATTTTGCTTTCCCACCCTTGATGCCCCTACAGTGTCAGGCCGAAAATATCAAACATCTTTTTTCAGCTATAATAGGATATTTAATTTATGTACTTCATCTGGGTTCCATCTTGATGGGATGGACTTATCCGATTCCTCCCTAGGGCTGACCTCCATGTCCTCCTTAACCTCCTCCATCTTCTCACCTTGGTCCTCCGCCACTCTGTTCCCCTGCACCCTATTGTATGTGGCATCCTGCACCTCCTCATATGCAGCCTCCTGAATGCCATTGGGTCTCGTTACCTTGGCCCTTTTCCTGTTGATGCCACTCTTCTGCTAAACAAAAAAAAATAAAAAAATTAAGAATTGTGGGTTATCTTTTATTTTTTTTAAATTGTTTTAGTGTAAAATTTCAACATGTACGTGGTGGAAAAATAGAAAAGCACACTTTTGACACTCGAGAAATGAATCCTGTATATTAAAATAAACTACTAACTTACCCCTAATAATCTTCCGCCGCAGTCTTGCTAGTAGATCCACCTGCCATTTCCTCAAGTTGCTCCATTGCCTCTGCTGTGCAATTGTCAGATGGAGGATTGTTACTACTTGTGTGTAGATGTCTGCACACAGCCCCATATACTTGGGCCTTTAGCTTTTATTAATCTGTTCTCAGACATGTGGTCAGGCATTAAAGCAATATCCTGTTACTTATCTTTATTTTTTATTTTGTTTTTTAAATTATGGTTATAAAAAGTAAGTTTAAAATCCAAACAAGTATCTTGATTACATTTTGGATTTTATTAATGATTAACAATTGAAATTAAAATGAGGGGGCGTAGATAGGACGCCATGTCGGACGGCAGCACTTATCGGGCTCCACTCACCTCGGGACCCATATTATCCCTATATTAGGGACTCCCTTGCCCGCCACACTGCCCCAAGCAGTGGCGGATCCAGGGGGGGGCGATCGGGGCATTCGCCCCCCCTAGCAGCAAAAAGCTAGGTCCCAGCCGCCGATTAAAATGGGAGGGGCGGGGCCAAGCGCGAGCGGGGGGCGGGGCTAAACGTGGGCCAGCCAATTAGAGTGGTCCCAGCCGGCGGCCACAATGGGAGGGGGCGGGGCCAATCGCGGGCGGAAGGCGGGGTTAACGCAGGCCAGCCAATCAGAGCAAAGGAGGGGCGTGATTATGCAAAATGGCCCCCCCTAAACATAAAGTCTAGATCCGCCCCTGGCCCCAAGTAAGCTTCCAGTCACCTGAATCGCTGGTGGACCTCCTGGGCTCTCTCCCGACACTCTGAACACCGGTGTCTCCTGGAGACCTGCTGTGTATCTCCGTGTCTCGGCCGGCACCTTGCCCCTTGTGACAGTCCCTCCACTCCCACCCCTCTGGCGTAACTCGCTCCAGGACGGCTTATCTGCCTGCTGGCCGCCCACGACAACATCGGAGCCTATTTCCGGCCGAGACCCCAGCCTAAATTTTTTGTCTCCTGGCAGACACCTCCCTTCCGGTTTTGCGGCAACATCATCGGCTGATCCCAATTCCACAGGTGAGTGGTGCCCCTACACAACCTCCTTTGCCCTTCTCACCCTGATGTGGGCTACTGGTGGGAGAATCTACAACTACATTACCTGGACTGGGTTTCCCTGACAGAGTTCATGTAGAAACAGCCTTCCCTCCCCCTCTTTACACATTCCTACTGAGTAGTTTGAGTGGCAGAATACTTCTCCATACGTGAGCCCTGACTTCAGCACTGGAAACACAGCTGTCCTTATATTGACTCCTTGGCTCCACAGCCTGTGCTCTACTTTGTTTCAACTCAGCACTCCGCTGTTTGGACTCTATCCACTATCCCTCGCAGAGGATATATACATCTGATTTAAACTCCACCTGATTCTTCAGTTCAATCTACCCATACTTTGTTTCAACGTAGCACTCCGCTGATTGGACTCTATCCACTATCCCTCGCAGATGATATATACATCTGATTTAAACTCCGCCTGATACTTCAGTCCAATCTACTCATGTTTTAACCCCACATGTCTCGTGGTCGTATTCTGACACATTGCCCTGAAAGTACCGCCGCTGCCTCTGCCGTTATTTGCTCCTTTCGGTTTTGTGTTCCCTTGGAGTCTCCATGTCTCACAAACCAAAGAAAAATCCTCCGCCTCAAACGCCCAGTATGTTTTCCAGAAGCTGCAAGGCTGCCCCCCATCTACCTCTGCCCCGGCATCTCTGAGTTCTGACGCAGACTCGACGCAGCCTTCTAAGGCCCAGAGAGTGAAACAAGTGAAGGCTACCATCCAATCGGAATTCCGACATTAGTTACAGAGTTACGCACGGAAATTGCTGCTTTGGGCGCTCGCACTGATTCTCTGGAAAAAACAACCACCGATCTCTGCACTGTCCAGACTCAAACTGACCAGGATGAAGCAGCTATTCATGCCGACCTGGACACTCTCAAAGACCAATTTGAAGATCAAGAAAATCGCTCCCGATGGAACAACATTAGACTCAAGAATGTTCTAGAGTCAGAAGAGCTTCCCAATTACTTGCAGGGCCTTTTCTCTACCTTGGCTTCAGACTTACCTCCTGCTGATCTCCGATTAGACCGTGCCCATCTCGCGCTCCGGCCAAAACCCCAGTCTTCTCAACCACCTTGAGATGTCACCGTACACCTTCATTATTATTCCACTAAGGAGAAGATTCTTCTCGCTGCTGGAGATCATCGGGACATTTCCTGCTCTGGGACCAACCCACTATTTTTCCAGTACCTCTCTCCTATTGCGTTGAAGAAACGACGAGACCTAGCTGACATCACTCAACCTTTACGCTCAGCTGGCATCCGTTATCGCTGGGGATTTCCCTTTCAGCTCTCCTTTTCCTTCGACAACCACACATATTCATTCAAGACCCCGGAACAAGGTTACACAACAACGGGACCTGTTACAAACTCTGAAATTCCCCGATCTCCAGAGCTCATCCTCCACCTCTTCATCAGTGACCCACAAACGTCCTCCACAAGCTGAATGGTTCACTACGTAAATAATACTGCTCGGACTTTCTCTATTTTTAGCGTTCTTCATTTGTCATTCATGCTTTAATCTCTAATGTCTCACGTTTATTCCATGTTACAGTAATTTAATTTGCTCGAGGTCTCACTGTGACAGGGTTGACCCAGAGCCCTCGACTAATCCCGTTCGTCCACGGGTTACTTCTGGGTCTCATGCCCTTTCTTTTTGGCTCTCCCCTCCCGTGGTGAGACCCCTGATCAAGCTCATTGTTCACAACCCGTGACACGGTTTTATATGTTATATATATTGTTGGAGTTCTTTTAGTCCTTCTCGTTTTAGGTTTGGTTCTCTACTTCACCTTCATTAGATTCACAATAATATCTGATGTTGCGCTATACTTGTCCATTGTTCTGCTGGATGTCCCTAGACACGGTTTTGCTCCACTCCTCTACACTACATAGATATAATATAATACGTATTTAATCTGTTTTTTTTCATGTGGTTTATGCTTTGCTCTTTGTTATTTTTAATGTGTTTGGTTTGGATGTAAACGTTTCCTTATCACATACTTTCACTGTGTACTTTCAATGCCTTTTGTATGACCTGCTATCCCGCTCCCAGGACCCCTTATTGGTTGCCTTTCCCTTTCACTTTTGGCTGTTCATGCCTTGCCCTCCTAATAAACAATAAATTATTAACAATAACTATAACTATGATTATTGCGCACCCAAAATTATTATTATCAGAGATTTGTAAGGTGCCACTGTGCTCCGCAGCACCGTACAGTAGGGAAAACAGGACATACATAAAACTAGGACATACAAGGCAGACAAAATAAATGCAGAAAAGAAAACAAAGAGTAGAGGACCTTGCTCATTAAACAGCTTGCATTCTGAGTGGAAAAGGGCACAGCTGAAACAAAAGGAGAGTGTGTGTCTTAGATTGGGACAGGTGTGAGGGTGTACTAGTGTGCAGGGCCGTTATTGGGGGGGCGCGGCCAGTACAGCTATGAGGGGCCCCGACAGACTAGAGGGCCCGGCCCCCTGGACTTTCCGGGCCCCTTAGTGTGACCGCTTCTCTTCCGTGATGCTGCTGCTCCCAGGCTCTGATTAGCTGAAAGCATGCGTTGAGGTGATGTCATCAGTGACCGGGAACAGCTGCATCGCGGAGGAAAAGGTAAGTTAAATGAGCATTAATTTGATAGGAGAGGGGGAGATAGGAGAGGGGGACACTTATTGTGATTGGAGAGGGGGATAGGAGAGGGGGCCGCTTACTTTGATTGGAGGGGGGAATAGGAGAGAAGGACACTTACTGTGAATGGAAGGGGGAGATTGGAGAGGGGGACATTTACTGTGATTGGGGGGATAGGAGAGGGGGACATTTACTGTGATTGGAGTGGAGAGGGGGATATTTAGTGTGATTGGGGAGGGGGGTGCATGTATGGCAAAGAGGGAAGAGGCATGTATGGAGGGGCCCTGCCAGATTAATTAATACTGGGCCCTAGGTTTCTGATGGCAGCCCTTCTAGTGTGTATAGTATCATCAGGGATAAGGAAATATTTAAAAAACAGGTGGCTTTTTAGATAACCTCATAAAGATTTGTAGGCTGTGGGAAAGCCTGATTGGGCGTGGTAGGGAAATCCTTAAGTGAGGAGCAGCACGAGACAAGTCTTGTAAGCGCGAATGAGAGGTGGTTACCAGAGACTAGACAAGGTGCAGGTCAGAGATAGATCTAAGAGGGCGAGAGGCAGGGCCGGATTTACCGCTAGGCAACCTAGGCACTTGCCTAGGGACTAGCGGCTCTCAGGGGGCCCAGCTGGGGGGGACAGGAGCAATTTTAAAAAAACAGACTAGTGGGGGGGATGGGGGGTGCCGCGAGTTGGGGGAGGGGGGTCTGATGCTCCACGATCAAAAACATTGGTGGTCAGTGGTTAGCAACAGGCAGCCAATCGCTAGACTGCCTGTTGCTGTGCAGCAGACAGGAAGCAGGACGTCTTCACTTCCTGTCTGCTGATCTGAGGAGCGACGCTGGCACAACTACAGGTAAGTAAAGGGGGAAAACTGCCCTGCATATCTATAGGGAGGGAAAACTGCCCTGCATATCTATAGGGAGGGAGAGGGGGGAACTGCCCTGCATATCTATAGGGAGGGAGGGGGGGACTGTCATACAAATCTATAGAGTGGGAGGGGGGAGGGGGCCCGCCATGAAAATCTATAGGGAGGGAGAAAGGTTGATATGTGTGAAGGAGGGCAGAGGAGGGGGGCTGATATATGTGACTGGGGGAGTTTTTATGTGACGGGGGGATAGCTACAGAGTGGAGGTAAGGAAAATAGCTGCAGGGGGGATGGATGCAGGGTGGGAGGTAAGGAAAATGGCTGTAGAAGGGTTAAAGAAAATGGCTGCAGCACAGGCTAAGGAAAAAGGCTGCGGGGGGGGGAGTGGTTAAGGAAAATTGCTGCACTGGTTATTAAAAAAATAGAGCAGCTTTGGAGGACATAATCTCATGATTGTGTGGTGGTCACATGGATGCTCTCTGTGGTCTCAGCAATCACTAGAATACTAAATATTAGTGAGATGGGGCTGGTAGAGGTTTGTATTTAATTGACCACAAATATTATGTTTGTTTGTATTATGTGTGTGTGTGTGTGAGGGGCCACTGCGTGTGTGTATTATGTGTGTGTGTGTGAGGGGCCACTGTGTGCGTGTATTATGTGTGTGTGTGCGTGAGGGGCCACTGCATGCGTGTGTTATGTGTGTGTGCGTGAGGGGCCACTGCGTGCATGTATTATGTGTGTGTGTGTGTGAGGGGCCACTGCGTGCGTGTATTATGTGTGTGTGTGCGTGAGGGGCCACTGCGTGCGTGTATTATGTGTGTGTGCATGAGGGGCCACTGCGTGCGTGTATTATGTGTGTGTGTGAGGGGCCACTGCGTGCATGTATTATGTGTGTGTGTGTGTGTGTGTGAGGGGCCATTGCGTGCGGGTATTATGTGTGTGTGTGTGTGTGTGTGTGTGTGTGAGGGGCCATTGCGTGCATGTGTTATGTGTGCGCGAGGGGCCACTGTGTGTGTGAAGGGGGGGGCCCAAAACGATATCTTGCCTAGGGCCCCATGAGGTGTAAATACGGCTCTAGCGAGAGGGAGAGTATTTTGATATGAGATTTGAGATGCATGAAGGGGTGGTGTTGTTGAGGGCTTTGCAGGTAAGAGTGAGTAATTTGATTTGGATTCTGGAGGACACAGAGAGCAAGTGTAGGGATTTGCAAAGTGGTGCAGCAGCTGTGGAGTGGTGAATGAGGAAGATCAGTCTGGCAGCAGCATTTAGGATGGATTGAAGTGTGGATATATGGGTTTCGGAAATGCCATATAGCAGAAGGCTGCAGTAGTCAAGATGAGAGATGATGGGAGAATGGATAAGAGTTTAGTAGCATGTTGAATAAGAAAAGGGCATATTCTGGAAATGTTTTTAAGGGGGAATCAACAAGACTGGGACAGAGTCTGGATGTAAGGAATAAAGCAAAACACAGATTCAAGTGTGACACCAAGGCAGCGGGCTTTGGAGACTGTGGACATTGTGGTGTTATTATCAGTGAGAGAGATTTGAGGACAGGTGGTGATTATGGCAGGAGGGAAGATAATCATCATCATCATCGACATTTATTTATATAGTGTCAGCAGATTCCGTAGCGCTTTACAATTGGGAACAAACAGTAATAAAACAATACTGGGTAAGACATATATATGTAGAGGTAAGAAGGCCCTGCTTGCAAGCTTGCAATCTATGGGACAATGGTTTGATACACAAGAGTAAGTACTACATCATATTATATATTTGTCCAGCTAGATTGCAAAGATTATAAAGTATTTACTGGGCTGTATGCTCAGTCACACAACTATGTTGTTCAGAGGGTTGTTGTCTTATGTTAGCTGTGAAGAGGGTAGTATTAAAGTAATTTTATCGTTTTCAAATAAGCATTGCATAGGCGATTGTATTGTGTTTCTAACACACAAAGTGATTTTATTTTAGCAGATGTAAATAGTCAACAATTCAATACATTATTATATTATGATACAGTACAGTACAGCCAATACCAAAAGATAAATACATACCGCTGCTATCGCATTCGCTCGCTGCGCACCTACGGGATCCAGTGAACAGTATATCTGTTAGAATACTGCGGTCAGTGAAGACTGAAGACTGGGTGCGCAGCTATGATCATATATACACATGTAGTGTTACAGAGAACAATGCAAATGACGTGGCTTGCTTCTATAGGTCCAGACATCAGATGAGTCCAGGCTAAACAGGTCATAGGCTGATTCAATCTAAGGAATTCAAAGGTGGGGGTCATCTCTCCAGGGGATGAGCTCCTTTCTTCCCGCCAATGCTCCAGTTACATCTCAGTAAATTAGCATTTCATAGCCAGCATCATACAAAGGTTTATTCCCTAACATCAATAACTAGAGTATGCAATATGCAATCTCTTCGGCGATGGAACTGGACAGCTGCCGATGAATAGGGTTTTAATATGATACTGGGCATGATACCTTTCCTATAACCTGAACCTTGATTATCACTGAAGTGTACATATAATCAATATATATATAGACTAATAATAAACCAAATACTATCTGCTCATAAGTTACAGTGTAACGGAACCAATATGAATATGAATTATATAAATAACTAAATGTTGTAAAGCGAGTGTGTGCATGCGTATTTTACAGTGCGATCGCACCATGCCACGTGTTACGTGGCGTACGGATCTGTGTTACGTGGCGTACGAATCGCAATCGCACGGCAAAACAATATTAACCAATATACTTTCGTTCATCCAATTATACGACTTTGACAGTAGTAATAGGGTAACCTAGGGAGATTAAGAGGGTGGTAGAGGAATATTATAAGCTTGTCTGAAGAGGTGGGTTTTCACAGAACACGTAAAGGTTTGAAGACTAGAGGAAAGTCTTGTGGTGAGAGGGAGAGAATAATAAGCTCTGTTTTGGATATGTTGAGCTTTAGGTAGTATTGGGACATCCATGTGGAGATAGAAAATTAGAGATCAGTGATCTATCCATGGTCTTGGTGGTTAGATGTTTGGAATTTGCATGTTTGGGGGAAGAAAATGACTGTATGAGTGGATAGGAAGTAAGGGAAGGTATATTAGAAAAGGATACATATTTGCCATAATTAGTTAACATTTCCCAGAATTTCTGTATATATTGGAATTGCCACAGGCAGTGAAACCTATGCGCATTAGAGCTTTTACACCTTTGACAAATGCTATCCGAGGAGAGGCCAATCAGGTGTTATTGTAGTGGGGGAAAGATAGGCCTGATGTGGTATTTTGTACGCTATGTACTGAGAGTTGGTTGGTTGGTATGATTTTTAGCGTGAGTTGAAAACTATGGAAGATGTCTTATGTTGTTAAGTTGGGGAAGTGTGCTAACCGTTTTTGGATTCCTGAGAACTCTTTTTCAGGTGTGATTTTTTGTTTAATATTTGCGTAAATGGTGGAGATAGAATTGGAGACGTTAGAAAGGTGAGAGTTTGCATAGTTGGTGAGGTCTTGTTGGTGCAGGATACAGCGGATTGCTCTAAGGTAGTGGTTGGCTTGTATGTATGCACATTTGTATTGGGAGAGGGAGTCATATGTACTTCTTGGTACTGTCAGTAGCCGCAGCAACTCTGTTCTGTCCAGCAGTCTGTGTCCCGGCTGTCATGACAACAGTCAGAACATTACTTCCAGTATCTTTGTCCGGCGGTCACCTTGGCAATGGTCGGGACATTCTTCCATTTATTCTGCGCTGTGTACTGTCAGGTGTGTACAGCGTGCGCATCAGGCTTACATTAATTAAGCAGCCTCCTGGGGCTAATTATTGCACACTGGATTCCTGTCTCCTAATTAAATACTTTAAATATATATGGAAGGGAGAGCATGGTGACCTGCTTTTGTTCCTGTGCATGCTCTGCATTAATGAGCTAAATCTTGCTATGAGCTTTGGCTTGTTTTTGGACCCTGCTTGAATGCTGATTGACCCTGACCTCTGCCTGTCTTTTGGATTACCCATGCTTGCAACCTTACCTGACCTCTGGCCTATCCCTCAGTTATCCTGTTTACTACTGACTCACAACCTTTGGACTTTCCCTGGTATCTGCCTCTTGTATTCCAGTTGCCCTCCACCCTGCATTATGATTACGTTTGGTACATTTTTGCCTTTCTAGAATGAAGTCTTGGGAGCATCCGAGTACCTCCAAAAATAAACAGTTCTACTGGAAATTCGGTTGCTAAAGGTAAAAACCTCTATCCAGTCTTGTTCTAAAAGTTTATCTAAGTAGCTTTAGTCATAACAATTGTGTGGGGGTTTTTATGGATGCATTTTGGAGATCCAGTAATTTGATTAGTCCAATATAAGCAAAACTGATGAATGGTTTGGTCGCTTTTCCATCTTAAAAATCCAGGTTGCCAGAAAATGGGAGGAATAGCCAGTGAGTATGGTGTAGCTTGAGTGTCTTTCTAGCTATTTTTCAGGCTCTGCATGTGGCATTAATAAGGAAGCTATCTATCTGGTGTTCTTTTAATATACTTACAAAACCATGAAGTGTGTGGCTAAGGGTAAGGGAGCCACACAATTGAGAATCTAGTAGAATGTTAATGTAATTGCTTTTGTTTATAATATATTAGACTGCGAAGTTGGCAGGCAATATTGTAATATTTAAGATTAGGTAGATTAGCACCAGCGTTCTGGGCCGACTGTTGTAGCTTAAACATACTCTTTCTAGATTTCTGTCGATGCCAGATGAAGTCACTGATGTGTTTTTTAAGTCTTTGCAGGTCTGCCTTTCTTTTTATTAGAAGTGGAGTAATACAGGATTTTAGGACATTTTAATCAAAATGCAACGACCCAGAAAATTAATATTAATATTAAGATCCTGCTATGTATCCCTTCTAATTTTTTGTATGACTAGTGTGACATTTTGAAATATATCTGATTATAGTGTTCAGGGAGGTTTATCCCTAAATAAGTAATATATTTTTGGGCCCATCGGAATGGGAAAGTATCATGTCAAGCTCGTTTTGCCTGTCTATGTATTGTCAATGCTTCAGATTTGTCATAATAGTAAATCTTGCAAACGAGGTAATTTTGTTGATATTTGATTATTATCAGTTTTATAGATTGTCTAGGATTAGAAGTATAAAGGAATAGGTCATCAGTGAAGGCTATAATTTTAACCTCCCTATTTCCCACCATAACGTCAATTAATGGCCTTTCGCAAGATTAAAAGTCTGAGTGAGTCTATGGCTAGGATAAAGAGGCATGGTGAGAGGGGGCATCCCCGTTGAGTGCCTATTTGTAAAGGAAACGTAGCATTTATGTTGTTGATCGTCATGTGTGCGGTAGGGACTGAATAAATGGTGCATATAAGTTACAAATGGCTGGTCCAAAATGTTGGCATTTTAATAGGTGAGTGATATTTATATATCACTCACCTATACAGTGCTATTTTATCTAACGCTTTTTCAGCCTCTAAATTATTTATGATATTATTTTGAGCTTTAGTCAGGTGTGTGGCATTGATAGTGGTTACGGCAGCTCCTTTACGCCGATGACATTCAACTCTACCTCTCTTCCCCTGATCCCCCCCTCCTCTCTCGTGTATCTGACTCTCTTTTCGCCATCTCCTCTTGGATGTGCTTATGTTTTCTAAAAATTAAGAGTTCCAAAACTGAACTCATCGCCTTCCATCCTTCTAAATCTTCATCCCACCTTTATCTCTCAATCACTGTTAACAACACCACCATCTCATCTGTTCCCCAACTCCTCTGCCTTGGCATCACTCTCAACTCCTCCCCCACATTCAATCTCTTGCCAATCCTGGCACTTCCAAATACGCAACATCGCCCATATCTGGCCCTTCCTATTTCAGGATGCCACCAAAACTATTATCCATACACTCATCATTTCCCATCTTGATTACTGTAGCGTTCTCCGCACTGGTCTCCCCTGCTCTTACCTCCCCCCCTTTGTTCTATACTCAACGCAGCTGCAAGACTAATTTTCCTTTTACGCCACTCTTCTTCTGCCTTCTCTCTCTCCCTGGCCTTACATTGGCTCCCTTTCCCCTACAGAATCCTCTTCAAACTCCGCACCCTCACCTACAAGACCCCTCCCACTCCACTGCCCCATACATCTCCATGCTCCTCTCCATTCACACTCCTTCCCATTCCCTGTGATCGGCCAATGAATGGCCGATCGCAGGCTCCTCTCTAATCGCCTCTTTGATCAGTTTGAGCATCGCGCAATTTTGTATAAATTTAACAGCCTCATCTCTATTTTCTTGCCCTGCTGAATATTATTTAAAGTATTGCATCAATGTTTCGCAGACTGTGACTGGATTGGATATCTGAGTTTTGTCTTGTTTGAAAGTGTTTTTGAAAGTGTGATCCAAGTTTTATTTAGTGGTCCTCGTACTAGATTGGTAAGCAGTTTCCAGGATTTATTCCCACATCTGTGAAATGCTTTCTCAGTAAGGAGTGTGTCAAAAATTAGTTTAGCTTGCAAATAATTAGTTTTGTTGGTCTTGTTATTTTGTCTTTTATCCAATAAAAGATTTGTTGGAAAACAAAAAAGTAGTCCCACCCTCATGTACCATGAGGGTGGGAGTGAAAAATATATTCACTCTGAAGAGGTTTGTTAAGACACCTGAGTCATTAAGGAGAGCAAGGCAAAAAAAAGGAGTTAGTGTGCTCCTTGACAAACCATGATGAAATGCAAGGGGTGAAAACTAGTTTATTATTTTGCACATAAGTTAAATACTGGCGGTTTGATTCATTAAGGAACTTAAATAAAGTTTCTTATTTAAGTCTCCTTGACAAAACTATGTTACAATGCAAGGGGTGCAAATGAGTTTTCTGTTTTGCACATAAGTTAAATACTGACTGTTTTTTCATGTATCACATAAATACTTGATAGTTCATTTGTACACTGAAATTTAAAGTTGATATTTGTGTGCTACATGAAAAAACAGTCAGTATTTAACTTATGTGCAAAACAGAAAACTAATTTTCACCCCTTGCATTGTAACATGGTTTTGTCCAGGAGACTTAAATAAGAAACTTCTTAATTTAAGTTCCTTAATGAATCAGGCACTGGCTGTTTTTTAATGTAGCACACAAATACTTTATAGATTTATTTTTACACTGACATGAAAAATTGATCTAGGACATACCCTATCCCAACTATAAATCTGATCCCACATATTAAATTTACCTCCTCCTCCAATGTAACCTGGTTTTGTCTAGGTGCAAAGTTACTCCTTTTTTATGCTTTGCTCTCCTTAATGACTCGGGCCCCATAGGTCAAGTGATCTGGGTTTGTTGTGAAGAGAGGTATATTATGAGATGTGGGGATGTGTGAGGAGTTACTGAACTCAGAATTGTCCAAGACTGGATCACTGACTGAATTGAAGTATCATACAATACAAGTTCTGCTTTCCCCATTCCAGAAGTTTTTGAAGGATAACTGCAAAAAAAGTATGATAAAATTGGGAGCATTCAAATATAACTGTAAATTTAGCGAAATCAACAAGTAAGTCTAGTAAAACATATCTACCTTTTGGTTCAATAAATTGTCTATCAATAGAATAAGTAAGTAACTTATTAATCAGATTTGCAGTTCCTCTCAATTTCCTATCTCGGAGTCTCGCAGAGTAACCATGTCATCCACTGACCATTGCATTTCCTGCAGAAACACAACATGAGGGTTAGGTCTTTTGAGTTGAGAAGTGACTATTTTTCCTTTTGTCAGGGTGAATTAGTCCTGCCATGTTCCATGAATTAATGTTAAGGGATCTAAGTACAGTTTCATCATCCATGGGTTGGTTTATTGGAATGGATATTTTGTGATTATCCAATTTCCAGTTTCAGCACAGTGCATTGTATAAAGCTTGTGACTTGGTGGGGCTTCACTCCATCCCAACTAGCAGAGTCCTGGGAAAGTAGTTCTGGAAAAGTTTAAGGGGTGATATCAGATGAGCAATCAAAAAGTAAACTTTAAACAAAATTTGAACAATGTTGGGCTGTCTGCATATGCGTGCATCGTGGGTAATGTGGATTGCTGGCAAATCCCTCTGAGGTAAGAGAAGCAGGATGTGGTGTTATCCAGCTTTAGATGTCATATTAATTAATGTAAACTTTAGCTTTAATCTGATCATCAAAGAGTGAGGTTTTTCCCTTTTGGACAATTCTCAGCTTTGCCAGATATAAGAGAGAAAACTTTATATTGTTTTCAACAAATTGTTTGCAGAAGGGGCAAATTTGTCTGCATTTGGTAGTGATAAACATCTTGAACTATCAGCAGCCTGACTCCTAAATAATAAAGATCAGGAGTATTGCGATAATAGGCTAGTATTTTGACAGCATAATTTAGTATTCCGATGATCACTAGTCACAGAAGGTTTGGATCCTTTTGACTTTCAGGACTAACTCTGTGCACTCTCTCAATGGCCAATGGGCTGCCTGATGTGTCTATGTCAGTGATGGCTAACCTGTGACACTCCAGGTGTTGTGAAACTACAAGCCCCAGCATGCTTTGCCAGTAGATAACTAGCTGATAGCTGGCAGAGCATGCTGGAACTTGTAGTTTCACACCACCTGGAGTGTCACAGGTTAGCCATCACTGGTCTATGTTGTGAAGTAGGAATGTTAGTTCATATCCATGACAGAATAAGGGATGACCACAGTTCTTAAGTTGTTGCATTCAAAATTCAAGATCCTCTGTTCTCACTAGACTGGAGACTTAGGTAGTCTTCTTGTGGAATGGAGTGTGAAAATTTTGCTGCTTTCAATTGAGATTTACTTAAATAATTTTCTACTGAATTGAAAGTGAGATAAAGTACTGGTGAAAGTCTGCAGATCTTGGATGTTAAGGGACATTTGGTTTGGTTAGTTCTGGGTTCCTCAGTGAGGATGTTGTAGTGTCAGTTCTTCCGTGAGTATCAGAGTAAGTTGACAAGTGTCTGGTCAGATGTGGGTGAATGAATGGAATGGGTGTTATTAGCTAGAACTCTCTGGAATAAGTGTAAGAGTTAGATATAGTGTGGCTCCAACATTCTTGAGACCTTTTCAGCTTAGTTATAAATATAAGATGTTAGTTTGGAAAAATATTGCAGGTGTAAATTCTACCACTGCATAGATGGCGTGGAGTCATGGTGAAGATGGCGAAAATTACCTATAAGGTACACCTCTCGGGTCCCATGTCTCATTGTTATTGTTATAGTTAATGCTTAGTTAGCTGGAGTATTTCTGTGGCCTTTCATGGGATTATGACTTGGGACCTGAGATTATTGACTTGATAGGTCATGGCAACAGATACAGACATCAGACAGTAACAATGTCCGATGTGGGAGCCCACTGAGTCACGAGGCTCTGGTTTCCGGACAGGTTCCAAGTGAGATCCTGGAATGAACCTTCATCTGGCAAGAGACTTGGAGCACATAGGGTTTCATTTGTTCGACTGGTGATGAGGTCTATGAAGAAAGAGGACTTGCTGAATTACAGGCTGCCAGTAGGCCTCAGATGATTTATAGGCTCTGGGTATCAGGCAAGTTAAATGAGTACCTAGTTGGCTCTCCGGGATGTGAGAGGGCAACAGTCCTTATCTAAGCAAAAACTTGAAACAGAGAGATTTTCTGATGGCAAATGATAAATTAATGTAACTCAGTGGAGCATGTGTATCTTGTCACAATGGCTCATAGCACACACCAACTGATATATACATATATACTGAAAACAGGACTGATACATTTATATTGATCTCTTCTATACCACTCCTGACATACTCAAGAGACAGGAGTCTTGCTCACATATTATTTTCAGACAATTTCACTCATATGTCATATGTATTTGAGCCAAAGTTTCACTTTGGGCTTCAGGGTTAGGGTCAGCAAGAATTTATTTTTTTTGTTCGGTGATGGATAAAGGTAGGTGTAGGGTACTAATTGCCTTTTGAGTATGTAACAGGGTGACAGTGAATGTTAATTCTCATTTCTTGTTTTTCATAGAATATGTCTTTACCATTGATTCGCCATATTACAATTTACAAGTACAATTTTACATGTTGCCTGTGATGTTTGTAGTAATAGGGTTCTTGCTATTGAAATTTACTGAACAAGTAAGTAGTGGATACATACAAACAACATATCTCCTTTTGTCAGTACCTGCATGTATTCTGCTTTTTCAAAAAGGCCAGACTCTTTAGATCCAATTTAAAATATTAAAGCAGATGCTACACCAATGTACATTATAGAACTGCTGTATAATGGACTGAGAATCTCAGAAGTGTTCCTGCAAATTTAGAATTTACATTTTGTTATGACAGTTTATATTACAGATACCAAGTTATTTTTGAAACATATAAAATGTGAAAGCATCAGAAGGAGCAAATGCTGTACTCGCTCTTTTACTGTCTTTTTAGCAAGCTAATCCATGTTTTCTGTTATACACACAGAAGCAGTGTACATAAATAGGTGCATAGGGTTCAAAAAGGGAAGAATTTACATTTGCACTGTACATGTTTTTAGCTTCATAATGGACTCTTAGGGGTAAATGTATCATACCCCGGTTTTCTTAACTCGCGGGAGATTGGCGTCTTCGCAGCTTAAATTTAAAGCGGCGCTGCCTTGTAAAGGGAAGTTTCCCTTTACAAGGCAGCGCTGCTTTAAATTTAAGCTGCGAAGACGCCGATCTCCGTGAGTTCAGAAAACCGGGGTATGATACATTTACCCCATACAGTATATCAGTGTGCAGTGCAGCTAATTTAAGAAGTGGTGAATTAGCAAGTGCCGTAAATGCTCCCCAGTTTATTCATATATCATACTAGCCAGAATTTTAAAACAATTTTCCAGGTACACTGAATTCATAGCACCTTATATTTCAAGAGTATGCTATGCCATCTCCAATCTTTGTACATTGTTGCTAGTGCTTCAGGCATTCTTAATTTCATATTGTTATTGACCCAATTCCCTCGAGGTTGCAAAAAAAGACCTGACAGCTGTCTGGATCCTGAAAGCCTAAATCAAGGGGTCCACAAGGTTGCATACGGCAGAAGACTGACTAGGTTATCTCCCTAGCACTGAAGAGTTTGTGACAACTGTTCATGATACACTACTTTTGAACAGGTGACCCTATATATTTATGAAAGCTACTGCACAAGAAAAACAAAAAAACAAGGTTTGGCCAATGGATATTTCACTTTGAACATTTTGCAGCCAGTCAGAGAATTTTAGACCTAACTGGCTACAATCAGAGTGAATAAGCCCAAAATAACAAACATTCCCGATCATTATTTGATTGGGATGGATGGCAAATCTAGTTGAATGATGACCGCATTTGACTGTGAATGCATTAATCTGCTTAACGGTTGATGTGTTTCTTTCTTAATATTCTTACAACCACTAAAAGTTATCTTACCACAATAAATAATAACACAAGACTTGTTTGGCAAAATGAAAGGTCAGAAATGTATTGAAAAATTAAATTGATCTAAATGGTGGCAAAAATAAGCAGACCAATCAGCCTTAGACCATACTACAAGCTGTAAACTTTGAACCAAATATTGGGACACTACCAGGCAAAATCTACCCCATTTGGCTGATGCCCGCCCACTCAAGCAGAGCCCATAACCCCAAAGGGGTATTCTCACTAATTGCCCAATCCCTTTTAAGGGAGAGTGCCTAACATGCCACTCAAATGTGTCCAAATGGCCGCTGATTGGACTAAGGAACCTAAGCCTGCCACCAACTGACCTCTCACAGCCAAACAAGAGAACAAAAAATCTGCTCAACAAAATACGATACTCCCACATCCGACAAGTGCACACCATCTGCCCTATAAAACTGCGTGAAACGGGCCTTGATTTCAGAATAACTGCTAACTTCACCACGGAGATCCATGAACATTTTCCTCACTGTTCTATTAACTTTTGACCAAGCCTTTTCAATACGAGCTGGTTTATCAGCTCCTCTCCAATTAATTCTAATGATGATATCTGACCAAATTAAGTGTACTGCTGGCCAATGCGATTTAATGACCTCTACATCCGCTTTAATATGTGCAAAGAGGTCCAAACCTTTCATCTCACCCAAGTCGTTTCCTCCCAAATTAATTATCAGAATGTCTGGGCTGCCAAACTTAACCTTGCTATTAAAAACAACCTTTAAAAATTACACCTAGTGTAGTCCTCAAAAGTCTAGCCATCTGATTAAATTAGCATGGGGCAAAATGCTTGAGTCATGAGCGAACCATTTTTACTGGCCCAAAATACAAATGAATGGCCAACCATCCAAACCATCTTGACATCCCGCTGAGGACCTGTAACATGGAGTGAGAGTAGTGAGTAGTGAGAGTAGACATAAAACAACAATTGCAAAAAACACATAAACAGATAGCTAACACAGCGCCAGCCACGCGCAATGCCGGGTAACCCATACGGAGGTAAAACCGAAAACTTTGGGGTACCACCAGCCAATCAGCCCCTCATTAGAGGAAAAATAATGGAAAATCCCTCCGTGCCTCCTTTCAACAAGACAAGCAATGCATGCCATGGGTCAGCCTCACAATAAGCATTACCAGTAAGCTTAGAGCGATATAGCCGGACAAATATATCTTTTGAAACCCTTCAACTTCCATCCACCCAAAGCCATAATATTTTGATCGGAAACTCTTTCCTCAGCTGCTACTGTAGTGACACCTATTCTAAAAGAATGAGTTCCATAATTCACACTACTCAGACCAACCTTAGATAGACAACTCTTATAAATAGCAGAAAACTGAAACTTTGTCAGAGGAGTGCCATTATAGTGCCTAAGCCAATTACTACCAGGGGCCGGACCCATGTCCTGAAACAACATAGCTATTCGCATAGGGCACACTGCAATATCCTAACTAAGTTGCAAATTGATCCAATGCCCATTATCAAGCAGTTCAGTCTTAAACCTATGAATCTTACAAACTATGCTATCACCCTTGACGATAACATTTTTTTGAAGTATCCCCGAACCAATAGCCAATTTAGAAGAAGCCACTAACTGACTTATTCTAAAAGCTCCAAAAAAGGATATGGAGAAAGCTACACAAAACAAGGATGCTTCAAACACATCCGTAGCAACTTCTGAAATGACATCTAACACGCGAATCAAGATCCCCTTATCAATAGGCCTCCTTCTGTCCTCTATAGTTGGAGACAATCTAGCCCAATTCTTGGTAACATCATGAAAACTGTTAAGCTGCAAGAAAAAGGAGATGCCTGACAAGGCAGTCACCATATATGCCTTAGATTTTCCCACTGTAAAACAATGCCAAACAAGACAGAATGAGCTGTTCATCAGTCTTACGTCCGGCATTGCTTGATGAACAAAACCCTTCCCAAGCTTACCAGGCCTCCTTATATTTCTTCAAAGTACCTGGAGCTACCGCATTTTTTGCAAGGTCTTTTATACTGGATTTATAAATCTACCAGACAAAATCACGGCATGGAACACCAAAATTGTTAGCATTAGGGGCTAGATGACGAAACTTCCGCCAATCCAGTTTTGACAAAGCATCCGCAAACCCATTTGAAGACCCAGGCACATGTCTTGCCTTAAACAAAATATTAAATTAAACATTTATAAATCAAATGTCTCAGTAACCTCAAAGCAGGAGGGAAGGTGTCTTTTGGTTATTGATAGCATGTACCACTCCTAAGTTATCACACCAGAAATTTATGTTTTTATCCCTAAGGTGATGACACCACAATTCCACTGCAACAATAATAGGAAACAATTCCAGCAACAAAAGGTTATGTGTGAGGCCCTCCTCCCCCCAAGAAAGGGGCCAAGGGGCGGCGCACCACTTACCATCCAAATAAGCCCCAAACCCAAAGAAGCCTGCAGCATCCAAAAAAAGCTAAAGCTCAACAAAAAAATCATCCTTAATTTCCCTAAAGAGCCTTACAAAATGATGGGCCTTAGGTATCCCAGCTGACTCAATATCAATTTCTACCAGCCAACCTAACCCTTTACCCAACTCAGACAAAATTATAGGTGAAAAGGCCTTAACGAGCAGGAGCCTCTGCATTGGGTCACTCAGTGGGAATTGGGTTGCTTTTCTTATTGCACTCTCTCCTAGGATGTCCTTCCCCACACACAGAACAGACATGCTTATATCTACAAGCTGCCCCTCTGTCACAGTGACCTCCATTATAGGCTAAACATCTGCCCCAAAGGGACTGCCCATATCTATTTGGGTTTTCCTCTGTCTCGTCACACCCATACCATGCACTCCTTTTCTAGGTTGCTTTACCTCAAGCCACACTTCCACATCCTTACATCCAAGATCCATAACAAGCAACCAATCCTGTTTTCTGCGGAATCCCTTGTTGTAACGCCTCCACATGTTACCTTTAGAGCGAGTATACATCCCTTGAATCAAGTAAATGTATTTTATTACATTCATATGTTCCTCTGGCCTGTTCTCTAGATAACACGCAGCAAAAACAAGGCTGCCTTCTAACCAATTTGAAAACTCAGATAGGCTTCCTCACCAATACCAGAGCGTGACTTTGGTGCAGTCAAAGTGTCCTTTGCCTTATTTGTGATGGCAAACATATCCTCAAAACGATCCGTGCGGATTTTGCCAAGCACTTTACTTCTAATGTCCCTAAGGACGGCTGTATTAGAACAGCGCACCACATCATCACCCGCTATTCTGCCTACGGAGATTTCACTTGCATCCCTAGCACGGCGGCAGGCACTGCCCAACTATTAACCTCTCGACCTTCCTTCTGGACCTCCTGGGAACCTCACTCTCAGAGGAAGAAGAGCCTGACTTGAGCGAACACCAGAAACATTGCTGCTATGCTCACCGGCTGCAACAGACACTCTGCGACTATCACTAACCATTTGAGACGATAATCCCTGAGCAGATGTGGATGCGGTTTAGAAGTGAGCTTGCTCCCACGTCTTGATGTCATATGCCCGGCCGAACCTGCAGAGGAGTAAACAAAAACTGAGCTACCTAGACAAGGAACAGCACTCCAAGAAACAACTGGCCATGTTAAAATAACCAATAATGGATTGGACTTTATCAAATTTGACCGAGCAACTGACATCTGAGCAGGTTGCGGTACACTAGTGGGCAAATTTGAAGCAACTGTGCTGGAAGTAACCTGAGGAGCCACCAGGGTGAACGCATAACCCAGTCCATGACCTGGCCCACCAGCAACCAACTGCATGGTGCTATTGGCCAGTGATACTGACAGGGTTAAAGCAGATGCCTGCATTAATTCTGACCCTTCTAAAACTAAAGAGGATATAGCTGTTCAAGAAGGAGCACCTGTGGTTAATAACGGATTACTTTGACATGTAAGAACAGCAAAATAGGGGACATGAGCTGAGAGAGGGGGATAGAAAGGAAGAAAACTGAAAGGTTGGCTCAGAAATGGGCAAGGGAAAGGCGGGGGCACTCTGATTAAACGGAAACCCACCAGAACTGACACTCTGCCAGGGAATAGAGGGCTGTGAGAACAATGGATAAGATGTGCTGCTAGATGCCTGGCAAGCAGACCAAGGTGGAATATGATGCGAAAGATGGGCCCATGACATCACAGAGGGGGAAGAAGAAAAAGTGAAATTTTTCTGAAGCTCTGGCCTGCTGAATAGTGCTAAGGAATGAACGGAGGGAATGGTGGTGGGAACTATTTGTTCAGATGTGCTAGCAATCGTAGATGATGAAGATGTAGAAAAAAGAGGGGAAATATGAGTAACTGAAGGGGATTAGAAACCTATAATCTGCAAAGAGGGGGGATGGGGATTATGGACCAGAAGTGGGGGGTTGACAAAGTGGCAAGGGGACTGAGGAACAAAGGTGAGAGCAGGGTAGTTAAAGATCCTTGCTTTAAGTATGCTGAAACAGCAGCAGTAGTTAAAGGGGCCATATGTGGTGTACTTAAATGAACAGCACCTATTGTGTGCGCAGCAGAAACAGGAAAATAAAACATTTCATTTATATTCTGAGTGACAATATTGGGGGAAGTGGTGAAAATGGAGCCAGGAACGCTGACACCAATGTTGCAGCGGAAATTAAGACTAGTCCCTGGGCCAGGTACTTGGGACATACTGCTTTGATTTGATAAATTTCCGCACCATGAACGGCATGATAAACAGGAGGGGGTGCTTCACTTATTGATGCCTCTCCTCTCCCGGGCGTTCATATCTGCCAGCCGCTCGGGAGGGAGAGAAACCAAATTTAAATTTGCATTGGTGTCAGTGGAGCCAGCTGTGGGCGCTCCGGGAGCACCCACAGCTGACATGGCTGCCGAACTGCTCGGGGTTGTCTGCACATGCACGACGGACCGATCCCGGTCATGCATGTGTAACGACGCGCATGCGCAGAATCCTTCTCAGCTGCGGTGCATGCAGCGGATCCTCCTCACTTCCCGGCAAGTGAGGGGGGCATTATGAGGAGTTTGCGGCTAGTCCTGCACCTGGACTCACTGCCTGGCCACAGCAGAGGGACCCCGGGAAGCCTCTATGAGGCGATGCAGGGCAACCCGGGTTCAACATAATGGAAAGAAGGGGGGGCATCACAGACAGAAATTACTGAGGAGGAAAAGAGAGAGAGAGGGAAAAAAAGCAAGGAAAAAGAGAAATAGGAGGAATAAAGAACATTAAATAAAGGATAAGGCAGATATGAATGTCACAACGAATAAAGAAAAAAGAAGAAAGTAAATATAAAAATGTAAAAATTAATTAATAACAAGAAAGCAAGGCAAAAATAAAGACAGGGATAGAAATATGAGAGAGAAACTAAAGAAATTTTACAATAAAGAGGCGCAGTGATAAACACTATCCAATACTTACCAACCAGGTCAGTCACTGCTATACTCACCAGGAACTTTCCAGACAGACAAGAGAAAGATAACTGTAAAACCTAACCTTATAACCCTTCCCTAGCTATAGCCCCTCCTTTAGACCTAACACTGATTGGCTGGGCCTCATCCAAACCTTCCCTGCTAAGTTAACTCTTGCTAAACTCAATATTTTTCTCTGTTTAGACAACCTAACGTTTATGCTACTTCAGGCCAATTCCTGCGCTCTGTTATACTTCTCACACTGCTCACAGTGCCTTATTGCTTTCCATACTTGTTCCTTTTCTTGTCTTTCTTCAACCTCTTCCCCACTTTCCTCCTGCCTCTACCTTGCCACCATCGGCTACCCTTGTCATCCTTTTAATTGTCCGGGATTTGCCGTTTATAATATGACTTGATTTATGTCACTAGTTTTATTTGTTACCAACACTGTTCAGTTTAAATTGTGCTATGTACAATTTTGTGAACTTTTGTTTGTTTATGTGAACTATGTCTACCTTGGTGGTAGTCATTATCATGATGCTGAAAAAGATGACATCTGATAGCCCGACATGATATGACCGAAGGTGTCGTTCACAACAGCGTGGTAATAGTGACAGCTTAAAAAGGAGTTCCGACGAATGAAGGTCCCAGCAGCCTACAGAGACGTCAGTTTCAAGGGCCCCTATATGATTCATGCTGTTAAGCTGCAAATTTAAGGAGGCTGTACAATGTTCTAGGCTTTCACGGCTTGCTTGCAACAATTTGCCTAGGTGATTTTTTAATAAACCCACCCGGATGCACTGTCCTCACCAGGGCCGCCAAGAAGATTTTTTGGCTCCAGTACAGAAACTTTTCGGGCCCTCCCTCCACATGCGATAGGCAAAAGTGCTGTAGGCCGCCCCCGCCAAAGAGACGTGTTCACATAATGTTGGGGGTGTGGTCAACATGGGGCATGACTGCAATATGTTCAGACATAACATGCTGAGGGTGGTTCAATTGCCGGTGATGTGACAGGCAGAAATTGTGCAGCGCACATTACAGACAATTACGGTAGAAATCTCCACTCATTTTTCTTCGCATGGGAGGAGATTCTGTCATTTCTCCTCCGCAAAGTGTCTTGCGGATTTTCCGGCTGTACTTTGCTGCTAATTGAATTCCTCCATTACGTATTAAATGGTGTTACTCTGTTATTGCAGCTTTCAAACCGTAGTACTGGATTCTTGCATGGATCCTGGAATGTTGGCACCTGTTGGAAAATGTAAATATGGAAAACCGAGCACTAAGTGAACACTGTAGATAACACAGATTATGCAGTATAAAATAAATACATTATAATAAAATGTTATAATTTTCACCCCCCTCAGCTACATCATGCATCAAGTCATTGCCTTCCACATCACGCATCATGCCACCCCTGCCACATCACACCACGCCACCTCCCAGACAGCACGCCACTCCCCAAACATATCATACAACCCCGTAGTTATATCCCCCAGGTACATTATGACCCCACAATACATTTTACAACCCCCCCATGCATATTATAAACCGCCAGACACATTATAGCACCCCAGACACATTATGACACCCCCCTCTCCAGCCCACCTGTACTTACCTACATGCTGCTGACATCAAAGTAGAAAACGTCCTGCGGGGAAGCTATTAGTCTGTCGAGATTTTGTAATCTTGCGAGATTTGGAGCTCCTCTGCAGGCTGCTCGACAGTGTGTGATGACACACACTGTCATTACACACTGTCTGTGGTTGCTCCCACCCTCCCACTCATGGGTGCGTGCGCGACACTTACAGGCACAAAAAATATATATATTTTTTTAACTATAGAGCTCAAGTTGGGCCCAGGGTAGTTTGCACACCCCCTTTCGACACCCCTGTTCCTTACACAGATTATCACTACTTAGACAAGAGCCACAATGCACCATTATTCTTAAACTGTGGAGCTCATTTGTTTAACATGTTTAATTATATCTACAAAATAATACATAATATTTTTATGTTCTGCAAGCCTTCCTTTTACCTGTATTAACCTTAAGCATGGTCAGGCAATCACTGACCTCATGAAAATGAAAATAACATATATATCCAAATCGTAACAATGTTTATTAGACTTTGAAAGGTTACATGTATGTACATAATGCATATTAATTATGTACAATCCATCATTCCTAATACATTTGGGACAGTGTAAATGGCTGATACATATTCCCAGATGACCTGATCCTCTAGGCATTGCAGATAAGGTGTCCACCAGTTATGCTGGAAAACATGAAAGGTCACACACAGAAATACACATTAAGGTATTTACAAAGATTAGCAGACACCAGATTCTGTTTACAGTACATTATTTGTCACACACTGGATTCAATGCCACAACATCTTAGAGTACAAGAATTAATCTCTAGAGCAAAATAAATTAAGATAACATTGTGCACACTCACGTTCCTGAATTAAAAGGTTTATACCCTTCAATTTATGGATCAGCAGTAACTTCAGGTTTCATGCATAACACTACGTCTAGATTGAACAACAATCTGGCTTCATTATAGATAAGTGAAAGTTGGTTTGTTTTATAGGAAGTCATATAAATTATATTTCATCCACTAAAATATTGATTAAACAAGAGATATGTAAAACATAACAAAATATACAGCAAATACTTTCTCTAATAGTTGTGGTTTGTGCAGCAAGGGGTTGTTGAAAGAGAAGTGTGTTGAGGTATGCTCTCTTGCTATACAACTTTCTTTCTTTTGTAATTACCTGCAAGATTATTTTGCATTAATAGTAGCATAAGTCATCACTAATTCAACATTTCCTAGGAATATGCTTCAAAAATAAAAATAAATAAAACCGCAATCTATATTTGCTGTTTATTTCTAGAAATAACTTTTGTCTCCAATAAAATACTTTCTCCTACTTGATTTACTTGATTTACTAGGTTCTTCCCAAGGGAATAGGCAAATAAATGATTATAACAGCTGCTACTTTGCTTACTTTATTGGCTAACACTTAAGGTAATGCATTGTTAGTTAAAAAAATAGTTGATCACATTAATAGCACCAATAGATACTGTAACTAAATCATATAGATTACATTACATTGCAACTGGGCTTTGTAATGGCTAATTCCCTTATCTAAAGAAAATTGCATTGTTTTTCAGAAATATGTTAGAATATACTAGAAATGCCAGAGAACACTTCAGCATTGTAGCATAAAACACAATATATTTAATAATTTTTTTAACACAACTAAGCTGCAGTGGTAGTCTACATCAGAAATGATATCGATTATTATATCTATAACTTATGTCACAACAATAAAATTGCAATCATAGGACAAAGAGAAATTCATACATTAGTGGACTATTCAACCCAGTTGCCAATCTCAGGTTTTGATCTGTCAGTTCTCAAATTATTATGTTACTGACCCTGAAAGCCATTTACAGATTGGAAATAAAACAAAACATTTGTTTCCATTTGGGCTACAACGTATCAAGAATGAAAAAAATATGTTTTTTTAATTGTTAATTTAGTTTATTTAAAAATTCTGTTTGTTTGTTTGTTTACTTTTTTGGCATAATGGGTAGCAATCTTAGCGAATCCTGTTTATTCTTCTGGGATCACTGGGGTGGCATGGATGCAAGTTCAGGATCCCCAAGCTTGCTAATTATTCCTGAATCGACAGGCTAGAGAGGTCAATTTTCAGCACTGGGCTGGTAGTCTCAGTGAGGTGGTTGTGTGGGGAATGTTGTTTCCCTCACCATATGCATCGGTCTGGGGCTAGTTTTAACTGTGGTTAAAACAAGTGGCAATTTTATGTGTAACGTGTACCAAATGGGTTCTTTTAATAGTATAGGATGCAACTCAAGTTGATAGCCCTTCCTTGGGCAAGCACATTTTCAGGCGAACTCCAAGGAAGGTAATAAAAAATTTCCTTCTCCATCAATTATTTAAGCCATAACTAAGCGAGCAATATTTTAGGAGAAAAATGGGTAGTACTAAAAGAGTAAGAGGTTACGCTATAATGTGATAGTTTCTATGGACATTGCAGATCCAAAAGATCTTTTCTACCTTAATAAATTACAATCAATGTGTTAACTGAATGGAAGGCGATGACAGGAGTGCTACATCTGAACTGCCAACACTCCCAGTTAGAAAACAAAGTAAGTCATACTCCCAATCCACCCAAACCATGTCCTGATACACAAAACCAGTGCCATTAAGGGTACAGCCTTAAGGGTATATAAAACAAAGGTGACATCTCTATGATGAAAAAGCAGATAAATATGTCTTCCCAAATAAAAAAGCATTCAATCCCAAATGTCTACATATTTCAGATAAATCAACCTGGGAATGGGGGTGTGGCTTGGCATCCAAGATGGCCGGTGTGACATTCTGAAAGCTCCATCAGAAAATTTTCATCTATCTCAAACATCCACATTGAATTTGTTGATACTCAACGCTAAGTTATCTTTTTAGTTAGCTAATACCCTAAGCAACTCGCTGCTGGTGTTATTTTTACTGAAAATACAATTGGAGGCTAGATATACTCGTCCATAGCACTCTCCATGTTTTTGGCGCAAAAACGTCGGACACAGCATATAACAACTTACCTGCTGGTGAGACGTCTGCAAAAGCCTGCCTGTAAGCACTGTAAGACTCATCATCACATCAGGTTGTCGTTCCTCTGCTTGCCGAATGCACCTGGTGAGAGAAGCTGCCTGCACCTCCACGCCACTAATGTACTGTCCAGCAACATAACTTTTTTACCAGCGCAACTACACACATTCTATAGGAACAGTGTTCAGGAGTTTCCAGTCCTCTTTTCGGTAACCAAGACATTTAGGGGCACATTTATCAATATTCACATAAAGTAAAAAGTAGTTTTCATTCCTTATCGCAATGATAAGGATTGAACTATTTCTCACATTTATGTACAGCCCTGCACAGAAACAGCAGTTCCGAAAAACTGCTGTTTCAGTGATAAAAAAAAATCATACTTACCCCCCTCTTCGGAAGCGCTGTCTCCGGGTCTTCTCTTCACTCTTCAATTGCGCATGTCCAGTTCCAAGAACTGGACATGCGCACACAGATCCCCTCTCTGTCTCTGCAACGATAGTTGCAGAGAGAGCCCGCTGAGTGACAGGGAGGGATCATGTGATCCCTCCACACATTCGCTGTACAGCTCTGCTCTTCGGAGCAGAGCTGACAGCATTAGATTTCTTCAATTCCGATGATGTACGCCAGCGCTGGCGTACATTAACATGACAAGTTCCCGAAAAAAATGTTTTTTCGGGACTTGTTAGATTGCGGCCAGGAGCAGTCACCATACTGTTGTATGGTGACTGCTCGCAAAAACGATCTGAAGTGAAAAGCAGTCATTTTCATCAGTCATCAGTGCGATGGGACTTTAATAAATTTGCGTTGGACATTTTCTGGACCAAATTACACGGTAAGTGCACGATAGTGCAATACCGTTTTTTCTTAAATATGCCCCTTAAACACCAGAAGCTGCGGATCCTTGTCATCTCAGAACGCTTCAATATTGGTGTGGATGCAGGTTATTTCATCATGTCTATTTTATATACTAAACATCAGAATAAGGATTGTTTTAATCTTAGCTTTCATACTGGTGTCTGTTTTGCTCGCCAGCCATTAATATGGTTTCTGCATTTTTTCTGCAAAGCATTTAGATGCTCACATTTTATTACTGTTGCAACCCCTGATCAGGTACTGTCATGGAGTAACAGTACAGTGTAATGGAGTAAAAGTAGATTAATTTTCTCCTGAAATCTGCAATATCTCTGCCCAGACCTCTCGTCTTGATATCTCTTTCTAGGAAGTGGATGTGTGCCAGGTTTGACCTTGGAGAACCCTTGCCTTTCACACATACACCACAGATTTAGAGCACAAGTTGCATGGGGAAAAACAAAATTATGTATTTATTGGGAGCATAGAGGAGGGGAAAAGATGGAGGTAGGTAAGAAAGGATAAAACATAGACAAAGTACTATGCAACAAATGCAGAATGAACACCAAACATGTACTTCGACAGCTAGAAAAATGTGTCTATGTATATCATTATTTAAGTAAATTACAGACTAGTACAATTTCCCTTATTAACCAAATATTCTGCAATAATCTGGATCAACAACTAATAACTGTATCAATAGCAGTATTAGGGTATCATTAGGAATGTTCACTGACCACCGTGTTTTGTTTTTGGTTTTGACAAAACCACCTTCAAGTGCCTTGGTTTTGGTTTTGGTTTTGAATCTGTATTTTTTTGCAAAAATTAGCTAGAAATAACATTTGGCTCTTTTTTTGTTCCTACATTATTATTAACCTCAATAACATCCATTTCTAGACATTTCCAGTCAATTTTGACCACCTCATATGTCACAATATTATTTTCATCCAATTTAGGCCAATGACTGCAGTGAGCTGGCTGGTTACTAAGCGACAGAGCAATGGCACAAACACACAGCAGTTTATAGCACATCTATAAAACATTGCAGTTTCAGAGAAGAAAAGTGGTGCAAGATGGAATTGTCTTTCAGCGTTCCCACCCACCCTTATGTTGGATTGACATAATATAATTGATGGGAAGAAGACTAGACAAGTTTATAAAGTCGACAATATAATGACATCAACAGTATTATTAAGACGACAATTGAAATGTTGACTTTATTTATTAGGTTGACAATTCAAATGTAGACAGTATTATCCCTAGCTCTAACCCTGTCCCTATCTCTAGACCTGTTCCTAACCCTGTCTCTATCTCTGGACCTATCTCTGGACCTGTCCCTATCCCTGTCCCTAGACCTGTCCTTAACCATATCCCTAGGCCTATAATAATACTGATCACATTTAAATATTCTACCTAATCATACTGTCCACCATGTGAATTAGCGACCTAATAATACTGTTGACACCTGTATTGTCAACTGTCACACAAGCTGACAGACTAATGCCACAATGTAAAACAGTGCAAGATGGAGTTGTCCTTGGGCCCACCGACCCACCCATATGTTAAAATGGACATGTAGAGTTTAACAGATCAAGCACTTCAGCGACAAGGACTGCCACTTTTGTAGTTGAAGTGCTTGGTTTGTTTGGGCCCCCACAAAACAAGCTATCAATGGGCTTAAGGCAGGTAAGCTAACAGTGCTGTCAATGAACTCTACAATGGCAAGAAGTTGTTGTCATTATCCTCACTCTCATCCTCACCCTCATCAGTGTGTAAATCATACTCACACAATATTAATTCATACCCACTGGAATCCACCGTTACAGAAGTCACTGTACTTAGATGTAATTGCCAGTAAAGGCCTTCCTCGTGGAATTTGTAGTTAATTTTGATGAACATCATATTTTCCACATTTTTATTAAGTAGCCTCCTATGCTGATCGCTGACAAGGTTCCGGGCTGTGCTGAAAATTTTTTCTGAATACACACTGGAGGGTGGGCAGCTTAGGTATTGCAAAGCGAGTTTGTACATGGGACTCCAAGTTCACTTTTTTCCTCCCAGTATATAAAGGGACTGTCTGACGTGTCTATTTGTACTCTGTCATTAAAATAATCCTCCACCATCTTCGGATGTTGATAGTAGGATCTGGTGGAGTTACGGCAGAGGTATCAGGATTTTTGGGCAATTCTGTTAGACCAGATGTCAAAATGTTGTACTGACTCATCTGCATCACCACTGGGTCTCTTGGGAAAGTTAAGTTTTTTCCTAGCAGCAGTTAGCTGAGAAACTGAAGGAGGAGACGTAATCGCGTCATGCACCTCTTGAGATCTGGGTCAGTTGGAAATAAAGAGAAGACATAGCTCTTAAGCCAAGGATCAAGCAAAATGCAGTGATTGAATTTCAAGATGTTGATAAATCTTGGATCCTGGCGAAGCGAATAAAGTAATTGATTTAAAAGTCCGACATACATAGTGGAATTGCTTTGTTTCATCTCCTCCTTCAATTTCTTAAGCTGCTTTTCCAAAAGTCTAATTAGAGGAATCACTTGACTCAAGCTAGCAGTGTCAGAACTCACTTCACAGGTGACTATTTCAAATGGTTTTAGCACCTTGCACAACACGGACATTATTCTCCACTGCACTGAACTAAAGTACATTCACCCTCCTTTCCCAATGTCATGGCTTGTTAAGTAAGCGTGAATGGCTTTTCGCTGTTCCTCCATCCTCTGAAGCGTATAAAGGGTGGAATACCACCTTGCTACCACCTCTTGCTTCAGTTGATGCGGGGCAAATTCAATTATTCTTCCAGCTGCTGCAAGCTACTACATGCTGTTGCTGAATGCCGAAAATGTCCCGAAACTTTTCGGGCCACAGACAGCATCTCATGCATGTTCCTGTCCTTCCATGTTCTAAGCTCTGTACCACTAAGTTGATTGTGTGAGCAAAACACCAAGCTCTGTACCACCAAGTTGATTGTGTGAGCAAAACAGGGAATTCTGATGGAATTCACCCAGCTGTAATTCTCTCACAATATTGTTGGCGTTATCAGAAATCACATATCCCAAGGAGAGTCCAAGCGGGATAAGCCATGTAGCAATGATATCCCTTAGTTTTTCTTACAGGTTGTCACCGGTATGACTCTTAGTGAAGCCGGTGCTACACAGAGTCGCCTGCCACTGAAAGACTTGGCGTTGTTTGTTAGATGCTGCTGCTGTTCCTGCTGCTGTAGGTGATTCTTCAACCCAGTGGGTTGTCACAGTCATATCAGTTTGCCCTGTTCTGCTTGTTCAAATATCTGTGGTTAAGTGAAAAATGGGTAAAATGGCATTTTGTAGCCGAATAATTACGTTTTTTGTAACCTCTTGGTACAGGCGAGGAATTGCTTGTCTAGTAAAATAGTGTTGAGATGGAATTTGGTAACTGGGACACAGGACCATAATTAAAACCTGCTGCATTAATGGTGGATACTAGACACAGATCTAATACTAACATAGTCGCCATGGTGCCTGAGTTTCGCTGTGCGACTGGGTGACAGCTGTCATGCTTGCTTCCTCTTGCAAATAATTGTTTAACAGTCAATTGTTGTAAACTGCTAGTAGTATTCTTCTTGGTCTTCTTCTGAGATGAAGATCCACCCCCAGGCAGCAGCAGCAGCATGGAACCTAACGCTCAAGGATTCTTCTAAAGAATCCTGCATAGGGGAGGAGTCATCTAGCTTTAGCAACTTAGATGCAGGACTAAGTCCGATCACCAGTAAAGATATTTATGATGAAGGTGTTGGCTTTGTAGATTGCTTGTGCTGGGATATAGCTGAGAGAGTGAAGCTAGCTGATGCTGGATTGCTTGTTGTTATTTTTTTAGCATAAGTTTCAGATTTTCCCAAAAGCTTGCCATGAACTTGCTTCAAATGGCGTAACATGGATGAGTTTCCTAGATGGTTAAGGTCCCTACCTCTACTGATTGTGGCTTTACAAACACTACAAATAGCTACTCAACTGTTGTCAACAGAGGCGGAACTAGCTAGCTGTGTGCCCCGGTGCAGGGAAAAGGAAGCTGGGGCCGCCAACCCTCTGCATCTGCCTTGCAGTGGGCCCCATTATTTCCATGGACCACTTTGCACTGCACCTGCTGCACCAGTGGTAGTTCCGCCACTGGTTGTCAGGTTTTGGATAAAAATAAGTCCACACATAAGAGGTGGGTTATTTGGTCTTATGCCCAGGAATGACAATGGCCTTCTTGTTATCACTAGCAAGAACTGCTTCCACTGGTTCATCAATTGCACAAACAACATCCTCATCATCAACATCCTCTTTAGTGTCGTCATCAGCTACACAAAAAACCCTCTCATTCTGTTGCAATTTCGAAATGGCATCTTCAATTTCTATAGCATCACCTATACTTGTGCTACTCATCCACACATTTGCAGAAATGGTGAAAGGAGGCTTCTTTATGAGTACAGTATAAGAAAGGTCCAGCTCACACATAGCACTCGTGGATAGGCTCTCTTCAGGTATTTGTAATGTTTCCGCGCACACAGTTTGTTCTACTGCCTTACTGGTTTTTTTCAGCATCGTTTTACGCATGTTATTTTTATTTTTGCACCTTTTCTAGACAGAAGAAGATGCCTCACTGACAGTTGCAGAACTATTACTCATACATAAAGGCGAAAGCCTGACTCTTTCCTTGCCACTGCATGTGTAGAAATGCATGTAGGCAATTTTTATTTATAAATAGTATTTTTCTACAGTAAACTTTTCCTTTATTAGAGGTGTTTTTTTCTTTACCAATGTAAAAGCTTGTTTTTTTATTTCAGTATCCCTGACTTAAACCCACTATGCCCTTAAGCATAGGTTTTAGTGAAGGACTAGTATCATCAAGACTGGTGCCAGCAGCTGATTGGTGCTCCTGCTCTTCTGTTAACTGAACATGATCCATATCGATAAACTCACACAATTTGTCCAAAAATTAGAAAAAATGTTTAAACTTTTTCCGTAAATGACAAATAAGTATACAACTGAGTACACACCACCAGTCAGTGATTTTTGTGAACAACGCAGTCAGATACACACACTAGAACAGTGTGCAATTAGAATTAGATATAAAAAAAAATTATTTTTAGCAAATGATTGATAATTGAGTTGAGTACACACTGCAAGTCAGTGTTTTTTGTGAACAACGTTGTCATATAATATACACACAATACTGTGTGTAATTTGAATAAAATAGAAGTAAGTTGCTGTTTTTGAACCATATGAAAACTGAGTAGAGTATACACTGTCAGGCAGTGATTTAGGTGTTGTGTTGCAGGACAGAATGAGATTTGTGGCTGTAGTCTGGAGTGTCACATAAATGATGCTAGCCCTCCTGTGTCTGTGTGAGCAATGGCACCGGATCTCCTGGGGAGACTTATGTAATCCAAAACCTGTGCGATTCAACAATGCGACAATGACATTTTACATCATCGTCAGATCCGAGGAAGCAGTAGAGTTTCGAGCCGGCTCGGTTCGGTACTTGGATTTACTAAGTTCAGGGGAATCGGTTGTATAAAAACCGAGCCTGCGCATTTCTAGTTACCATACACACAAATGCTCAGTAGATGCTCACTCTACTTAATGCTCATCCCAAACTCACTGGAGTACTGTTGCGGAAGTGGTGGCGCACTTAACATTAATCATATAAAGTAGGCTTTCTTCAGCACTTGGCCACTAGCAGTTTTTTAAGGCTGCTACTATGCATTACTGGAAACACATTGCTAATGGATCAGCCTCTACATTCCGGTTTTGCAAAGTTAACTATATTACACTCAGTCTATAGATTAGTATTGATGTAAACTTCCGAGGATATTCGGTGCAACAGTTACTATCAGACAAGTGATGTGAGGGCTCGCAACCCTCATCCCCTTCCTGAAGCTAGGGTTAATAGGATATGTTGTTTTCACAGTTATTGCATAAAGCCAAAGGTCCTCAGGAGCTGCCTAGTGATATGTCTGATATGTTACCCCTGGCATCCTGTATCTACAGGGGTCACTATGGGTTACAGTGACATAACAGTTTGCTAAATCTTGTTGGACATTTTTGCTATCACTTTATATTATTGTTAATACACTGTATTTTCAAGAACTGTCATTAACCTTTACTTATTGCAGCACATGTTCCTGAGTAACAAAACATGGGTTGTGCAGGCGGAGGACATTATTTAGTATTTTGTACTCAGGCCCAGAGAGCTCTAGTTATGATACTAAAATCTGGAAAATTGAATCAGGCTGATTGTTTTATTTTCTGTCATCATTCTTTAGTTGTTTACACAGCTTGTATATTGCAGTAACAACTAAAATAATCAGAAGAAACTATAAAAATAAGCATGCACAAATAAAAAGGCTTGTGTGGTGAAACAGTTAAGTGAGATGTGCATATTTTATCCTTCTTGCAATATTTCAGTTCCATTCTGGTAAGTTATATTAATGCTTGCCTATGGGGATGTTTGTAATGACACCATCTGACTCTTATCATAATTTCATTCGAGCTCATATTGCTTTTACATTTATCCCTATTTGCCATCCTTGCGTATAACTGCCAACAGCAGACTGAAATTTTACCTAAATGAGAGTATTTCTGCTATGTGAAAGTACATTTCTCGGCACCATTTGCTTAATAGTACACTGTATATTGCTAGGCAGTGAGTTTAGCATCCTAAGGCTAAGTTACTGGCATGGAGCCTGTAAAAAGTTTCAAGGGCACGATAGCAGAAGACTCTGCATGGCAAAATACCTTATTGTCTGCAGAAAATGACTTGTCATGACTGTCATGAGGAAACCTTATGATATAAAACTATTGTTATCTGAGAAATAAATTTTTCTCTCGTAATCATTTGTGCATGTGTATACTGCTGAAATTTTATATAACAATTTAAATTGGAAGCCAAGTATTAATTAAAAAATATTATTGTTGAATATGCAAGTAATATGCAAGTAATAATTGTGGACATTGCTGGGGATTTTTTTAAACTTGAAAAACTGCAGAAGAACTGCTTCAGCTTCTACATCAGGTTTGTGACTCCATTCTCCTACTTTTGCAGCAGTGTGGCTAAGATTTGGAAATGTGAAGATTAGCATGGCCGGATGATGTTGATTGCATAGTATGATAGACAAACATTGAAGGTGAGAAACGTTCCATGCAGAATGCATAATTTATATAATAAAGTTCTTGATTATATACATAAATGTAAAACAGAAAAATGTAACAACAATGTAAAAGTGGACAGTTTCCTATATAAACAGTCCCCCATAGCTATTGTGTGCTGCTGTCAAAGTCACTGATGACTAATTTCAGTACTCAAGTACATAGATTAAACAGTATATACTACTCAATTAGTGTGTGGCTGGTCATACTTTACACTACAATGCTGTATTGGGTGAACAGTAAAGATAAAACTTTAAGCCATGACGAAGCCTAGGTTGTGATGTCAGAATATTGCAACAGTGCTACTTAGGATGCCAACAATGAGTATCAGTAGAATTCAGCTACTGCCACAATGTAATGTGTGGCTGCAGCTTACTCATTGTTACATGAAATAAGTACTGTCATAGAGGAGCCACCAGCCACTGTTCATGCACATGACCTGGCAATTGCAGTGAGACATGCAGCTCTTCTGAGGAGTGAAAATACACACTAAAGAGGGCCAAGCCATTGGATCATAGACATTTGAGGAGTGAGATGCCTCAGATGTGAATTAAAGGGGGAGTTGCAGCATGGGGAGTTGCTCTATGTAAGGGTGTCTGAGGCCTGTGCAATCTTTGAGATCTGTGCCATGATGGGGAGTCTGTGCAGTGCTGTGGGACTGTGTTGTGTACAAATCTGGTGGGTCTGTAAAATCTTTGGTTATATGAGAGATTTGGGGGGGGGGGAGCTGTCAACACAAGACATTGGACTGACGGCTATCAAATTCTAAAGCATGCTACAGCATTTGTGCAATGCTTGATGGGGCTGGTGGTCCATGCAATGCTTGGGGATGTGCAATGCTTTCTCTGAATGTGAGATTTTTGCAATGTATAATACGCTGGAGTTGGTGAATTGTGAATACCCATATTTATTATTTTAATTTGTGCAATGTGGGTGTTTGAATCAAAGTGGTTGTAGGCCCAGTAAGCAGCTCACAGCCAGTAAAATACCATTAACTACAGCAGTGATTGCATGTTCCTATTTCCAGATCCATCATCCATACTTGTCAAAAGCAGTGTTGACACTTATATACCAATATGTAATAGTCCTAAATAAATTAAAATTATTTTTGTATTTCAGAAAACACATCAATGGGTGTTAAATAGTTATATAGAAAAGAAACAAATAATAATAATAGATGACTAATATCATACACATTAACATGATCACCAACAGCTTCCTCCAACAGGCATAGAGCTTATGTATTAACATTGCAGTTAGGTGCAAATTGGCTCCTAATGATAGCAACCAATCAGAAACTTGCTATTGTCTAACTTGCACTAGACAGATAAAACTTAATTGCTGTTTGGTTGTTGTGTTTCAGTGCAACTTTTGAAATGAAATGCAACGTTAAAAAATACGCTCTAATGTCAGGAGCACTACTAAACAATTTGGTAAGAATGAGAATATCAGTGGCAGTGTGAGTAGTGGCTGTGGTCATTTTTAAATGCAATCTAGCATGGTGTTTCAAATCATGGGAAAAGCACTAATCTGGAACGATGGTGGTCATAAGTGCAACAGAGCTAATGTCGGCACTTATCCTGCTGACATGAAAATGTCGGCAGGCTAAATGTCGACACTTGCATTGTGCAGACAGGTTGACAATGTCATCAGTGTGATTGGCGACAGTGACAATGACGCCAATCACAATGCCGACATTAAAGGACAATGCCGCCACAACCGACGGTTATACCCCAGACCTGGGATATCATACTGACGACATTGTCAACCGGTCTGCACAATGTAAGTACCAAAATTAGCTCTGCCGCAATTATGTACCCTTCCAATCTAGACTCCCCATGTCACAAGCATTATTATTATTATAATTATCGTATATTTATAAGGCCAAAACAAAGGGTATGGAGGACCCTGCTCATTAGAGTGCTTACATTCTAGATGGAAGAGGGCATATCTGAAACAAGAGGTGCGAGTTTGGCTTAGCGTACAGATTCGGACAGCTGTGATGGTGTATTAGCATGAATAGTATCATCAGGGATAAGGTAACCTTTAAGAAGCTGTAGTAAAGCCTGAATCGGTGTGGTAGGGAATTTCATAAGTGGGGCAGCATGGAAAATGTCTTGTAGGCACGAGTGAGAGGTGGTTGCCAGAGACGAGACAAGGCGTAGGTCAGAGATAGATCTAAGAGGGAGGGAGAGTATATTGATATAAAATTTGAGATGTATTAAGGGGCAGTGTTGTTGAGCTCTCTGTATGTAAGGGTGAGTAATTTAAATTGGATTCTGAAGGACACAGGAAGTCAGTGTAGAAATTTGAAAAGTGAGCAGCAGATATGGAGCAGTGACAGATGAAGATCAGTCTTGCAGCAGCATTTAGGATGGACTGAAGTGTGGATATATGGTTGTCGGGAATTCCGGGTAGCAGGAGGTTGCAGTAGTCAAGGCGGGAGATGATGAGAGAATGGATAAGAGTTTTGGTAGCATCTTGGGTAAGAAAAGGACATATTTCGGCAATGTATTTAAAGTGGAATCGACAGGACTGGGAGAGAGTCTAGATGTGAGGAATAATCAGAGGGTGGAATCAAGTGTGACACCAAGGCAGTGGTCTTGGGAGACTGAGGAAATTGTGGTGTTATTAATAGTGAGGGAGATTTGAGGGGAAGTGGTGATTCTGGCAAGAGGGAAGATAATAAATTATCAATATGTTGAGCTTTAAGTAGCGGAGGGACATCCATGTGGAGATAGCTGTAAGACAGTTGGTTGCACGAGATAGTACAGAAGAGGAGACGTCAGGGAAAGAGATATAGATTTGGGTGTCATCGGGCATAGAGGTAGTACTGGAGGCTTAATTAGCGAATTAGTGGCCCAATAGAAGAAGTGTACTATGATAAAAGTAAAGGCCAAGAACAGAGCCTTGTGGCCCCAACAAATAATGGTAGTGGAGGGGAGGATGTGCCAGCGGTAGAAACACTAAAGGAGCGGGTCAATAAGTAGGAAGTGAACCAGGAAATAACTGTGTCACAAAAGCCAATGGAGTGAAGTGTGTGTAGGAGAAGATGTTGACCAACAGTCAAAAGCAGCAGAGAGGTCCAGGAGAATGAGTATTGAGATATGACTCTTAGGCTTTGTAGTAAGTAGATCATCGATCAGTTTTGTGAGAGTGAATTCAGTGGAATGTTGGGGACAGAAGCCTGATTGCAGAAAGTTGAGAATGGAGTGAGAGGAGAGGAAGTGAAACAGGCGTTCTCAAGTATTCTGAATAATAGATTTCATGCCTATCACTTTAATTGATCAGTCGCAACTATGGTGTAACATATCAGAGAAATAGTCTAAAATGTAACAATATAAATCACAAAACACTGTAAATCTTTTGTGATCTTTTGTGAATTTGGTGTTAGTAGCTCCAAGTTTAATGTAAAAAATTTGCTGGTAATTATTTGATGCTGAAATGGTAAAATTAAATTAACTAACCATTGCCCTAGATTTTTTTTTTTGTTGTTTGTGATTATGATGGTGAGATACTGATATTAGATTTAACATCTGAAAACATTGCCTAGATTAAAATATTTGTGATATTCTGATTTACTGTACTAGAACACAAAATCAACTGTACACTTTCAGGAGTCTGAGGGATTGTCTGATGTGGTACATTGATATGATCTTATTGTGCTTGAAGCAAAGGACATTAAAAGCAGGTATTCAATGCACATTATTTAAGTCAGTTTTCTTTAACACTGATTGTTCAAAAATAATGTAAGTGATTGCACTTGTACACACAAATGTTTTCACAAGCATTTGCTTCGATTTTCTTTATGTCAGTATCAATGCTGCCTGCAACGTTCATGAGTGGTATAATATTACGGAGTTCTTTGGGAACATTCATTAATTACATAACACACTTTGCTGCAAGGACACTTTAAGAACTTTGAATGCTCTAATATAAAATATGAGGACAAATTACAATTACTTTTAACAGACTTTGTTTTCCAATGGCTGTGTAAACACACATGTCACACTGCCATCTAAGCTGTGTGCGCTGGTAAAGAAAGAGTTAAGAAATCTTTTCTTAAGTTTAACCATGCACAACTATAACTAGTTCAGTTTTTAACACAAAATTTTCCAGAGCTTAAAGAGAACAGTGCCACATAGGATCTTTGGGCTAAGCACTGAACTTCCCTGTGTAGGGTAAATGTAGGTCTAGCCAGCCATGAGCAGTACCCCACTAATTTATATCATTGCTCGGTCACATAAAAAATGAAACCATTTCTATCACATCAATAGTAGAAACACATTTTGAATGAACACAGTTCAGGCACAGTTGGCTCTTTAACAAAAAAGTACTTATTAACATTTTACTTTTTCGTTATTGCAACAGAAACTAGTAATTTAAAATGTCCTGAGATACAAACTAACCTTGACTAGAATTCAATTAAATTGTAGATTTCAAATGTAAAGTGAGTAATTTAGTCAATAAGATGCAAAATAATAATATAAAGCACTTAAAGCATACATGAGGTTAAAAGATGCTTATAAAATAGCAAATAAATAGAAAAATACAGTCTGAATTACAGATTGCTTTTTATTTGAAAATGTCACCTGTGTTTTACTGCTGAAGCAGTATCAGCTGTGCTGTCTCTGAGTAATTATCCTTGTGCACCTAGATATGATGTGGTCAAGTGTTTTCAAGTGAGTTGAATAGAAGTTAACATCTGGAACAGTCGTGTTAAGATCAATCAGGCTTTTAATAATCAACCAACAGATATGGTTGGCAGTTATCTAATCATATTGGTCCTTACCAAATGTAGTTCAATTATCAGTAGTAAAACCATTTATTCTTAAAGCCTAAAATAATGTTATAAAGCAAACCTTAGAGTAGGGCTTTAGCCTACACAAAATTGTCAAATGTATTTGCTTTGGAAGGTGGAGGATTTCAGAGGTTATAAGATCTGAGAGAAGAAGTAAGCATGAAGGGAATTAAAAGCTGAGGTTGTGTCACTTTATTAAAGTTATCTCTCTAAGATTAAGGGGTATATTTACTAAACTGCGGGCTTGAAAAAATGAATATGTTGCCTATAGCAACCAATCAGATTCTAGTTATCATTTATTTAGTACATTCTACAATATTCCTGAAAACAGGAGTGTGAGATGGTGTCAAGTGAGGATGAGAGACGAAGGACATTGACAGACTATAGTGGGCAAGTAGGGGAGTATTTCTTGACAAGGTCAGAAATGTAGGAGGGGGAAGCATTAAGAGGGCTTTATAAGTGAGGGTAAGCAACTTGAATCGTATTCTGGATGGAAGCAAAAAATTAGAAAAGTGAAGGCTGTATTGTTATATAGGGAGGAAACTGAAGAGGAGTGAGTGGAAACTTTAATGGAAAATAGGGAATATTGTAAATGTAGAAGCTTTACTAGAAGAGACTTATGGTTGGAATGTTGATAGGAACAGAGGAGTGTTTGGTCCGGTGAACTGGATGGTAGGTAATTTGTATGTTGTTGGGAAAAATGTAGAAAAGTTCATGGAGGGCTGCATGGGTAAAGGTAATGGGTGGATATCTAGTCCTGGTACAGAGATGCATGAGCAAGGGGATGGTGGAATTCAGCAGCATAGACAGATCAGATAACTGGATGGTTGAAGTTGGAGTAATTGAAGATGCAGGAGGGTGTTTCACTGGATGGTCTAGTGGGGAGATGTTTGTGTGCATGGTGTTGGTTTGTGAATGTTTGGAACCTGCATTGCTGATTAGAATAATGTGCATTTCACTTCAGTTCTCCCTTATCCATATGTACTTTTTTTCTAAACAGGGCACCTTTGGTTGTGAATGCTTAATAATTGTACTGATATTTGAAAATAAGTGTGAGAACATTGTTTTTTAAAAGTTAATTAGTTTCAATCTACTGACTCTAAATGAGTAGTGTCCAATACAATTATAAATTAAACTTTTTCTTCATACCATTCATTAAAATGCTTGTACACTAAGTGGGTCACCACTCATTATAAATGAACAAACTGTTCCTTCACACCATCGCTTCATAAAATATTAAAGGTTCTTGAAACAATTCATATTATAAATATATTTATACATATTTCCCACACAATAAATGCAGACGCCAGAAATCTCGACACGAAAATACCTACGGCGAAAATTCAGATGCAAAAATAATACTGACAAGTAAAATGATCACAGTATGTTTTTGTTGACAGACATAAATACCGACACATATCCCTGAACTTTTTAAACACCGACACATAGTTGACATAGCTGAAATCCCGACACATATAATGGGGGGAAGCTCTGAGGTTGTTGTAGGCGGGGAGGGGGAGTGTGATGAATACAAGTAGAAAGGTTATGTGTGTTATGGCAGGAGGGTATGGTGAGAGTGAACTATGGTAGTGGAAATGGGGAGATAAATGGATGAGTTGCATGTGGATATGGATGTTGGGCATGAGTGGGGGGTGTTGTATGTTTTGTATATATAGGTTGGAGTTCTATGTGTCTATGGGGAGGTGACGGGAAGGAATTAGTGTTAGTGGTTCTAGTTTTGTAGGAGTACAGAGATAATCCCAACCCAAAGTGTTGGGGGTGTAACAGGATTAGTATAAGGGTGGGTGCAAGAGTGCCTAAGGGTGGAGTGGGAATAGGAGGGGGGAGGGTGGGTAATGACAGTAGGATGTGTGAGAGGTGATAGGGGCAGGTAGGTATGTGAACAGGAATAGGTAAATTGTGGGTGGGAGATCAGTCTCAAATAAATATAGCAAATTGCAGACGGTGTGCACAGTTGTGAATTCAGATGTAATTATGTGTAAGTGGGTTAGGCCAAGACATAGAGTTGGAACAGGGGAAGCTCTGGTGCATACTGTATGGTTATTGTCCTCATGTCAATACACTTAATCTTCTTAATTCTTGGATAAGTTTGTTTCTTTTTATATAAAGCCACATTTTTTTATTTCTATTATTGCTAAATTAAATCAGTTTTCTTTTTTTTCCAGTATGTCACATAAAAAGTCAATATCAAGTTAAAACTATTTTAAAAATGTATGATCCTAAAAATATTATTTATTTTATAATATTAATATCTATTTTTGTAGGTATTGTGAGTTCAGGACAAGATCCTTGGGAAACAGGCTTTGAAGACCAGCTAACACATACGGACGAAGATCTGGACTTCAATCGCCAAAGCGGTTTCGGCGGTCCATAGCACCCCTAGAAGTGAGGAAACATGTAAGAATAGGTTCCATGACTACAGGAAGAGCATCAAGGCAAAGATTGCCAAGACAGCATGAGTTTCAGTCGGTAGGAAGAGACCCAAGGTCCAGTTCAAGAGATGGCAGGAGATGCTGCGGGATCACCTCAACAAATCTGATGAAGAGATTTCGCCAGTCCAAACCCCGAAATGACACTCCAAGTCTTATTGTAAGCTTTGTAATAATTTATGTTATTGTGATAAACATACTGGCCCCGATTCATTAAGGAAAGTAATGCAAAAAAGGAGTAATTTTTCTCCTGGACAAACCATGTCACAATGCAAATTATTTTATAATATTGTACATATGTTAAATACTGCCTTTTTCTTCATGTGCACACAAATGCTTTTAGCTTTATGTTGACACTGAAATTTAAAGTTGATCTAGGACATGCCCTACCCAACTATAAATCCCCACATTTTATATTTACTTCCTCCCCCAGTGCAACATGATTTTGCTAAGGTGAAAAGTCACTCCTCTTTTTTTTTTTGCTTTACTTTCCTTAATAAATAATGCATACTGTTAATATTTAAAAATTCAATTACATACAAAATCACTATCAATGCTGTTTTCAACAGTCATGAACACTAGTATTCATGTTCAACAATGTTCTTGAAGTACAGATACCGTGTTATTAGACCATGGTAATTATTCATATGAACAGCAGTCTTAAAACCTGAATTCACAAAATCCATCAAACAATTGTGCACGCACACTGTAATGTCAAAATAATTAATTTTTTTGGGTTAATACAGGCATACTCTTTATAAGGCCACATATATGTAATTACTTAAACAATATTCACAATTGTTTCATGAAATATATTCATTATTTTTCTTTAATTTATCGCAGTCAAAAAAGTAAAGGCAAGCATTAGGAAAAAAGTCAACCGGAACATCAGCCGGTAACTGTGCTTAACTTATTTTTGCAGTTCAAGCACTTAATGAAATACCGTCAACTAAATGACTTTAATAATTTCAGGTATGCTGACATAAAGGATGATTGAGGAGTTTCTACATGACCCATAAGAAAATACAGAAGCCATTGGAAATGAAGAATCCTCTGGCTCCTCAGTTTCATCTGTGAGAGGTAATAAATTGTTATATATTAACACCAAACCCTCTTCTTACACAATGTCATTACAAAAGTTATCTTTACAAATAAAAAAGCTTTTTCTATCTCATTGGTTAAGAGAAGAAGACTGTTTGTCAAGGAAGTACCTGAGCATGGAAGTACAGAAAATGCTATAATCATCTTGGAGGCTGTATGCTCTGAAGTGAATCCAACCAAACATGTGAGTACCATGGAAACTGAAGCAGACACAGCTGCAATTGAGAACCAGGATACCACTTAAAAATATTTACCTATCACAGCATCACATTTGGACAACTTTAAATGACATTATGATGATGCAGCATTAGATCTGCTTTAGACAGACTGTGGCACAGAACATGTTGGCAACATGGAATCCATTATGTTGGAACACGCTGCATTGAACAGAGATTTAAACCAATATATAGATGCAGTTGAGGAGACCGTACTTAAATTAAAATGTGAGAACCAGATGAGATCCCAAATTTAAGATAGCTTGCACACAAGAGATACACTGTGCTTCAGAAGAATAATACAGAGGAGGCCCTGAGGCAGGCGATAAATATGTCCAGTTTAAAAAACAGCTAAGAGACCTAAGAAATAAATGCGTGTGTCACCGGCCCCTGTAGATGAAGATTCGGAAGATTAGAACAAGGAGATCGCTATCACCCAGAGCACTCCTATAACACAGTTGGAGATGGTGAACCCAGTGAAACAAAACATATGTGGTCACACGGACGAGTGAGAAGCAATTGAAAGGATGATTGAAAGCAAACTTCAGAAGGGTAAAATGTCATGGCTTGTGGAGTAAATGTGGATGGCTTTTCATTGTTCCTCCATCCTCAGAAGCATATACAGGGTGGAAAACCACCTTTTTATCACGTTTTGCTTCAGTTGGTGGCAGGGCAAATTAAATTGTTCTTTTAGCTGCTGCAATCTTCTACATGCTGTTGCCGAATGTCGGAAATGTCCAGATATTTTACGGGCCACACACAGCATCTCTTGCACATCCCTGTCATTTTTAAAAAAGCTCTGCAACACCAAGTTTATTGTGTGAGCAAAACAGGGAATGTGATGGAATTCACCCAGCTGTAATGCTCTCACAATATTGGTGGCATTATCAGAAATTACATATCCTGAGGAGAGTCCAAGCGGGATAAGTCATGTTGCAATGACATCCCTTAGTTTTTGTAACAGATTGTCAGCTGTATGCCTCTTAGTGAATGGACCTAGCTGATGCTGGACTGCTTGTTGTTATTTTTTAGTATAAGTTTCAGATTTTCCCAACAGCTTCCCATGAACTCACTTTATATAGTTTCCATCTTAATATATTGAAAGTCTTCCTGAATATGGAGCCCATCATATAAGTTGCTTATGGGCTTAGTACATGATTTATCTTAGGCTGTTTATGTTTTACTGACGAATTACTTCCAGTCCAATAATTTGAATTAATGTATGCATACGGAGAAGGGAGATCCCCCAACGGAAGTGAGGTATCACGGTTTACGGAAGTACGCATTTGATGCATCCAATGCACTTAACGAGGATGGAAGTGTTTGGACACAATTGGTTTTGGAAAAAAGGGCTCCACTATTTATATCTGTAAAGTGACAGAGACTGTATATGACCCCTTGAAAAAGTCTTAATAGAGACAAAACACGTCGGGGATTGCGTCACTCTATTGTCGGGATTTGGAGTGGGAAGTGCTTATCCGGCCGGGAGCTCTGCTTACACTCTGGACTTTTTATCCCATTGTATGGAGGATGACAAATAAGCTGATTTGTTTAATTTTTCATGTACGGGCAAAAATTTGCTTTGTGCTGATTTTAAATACTTTTAAGTACTTTTGTATTAAATTTCTTTTGTTGATATCAGCCTAAATGTTATTGGGATAACCTAATCTATGTTACAACGCACTGCACTATTGTGGCCATTTTCTGAATTGCAGTTTTGGTTTGGACGTACTCATTGGAGGTTAAGAAGAAGGAACAGTAGAATACTCTCATCACATCCATCTATTCCTCAGATAAGCAGTCATTATTTCTATAGTTGGTACGGGCATAATTGGCACCGTTTTTTATCTTTTCATTTGTTTAAATTGAATTACACTATGTGTGGCGCTCCTTTTTCTTTATCTTTTGGAAGCATATAACAAAATTTAACAATCCTGTTAGGTAAAAGAGTATATATTTTAAAGGATGGTGGAAAAAATAAATAAAAATATTAAATTAATATAATGTTAAATAAAATGATATTCAAAGGTATAAAGAAATTTTTATAAATTATCATAATCAGGATCAATATAAACCATTGACTGTTATACATCATACACTGCTGCAGTGTACATCAAATATTGGTAAGTAACATCACTACCTGCCAGACCAAAGACACTAATACACACACCAACACAGCCTATGTATAATTTAAATTACAGTCATATTAACTAAGGATGAGCAGGTTCGGATTCCGCTAATCCGAGCCCACCCGAACAGTGCGGATCCGACGGGATCCAAGCACTGTATGGGAACTTCCGGGCGCCAAACGAAGCCAAACCGAGGCTATGACATCCAAGTCTCGCGTCGGATCTCGCGAGACTCGGATGTCATAAATACTCACCTTGCGGCCGCCATCTTCATTTCGCCTGACTTCAGGGAAGAGGGAGGGTGTGTAGGGTAGTGGTGCTCCTGCGTGATCAGTGCTCTGTCCTTGCTGAGTCCAGTGGTGCTTTTGTCCTGTGCTCTGTCCTGCTGAGTCCAGTGGTGCTTTGGCCAGTGTCTGTCCTGCTGAGTCCAGTGGTGCTTTGGCCAGTGTCTGTCCTGCTGAGTCCAGTGGTGCTTTAGTCCTGTGCTTAGTTGTGCTAAGTCCATAAAAAATTTATAATTATTAAAATCTCTTCAAAATTACAAAAAACAATTTATTTTAAAAATTATACAAAATTAATAAAAAAAAAATATTTAAGCAATTCTAAAGAATAGGTACTGCAATCTATATTACATTTAATACGTTCAATTTTTAAGCAGTTCCAGAGAATAGGTACTGCAATCTATATTACATTTACTACGTTCATTCTTTAAGCAGTTCCAGAGAATAGGTACTGCAATCTATATTACATTTAATACGTTCAATTTTTAAGCAGTTCGAGAGAATAGGTACTACAATCTATATTACATTTACTACGTTCATTCTTTAAGCAGTTCCAGAGAATAGGTACTGCAATCTATATTACATTTATCACGTTCAATTTTTAAGCAGTTCCAGAGAATAGGTACTGCAATCTTTATTTCATTTACTACGTTCATTCTTTAAGCAGTTCCAGAGAATAGGTACTGCAATCTATATTACATTTAATACGTGCAATTTCTAAGCAGTGCAAGAGAATAGGTACTGCAATCTATATTACAAGAGAAAGTGAGGGAGGAGCTGGTAAACCTTTGCGATTCCACCAATCATGTAGCTCTTGTGGATGAAGCTCTTCGTACGGTTTGATGATATATTGTGGCCCCGGTACCAAATTGGGTACCAAGCCACTCCACTACGCAGTCCAGATAGATGCGTATCAACTACATTCAGTGTTGGGGCCAAATACAAAATTAATGAAAATGACCTGTCATCGTCAAAAACAAGAAGTATTGACGCGCTCGAACTACACCCTGTATATGCTGCAGAGGATGTAGGAGCAGGCAGCTGTGCAGTGGAATTCAGACCCGTTGAGGGTGATATATTGTGGCCCCGGTACCAAATTGGGTACCGGGTCCACTCCACTACGCAGTCCAGAAAGCTAGCTCGGTGCAACGTTTTGGACTAAAAAGAATATTGTGAGGTGTGAGGTGTTCAGAATAGACTGGAAATTAGTGGAAATGATTGTTATTGAATGTTATTGAGGTTAATAATAGCGTAGGAGTGTAAAAAAAAACCCAAAAAATGGATTTTAGCGCTTTTTATGCTTTTTTAAAAATAAATCAGAACCCAAAACCCTAAATCAGAACCAAAACCTTTCGTCAGGTGTTTTGGCAAAACAAATCAGAACCCAAAACCTCAAGCTAATCAGAACCCAAAACCCTAAAAGTGCACGGTGCACACCCCTAGTTATATATTGCCTTATTTAGCAGTGGTACCTTATTACATAGCATTCACTTTCAATGCAGAGACTGGGTATCCAGAAATTTTAAGTGATGGCTCCTGCATGCTTCAATGTAATTTCAAAGTGGCCCAAAAGCTAGGTTCTAGGTACTGGATCACATACCAGTGCATCTTCTATATTGAGATGCCTTTCACACAGTGCATATAATAAGTCTACACATCCTTATTGAAATTGCAGGTGTTTGTGATATAAAGCCTAAAATCAAGATAAATGTCGGCTTTACATCACAAACACCTGCAATTTTTTTGAAGCTAATAAAGGTTTTTATAAGATTTCTAATATACTTTTTTTTTTTAACTTATACCCATCCGATAATTGCATGAAACTAGAAGGTACCTTGGTGGCTTCATATAAAACCACTGATGTTAATAATTACATTACTAATCTGGCAAAAAGGAGGAATGGATACAGCCTACGAGGTAAGGACCATAACTCTGCCATATCCTCACCCAGCACAAGATGATAGAGGGGTATTTTGTATTACCCTGACCCACACCATACCTGTCAGAGCCTTTTGGTTATTCTTACAATGCACCAATGGTGTCTAGGCATACCCATTCTGGGTTCTCCCTGCATCAGTGACACCTATGATTTGTATTCCCTGCACTTAATATTTTAAACTGTGCACCATAGCCTCACTTCAGGAGTGCTAGAGCTGCAATCACTTCTGTTCCTTCAATCTCATAGGAAATAATTAAACTTGTTTCTTAAGGTGACAAGTTCCATTCAGGGGTATTGAGCTGCAGCCTAATACATAGCTTAATACATAGGAGTTGTATAAGTTGATGCAGAGTGGTAAACCTGCTCTGCAATGAAGTCCAACGTCAGATCTCATCACACTGGCACTACATTTATATAAGAGGAGCATTTGGGCAATCAGCTATAGTAAGAGCTATAGTAAGAGAACCTCTTTATGAACAACATAGAAAAGGTAGATAGATAGATAGATAGATAGATAATAATCCTTGTCATTTTATGAACGATATATGTCTCACATTTTGGTATGCCAGGAACAAATTGCAGAAATTATTACTTAAGATACCCTGCAAACTGCCACGATATACCCGCACCCTGTAACTCTGCATATTATATAGCACACAATATCTCCACATTATACCATCTCCAGTGCCACACATTATATAATTTGCTGGTGACTCCATATTATATTTTCAGTCTTGGAAGCATAGACTATCTCCCCACATTGCAAGTAAACATCTCATAGTTCAAGGGACCACAATTGTTTACATAAGGAATCAAGATTTGAAAGTGGAGTAGTTCTATAGAAGAGAACTTCCATTTTTAGAACCTGTAAAATTAATCTTTATATACTATATGCCAGTGGTTCTCAACCTTTCAACGTGCACTCCAGTTATTTTGTTTTATACATAACTAAAATATGTTATTTTATTATTACTCTAAACCTGGGTGCGTCTTATACAGGGGTAGAGGGGATGCAGGGGGGTCAGCGTTACAGTGACAGCGGGGGGATCGAGGGGGAGCGGGGCAGCATTTCAGTGACAGCGGGGGGGATCGAGGGGGAGCGGGGCAGCATTACAGTGACAGCGGGGGGGATCGAGGGGGAGCGGGGCAGCATTTCAGTGACAGCAGGGGGGAGCGAGGGGGAGCGGGGGAGCGGGGCAGCATTACAGTGACAGCAGGGGGATCGAGGGGTAGCGGGGCAGCATTACAGTGGCAGCGGGGGGATCCAGGAGGAGGCGGACAGAGGCACAGTGGCAGCGGTGGGGTCCAGGAGGAGGCGGACAGAGGCACAGTGGCAGCGGGGATCCAGGAGGAGGGGGACAGAGGCACAGTAGCAGCGGGGATCCAGGAGGAGGGGAACAGAGGCACAGTGGCAGCGGGGATCCAGGAGGAGGGGGACAGAGGCACAGTGACAGCGGGGGGGACGGACGATAGCAGGGAGAGTGTGCTGCCTGGGTCATTTTAGCCCCACCCCCACTATGGAAATGACGTTTTCGCGGGGGCGGTGCCAAAATGACGCGATTCACTGAGAATCGCGCAAAATGACGCGATTCTCAGTGAATCGCGCCATTTTAACAAGGGAATTCCAGGATGTGGGAGAAATGCCAACTGTTGCGGGAACCCGGGAGACTGACCCAAATTTCGGGAGTCTCCCGGACTTTCCGGGAGAGTTGGCAAGTATGATTATGAGTTTCACGTATCATGTAAACTTATACTTTCTCTCTCTCTCTCTCTCTCTCTCTCTCTCTCTCTCTCTCTCTCTCTCTCTCTTTCTCTCTCTCTCTCTCTCTCTTTATATATATATATATATATATATATATATACAATGTATAAAGGAAAAGTTTTGTTTGTAAGACAGACCTTTACCTGCCACAATTATAAAAAGTATGTTAAAAAAAAAAATAGAACCACGGCAACTGAGGTAGTTATTTTACTAAAAGAAAGAGGCATTTGAAAGCCTGGGCAAACTGAAGGACAAATCAGCTACATTGTTTTGTTTTTGTTTCCTATCAATACATATCTGTCCATCATCATTGTCACTGTACTGTTCTCTGTGAGCGCATATATGGATTGAAGATGTATGCATTTGGGAATTTTGCAAGTCAGTGGGTTGCAGCTAATTGATTTCTTTCAATTATATCGCTGTCACCATAAGTGAAATGTATATGGTGATTTTACAGTGAAAAAAATATTTTTAAAACTTGCTAAGCAGAAAGAAAATATTCTAGCTGTATAAGGATACAGTGCATTCCTATTCTAAGCAATAAAAAAGAAGCACATGTAATCTATTCAACAGACCTTAAAAATGCCATCCAGATATGAACAAACAAAAGTATGAAAATATATATAAAAAGTATTAATACATCAAAAAACTATCAATGTATACAATACTACATCTGTTACAATAATTATCATAAAAGCAAAAAGAAAAGTAGATCAGCACAAGGTTAGGACTCATCATATTTCCGATACAGGTAAGAGGTTGCTATTTCAACTTGTAAGCATTAAGAAGCAGAAGACCAGAAATGGAAAGAAAGGGAGGCACTCCAGTCTGAAACAGAACACAATTAGCTAGCTTAAAAATCCGTAGTTTATACCTTTATTGCTTATTTATTAAGATGTAATCTACATGAAATTCAGATATCCTAAACAACTAAGCATATACCCCAATTCATAGCTGGGAAATATTGTTAAAATATAGATATAGTGTGTATAATAAGGAGAAAATGTGTTAATTAAAAAGAAACTCTTATCAACCCCTAGGTGGAGCCAGCTTATAAAGTCTGTATATCCAATGGCATTCTTATTCAGCAGTAATATGGTATCAATAAAGGTTTGGATTTCCCCTGTGTGCTTTTATTTCTGCTTTATTGCACACACACGTTACATATTGCCACACTCATCTTAAGAAAGTATGTTATATTAATTTCATGTGTTTATAGCACTCTTTTATTGTTCACATACATCGTTTTGTGTTCATATTTTTATTGCACACATCTCCAATATATCCCTGTATCTAAATAGTCTCCTAACTTCATAAGGAATAATCTTTATTGATTAAAATTCTCAGATAGTGTTAGGTATATAGGGATCCACCTCTTGTTGTTTATCACTGTTATATCTATTTATTTTCTCTTTATGATAGACTTTTATGATACTCTTCTCCCAAATGCAAATCCAAACAATATCTTGTAGTGATGATAAAATATCTTATATCATCACTACTATTGAATCAAAAAGTCCACCATTTATCACAAATACTTTGGACTTATATATATATATATAGTCCGTTATAATTGATAAAAAGTAGGTAGCCTTAATCCATTTGGTAGATTTAAGTGGTTATTAGGATCCTAGTTGTTAACAGGCTCCAGTGTCTCTCCTTCCTTGGAGCATATAGCAATGTTTATATTTTATTCCATTATTGCCTGTATATCGTTATCTAGGTTTCCCCCACTCTCTATTAATGGTATTATTGATATTAGCCTCAGTTCTATCCACTACCAAATCCTATCCACTGTCAAATCGGCTTCAAGATGCATAACCTTATTCAGGATCCTTAAAACTCTCTACATCTAAAGACTACTGTAGGCAGTAATGTAAGTAATTAAGCATATCATTGCTAATTTGGGAGCTCACATGGCTAAAAGATATTGTTTGGATTTGCATTTAGGAGAAGAATATCATAAAAGTCTATCGTAAAGAGAAAATCAATAGATATAACAGGGATAAACAACAAAAGGTGGATCAATAAATACCTAACACTATCAAAGAATTTAAATTAATAAAGATTATTCCTTATGAAGTTAGGAGACAATTTAGATACAGGGGTATTTTGGAGATGTGTGCAATAAAAATGTGAACACAAAATGATGTATGTGAACAATAAAAGAGTGCTATAAACACATACAATTAATATAAAATACTTTCTTAAGATGAGTGTGGTAATATGTAATGTGTGTGTGCAATAAAGAAGAAATAAAAGCACACAGGAGAATTCCAAACCTTTATTGATACCATATTACTGCTGAATAAGAATGCCATTGGACATTGGACATTGAGCTTTATAAGTTGGCTCCACGTAGGGGTTGATAAGAGCTTTTTTTAATTAGCACATTTTCTGCTTAATATACACACTCTCTACAGTTTAACAATACTTCACCGCTATGAATTGGGGTATATGCTTAGTTGTTTAGGATATCTGAATTTTGTGTAAATTACATTTTAATAAATAACTAATAAAGGTATAAACTAAAGATTTTAAACTAGATAATTTTGTTCTGTTTTTGGACTGGAGTGCCTCCCTATCTTTCCAATCCTGGTCTTTTGTCTTTGTAACTGTATTGAATCAAAATTATGAACAGTTGACAGCTTCCAGGTTCAAACACAGAAAGATATATTATATGGGCAGCACAGTGGACTAGTGGTTAGCACTTCTTCCTCACAGCACTGGGGTCATGAGTTCGATTCCCTAACATGGCCTTATCTGTGTGGAGTTTGTATGTTCTCCACGTGTTTGTGTGGGTTTCCTCCGGGTGCTCCGGTTTCCTCCAACACTCCAAAAACATACTGGTAGGTTAATTAGCTGCTATCAAAATTGACCCTAGTCTCTGTCTGTGTGTATCTGTCTGTATGATAGGGAATATAAATTATAAGCTCCAATGGGGCAAGGACTGATGTGAATGAGTTCTCTGTACAGCGCTGCGCAATTAGTGGTGCTATATAAATAACTGATGATGATGATGATATAACACTGAGAGCATGAACTGCATTTGGAAGAGAATAAAAGGATTTCCGTCCCCTCCCCCAGTGGTGACATATGGAACGTTATCAAAAAGTATCCTCATACATACTTGTATGTACTAACATCCTTATGATCCAATAACTGGAGTAATCTTCCGGATATTAAAATCCAATAGGTTTAATGGTGTGTTTTTAGCTCTGCCATTTAGATCGAATCTCAATAGTTCTCCACTGGATCTTTTTCCAACTAACAATGCAGTCACAAAGTGTCACTTAAGATTCTTTTTAACAGTGGAGTACTAATAATTAAAATTAATTTTCTTAAATTAAAAGATACCTGCTGAACATATCAGGTTGGCATTTTGTGCTTGGAAGACAAATCAAATAATAGTGATAAATTAGGCCAGTCAGGATTCATTATTATCGAACCAGACTTAGGAAAAATATCTCCTGCAACCCTTACTTATGCTTATACGACAAACTGTTACCTCTTCCTTTATTTAATTTAAACCAACAGACTACCAGATTTCATATCTGAAACACTAAGTTAGTTTGAGAGACTGTCAAGAAACACATTTACAAGGCAATTTCTCTGTGCTATCATACACTTGGATAATGAGGCATTGACAGTCATCTAAAATATGTGACCTAACGTCGGCTCAATATATTTTAATGAGAAAAGTGTGGATAAATTCAATCCTTCAGAGGTCATTTGAAGAGTAGCAAGTTCAGTGCACACATGGATAAGAAATTCAGTGATCCTTGTTTTATAAGCTCTGAACCAAGAGCCTCAACTGGGAAATGCCGTTCTTATAAAGAAATGTATTGATGATTTAATCTCTTTGACAGTGTACATGAATAATGTTTTAAAGTCAATAATTCCACCTCTGCTATAACTACAGAGCATTTGTTGTTACGGGTACATACAAATTTTGAAACAGCTAAGTAATGACAATATTGTCTAATATTGGCAAATGTAAGATTCTTAATGTAACAAAATATGAATCTAATTATTTTGCCCTAGCAATTAAAAATGCTTTAAATGATTTCAAAATTCCAAATGATAGGCCATGGGGACCTCTAAGTATTTTCTGTGACAAGTGTAATATCTTCCCTGCCTGCCACAATAACATTTTATGACAAGGCTGTTCACCTGCTTGGTCATAGGTCAGATATAGCTCTTTAAGACTTTTTTCTTGCCAGTTTAGCTCTCAACCTCCAAGTGCTCTATTATATGATATTAGTTTTTTAATGGCATTTGTCTTAAGAATATACATTTATTAGATATACTGTATGTAGATTTTACTATAGAAATAATGGACAGCACAAATATGAAAGAATGTCTACCAAGAGCCCATGAAAATTAAGCCCAGGTCAGTTTTTCAAGAGCTTTTCAGATTTCAGCCACTGCAATCTTTTTCTTAACGGTTTTATGAAATGTTTTAGGTTTAATTCTCCATGTCTCTGACAGCTTTGACAAGAATATCACAAACAGCAAACCTGTTAAAACAAATGTATTGCTATAAACAGGACATCATTTAAAAGTTGTTTTTTTATCAAGCAATGTACAGTAGGTATAGGCCTGAACAATAAAGTTTGGTCTGCACTTCAAACAACAAGCATAAATGGACATTGTGTCAAGCATGTGGTCTTTTTTTAAATTTAGTTTTCTGGTATCTTTTGCATGTAGATATAGAATAAACCTGTGACCTGTGTAGTTAAAAAAGAGAACATGCTTGTCACTTGCCAGAGCATGTGTGATTACCGTAGTCCCCTCAGTATGCTGTTAACCAACCTTGCAATCCCCTCGCAGTTTTTGAGCTGTGTATGAGATTCTAGCACCATAAGTGTCTTTGTACATTAAGCAGAAAAATACTCATAGTGCTGAATGTCCTTGCAAACCTCATACACAGTGCACACTTTGGAAGTAATTTACTTTTTGCAAAAAAGCCCCTCATTCACACTCTTTATTTCTCACCTTGATCCAGGGTCTTCATCTGTAATAAATCCAAGGACCCTTAGCAAAATAAAAAAAAAACTTGATACACGATGCAAGGCTACTTCCTAAGAGCTCAGGCACAAAATGAGCTCTTAGTGACAGTAGTCATATTTATAACATGGGGATTTTCCATGGCTTGAACTCAGGGCTTTAGTTGAAGCCACGATACATCCTCATGTTACATAGATGACTATTGCTGCAAAGAGCTAATTTTGCGCAAAGCTCTTAGGAGAAATAAAGAGGGTGAATAAAGTGAGAAATAAAGAGGGTGAATGAGGGTAGTGTAGAGGTGTTTTATATGAAACATTTTAAATGTATCCACATTCTGAACATGTAGACATTATGACTGTCAACCTAGTAACTGTGTCGTCCTTATGACTGTAGACATATTGGTGGAGACATTTTCACTGTCAACTGTTTCATATTTCATAACTGGATTCCATATTAGAAGATCTTTCTGTGGAAGGAACGACATTCTTTTTATAGGCTTGATGATATATACTTTTTGGTGAGTCGCTGTCTTCTGTCTTTGGGATTGATTGAAGTCGCTTCAGTGAAGAGCCGGGATGGATCCTCGCCGTGAAAGCAGCCAGTTGGACTCCAGATGTCGTGGTGAGTGTTGTCGGTATAGTCAGCATCGATATGCTGACTACCACTGAGCTGATCATTATCATCAACAAATTTGAACTGTATTGAAACAAATAGTCAATAAGCGCATAACTGTTAGTACTAATTTGGAATCTGGAAAGGAGGGTTACCCTTTGTTATTGCAACTCTTGCACCAGTGGGAAGTGCACAGTCCAAAGCCTATCTTTTCTATTGTGTTGTAGTTTACATTATTACTATTATTATTAATATTAATAATAATAATAATAATAATAATAATAATAATAATAATACAAATAATAATAACAGTAATAATTATTATTCTAATCATTATTTTGAAATAGCTATAACATTGATTTTATAAAGTAAGATCTGCTTTACTGGCCATGTTTTACTAACATACATATAGGTTATGCAGGTACCTATGTATGAATAAAAAAGGAATAAAATAAAAAAGATCTGACACACATATATATATATATATATATATATATATATATATATATATATATATGGCATAACCTACTAACCAAATAAGAATAGTGTAAAGTTTGATCAATGCAAATAACTAAATTTATTTTGTGGTTAAACTATAAACACTAGGACCTCTGGTTCTGGAGGACATGTGACCGGTCGCCACAGGCAGAGCTCCATTATATCCACAGCAAACATAACCATAAAAAACGCATAATGGTTAACCAAAGTGTGAAAAAAATACTTCAATTAGACCACAGAGATTAATCCTGCAATGTATGGAGAAGTCTTTTGCGTCCTCCATGCCGGTAAAGCAACAGCGCTCCACATCGGAGAAAAGGTGCAGAGAACGTAACATGGCCGCCTCGGCTAAAACACCAACAATGCAGGCAGAGAAGAGGTTGGAACAACCTCTAATGATGAACCAGAACGTAAGGCTGCCGCAGGCAGCTGCTCTTGCTTCATATGCTGATGTTGCAAAAGCGATACAAGAGAAAATGGCGCCCCTTATGTAAGCTCAGGCAGGCAAGATGCCACAGGCCATTAAAAAAATCTAAAAGAACAATTACTTCAAGTGTCACAGAGAGTGTCAGTGGCGCACGCAGGAGGGGTTTCTGGTTCTCCAGAAGCCCCTCCCTTCCGCGAACCAACGGTACTGTACAGAAGCGTCAAAGAAGCGTCCGCGGCAGTGCTGTATCGTAGTATAATACAGCACTGCCGCGGATGCTGCTTGACAGCGCCGCGGCTGCTGTAGAATTCAGACTCGCCGAAATGGAGCTGCTGCTCCCTCTCGCAATATTTTTTTTTTTTCCGGTGGGGCGTTTTAAATCCTGCGTTCGCCCCTGAGTGTGCATGACAGAATGCTAGATTGGGGAACTATTCTAGGATGTGGCCTCTCTCAAACAAGGGACAGCCTCAATGTATAGAACACAAAAAAACAAATACAAAATAAAATTGATGACCTTGAGAATCGGTCTTGAAGAAATAATTTAAGAATTGTAGGATTGCCTGAAACTCTAAAGCAGGCCTGTCCAACCTGCGGCCCTCCAGATGTTGTGAAACTACAAGTCCCAGCATGCCCTTCCAGCTATCAACAGGTTGTCTACTGGCAAAGCATGCTGGGGCTTGTAGTTTCACAACACCTGGAGGGCCGCAGGTTGGACAGGCCTGCTCTAAAGGGCCCAGACTTACACCATTTCATAAGTGATACATTGCCGGAGCTATTGCACTTACCAGCAGAAAACGCCACATTTGCTATAGAACGCACGAACAGACTGGTTCCCATGAGAGATAACACTGATTCCAGGTCGCTAGTTTTTATATTAAAATGCCTGCACTATATGCACAAAATGGCTATTTGGTCAGCTTCAAAGAAGCATGACAATTTAATTTGTGAAGGACATAAGCTACATATTTTTCAAGATTATTCTGCAGAGGTGACCAGAGCCAAAAAACAGATTTCTCACAAATCTGCACCAAATTGGTGAAAGAAGAGAAAATATTTGTTTTATTATATCCGGTATGCCTAAGATTGTTTCAAGGTCGTGATAACAAGGATTTCACCACAGCTGCATATGTCTCTGCTTATTTGCATGAAGAACAAATGGCAATGATTGATCAACCGGAAACCAATAATACACTGACTGATGCAGATTGAGAACTCTGTCCGGATAACTCCACCATTATTTCTCCCAGTATGGTAACCTTATATTATTGTGATGACCATACTATTTTAATCTGCTGCGGATTTAATCCCTTCTTAGATGTTAGCCAAACTTTACCCTTCTAGACACTAAATCTATAATTGAGGGAAACTTTAACCTAGTGATGTCCATACATATGGACAGGATTAAGAAGTCAGTATCAATCAGACACAAAACTGGGTATAAACTACGTCTCCAACAAATTACACTTTCTAGATATTTGTAGAGTACACCACCCGGTGGAGAAAAATTATACTTGCCTTTCAGGAGCACATGGCTCTCTATCCCAGATAGACTATTTTTTTACAGCTGATAATTTATCATCCCAAATTACGTAAACAGACATTGAACCGATCTGTCTTTCAGACCACGTTCTAGTTGATTTAAGATTAACACCCGTAGCCAATCAGTCCCCAGCAAAATATGTCGATTCCCAGCATATTTAGCCAACTCTATACAATTTAAGAATATGTTTGATGCAGCTTGGATGACCTACCTAGGAAATAACTAAGACCATATTCAAAACCCACTATTACTATGGCAGGCAAAGCGGTAATTCAAGGAAATATCCTCTTATATGTAGGTCAACAAAATAAGAACCATGCTACTCTACTTAAAAAGACACAGGTTGAACTAACTGAGGCCTATCAACAATATACACAAAATCCGACTCTACAATCTAAGTTGCTATACCACAAGTGCAAGATACAATTTGATAATACAGTTACACAATTAGGTAATCGCTATAGTTCACATTAGAGGTATCAATATCACTAATTTGCAATAAATCGGGTAAACTTCTCTCTACCCTGTAAATGGGAGAACTATTCAAGCCCTACAGAATGATTCAGGAGACCTAGTATATCGAGGTGAGAAAACATCTGCACAACTGCTAGATTTTTACACCAGGCTATATACACAAGACTCTATAGATGAGGAGAATAAAGAACACTTTTGGAGTCAAATTAAGACACCTACAATACAAGATGATAGTGCTTAGCTGATTTCCTCTCCTATTATAGCTGAGAAAGCTCGCAAAGCCATACAGGCCCTTAAGACAGGGAGGCACCATGTCTGGATGGTCTTGGTGGTGAATTTTACAAAATTTTATCCCCTAGATTATGTCATCTTATGGCTGAGGTGTTTTAATACTATAATATCCAAACAAATAATTTGATTGTATTTCAACTCAACAATCATCAAAGTTCTACCAAAAAAACACGACGTGACCCAACTTAGCTGGGCTCATATCGCCCAATATCACTTTTAAATGTAGATTACAAGATATTTGGCTAATTGGTAAATACAAGATATTTTGTAATATTGGCTGAACAAGTGAAGATACTTCTCCCCTCTATAATAGCTACTGATCAGATGGGTTTTGTTTGGAGAAGCCAGTCTGTGGTTAAAATAAGGAAGATAGTTTCTGTAAAGCAACATTTGGAGCATTCTGGGAAATGGGACCCTGATCTACTTCTTTCATTAGACACTGAAAAAGCGTTCAACATGGTGACTTGGGACCATCTATTTACTTGCTTACAGAGGTTTGGTTTCCCAGAGTTGTTCATTAATACTTTGAATATGCTTTACACCACTCCCCAGACTCGAATATCATGCATCTGTGTTCTTTCATTCTCCTTCCAGATCCAAAGGTGTACAAAATAGGGTTGTTCGCTCTTTCCACTGCTATTTGTGGTAGCCTTGAAGCCCCTGGCAATTGCTTTGAGGCAAACTAGACATTATAAAGGCATAATGGTGGAAAGCGTGCCGGAAAAAAAAAGTTTCAACAGCAGCAGGTATTACTTGATGGATAGCACTTGAGATCTGAATAATGGCAAGTGACTGTGTAATGGTTATAAAAATATCTGTATCCCACAAATCTTTACTAAACAGCCGCTCAACTGATCAAGTGAAAGTGATATCTGTGCCTCACATGACTGACGCGTTTCATCACCTGTAGATGATTTCATCAGAGGAAAATGATTTTCCTCTGATGAAATTACCTACTAATTGTGAATCTTTAGTGGGCACTATGATGTCTATCTATAGGTGACCCGTTTTCAGAGCACAGTTGTAGCTGTCACTCATGTATTAGTGACTGCTATACAATCCAGTAATCTACATATGGTCTAGTTTTGGTCTACATAGAAATCAGGTTGGGTATGGCTGCACGATGACTAAACATCCGACAGCGAGAAGACCTGCAAGAAAAGAACGATTTCATGAAAAAACGACATCAATATTGACAGACTTACCTCAAAAACGACTCTGCAGATATCCAATGGAGGCAGAAGGATGACAGGACCTCCTTCCGACTGGTCAGCTCTCCGGCACCACTGTCTGAAGTCAGTGCAACCTGAATTAATTAAAATTTAAAGCGTCAATGTCGGAACCATGCAGGTTAACTGTTTAAGCAGATTTTTCGTCGTCCTAAGCGATTACCACCATAAAAATTATGGTACTGTAATTATTTTTGAGTCCTGCAGTTATATCAAGAAGGATAGTTTAGAGGTAAAGAATGATTGCCTTTTTAAGAGCCAGGAAGGCTTGTTCTATCTTGTCTGCATGAATGACCCGGCTCCATCGTCCATGTAGTGGTTATGCCAAGCTCAAGTATCCTGGTATCCATGAACTACAGTACCCGCGCATCCCAAGGAATGTACAAACTTGTTGGCTTTGGGGTAAGGTTATATTTTGTATAGCCTATATTCTATCTGTGGTTAAGTGTCGTAGACCTTGTGTAAGGCAATAGTCTATATATTTTACTTTAGTCAAACAAAGTTGGAGTTTATCCTTTGATAATTTGTATCCTGTTTGTGAGAGATGGCAAAGCAGGTGTTCAGTATCTACGAGAGATGATATCAGTGAATCAGAGCACAATAACAAATCATTTACACATTGTATAAGTACAGATTCTTTGATAGGCCGAAAAGACTGTAGACAGTCATGTAATACCTGGGAAAATATAATAGGACTGTTAATGAAGCCATGCAGTATTCTGGTCCACATATATTGACCATCTCTGCAAGTAAAGACAAAGAGATATTGACAATCAACAAGTAATGGAATAGAAAAGAATCCAGAGCATAAGACTCTCACAGTAAAATGTGCAGCATCACTTGGTATTTGCATAAGTATTGCAGCTGAATTGGTACAGCAGAGATTTGGCTCTCTACCACTTTGTTCACTGCCCTTAAATCTTGTACCAGTCTGTAGTACCCTCCCACAACTTTTCTTCAATGGGAATGTTGACTATTGGCCATACTAGATGTTCTCACTAAAATGCTGTTTTCTAATAATCTTTCAATAACAGGAGATACTTGTCCGCACCGTCTCTACGCGCGAGAGGTGACAGCCTGTCTCGGCCGATTGCACGCGTTCCGTTGCCTAGCAACTAGTTGATGCGCTGTCCCGGACACGCCCCATTGGTAGGCAACGGGACGTACACACCTCCGCTAGGCGGTCAGCTTTGTCGAATGCAGATACATTGTCCACTAATGAAGGGGATCTTAGGGGGATATAAGGGAGACTCTGGCGCCATTAGTGTGCCAGAGTATCGGTTTCACATCCAGCATTTTGCCTACTACTGTTTCCTATATTTTATTCCTGACCCTATCTCTGACCTTGCTTTTGGATCTCCCTTGGTACCTTATCTCCTGCTTCGGTTTCCTGACATTTTGGCCTGCCTTTGACGATTCTTTGGATTATCCCTTGTACCACGTTGTCCGTTTGGTTTCGACCCAGTTTGTTTGACGACGCTTTCTACACTATTACTACGCTGGTGGCCGTCTGGGAGAACCACGACCTGCGCACTCTCTGCAGTGAAGCCCAAACTCCCTTTTGGGGGTCCCAGCTGAACACCGGGGATGCGTTAATCTCCGCGCCTCCTTGTTCGGCTGTGCAAATACCAGCTAGTAACCAGAACATGACAGTATACTCTGGCCAGGAAGATGAGCGCTCAGGATGAACCTTCCGCTCGCGATCTTCTGCTACATGTCTTCCAAAGAGTGGATCAGCAAGAGTCAAACCAAGCGCAGTTGTTGCAGTGCCTTAAGGGGCTAATATCCCATTTGGATACCATCCAGCTATCCTTGCCGGCTAACCCAGCACCCATAGCGGTCACAGAATCCTCTTCCGCTACAGCATCTACCATTAGCACTTCAGCTTCCAGAGGTTAACGTATCCCGCCGCCTGAGAATTTGACGGTGACCGGAAGAAATGCTGGGGTTTTCTAAATCAATGCGCCATCCAATTCGAATTGGCTCCAGAGAATTTTGTCTCAGGACGCTCTAAGGTGCTTACATAATTTCTCTCCTTACTGACCAAGCCCTAGCCTAGACTTCCCCCCTTTGGGAGAGGAACGACACTATGCTCCAGAATTCTTCCCGTTTCATCGAAAACTTTCAAAAGGTATGAGATGAAACAGGCCGGGTGTCATCTGCCGCTTCTGGACTACTGGCCCTTCATCAAGGCTCCTTAACTGCTGGTCTATATGCAGTTAATTTTTGGACTCTTGCATCTGAGCTGCGTTGGAATAATTAGGCACTCGCGTCTACCTTTTGGTAAGGGTTAAACAAACGCATCAAAGACGATCTGGTGACCTTCCACCTAATCTAGACAATCTAATATCTCTATGCATCAAGGTGGATATACGCCATAGAGAACGTAACCAGGAGAAGGATCGCTCCCCCCGAATCTTTTCTTATCTGGCTCCACAGTTTAAATCTCCCGTGACCTCATCCGCAGAACCCATACAGATAGGCCGAGCCCGTCTCTCTCTAGGGGAACAAAACAGAAGTATCAGAAACCATCTTTGTCTTTACTGTTTTGAATCTGGTCATCTCCTCTCTTCTTGTTCCAAGAGACCGGGAAACACTCCATCTTAGGCGATGTTAGGGGAGTCGTCCTTAGATCCACAGCCACTACTCCCTATCCAAACCAGGATGCCGAATTCCTAATGCCTCCTGATCCGCTGAGAACTTCATATCTACCGAGTTGGCCTCCAAGCTCTGTCTTTCCATTTGCCTGTTGCCCTATCCTGGGATAGGGTGCAGTGCTACTATAGGGGTAAAAATTCAAAGGATGGGATAGGGATAGCCTTTGGTCCTGACCATGATAGATGGTAACTGCGTCACTAACGGCTCCATCGATCGCAATCACCAGTCCAGTACGGTTGTCGGTAGGAGCTCTCCACTCTGAATGGATAAGATTCCTAATTCTTCCACAGTCCATTAATCTGGTAGTTTTGGGACTACCCTGGCTCCAGTTACATTCCCCCAATTCGATTGGCATCATGCCCATACCTCCTGGGGTCCCACATGCAAGCATCAATGTTTTTCTTGAGTGCTTCCTACCAGGCCTTCTATCTCTTGCCTCACCTCTATGACCATTCTCCCTGAGGCTTATTCAAAATTTTTGGACGTCTTCAGCAAAACTGCTAAGGAAACTCTACCACCTCACCGTCCTTGGGATTGCCCCATCGACCTCATCCCTGGCAAAAGGATTCCCAGGGGTTGAGTATTCCCATTAGCCTTACCTGAGACTCAGGCTATGTCAGTCTACATTTCCTCAAACCTCAAACATTTATCCGTAAATCCACTTTCCCTGCTGGTGCTGGATACTTCCTTGTTAAAAAAAAGGATAGATCGCTTAGACATTGTATCGACTACCAAATATTGAACGCCATAGCTATCAAGAACCGTTACCCTCTTCCACTCATTTTGGAGCTCTTCGACTGCATTCGTGGAGCTCAAATATTAACCAAACTTGACCTCAGAGGAGCCTACAATTTGGTCTGGATTCGCCAAGGTGACGAATGGAAAACTGCCTTCAATAATAGGCTTGGGCACTATGAGTACTTGGTTATGCCCTTCGGGCTATGCAATGCCCCGTCAGTCTTCCAGGATTCCATCAAAGAAATCTTCAGGGACTTGTTATATTCTTCCATGGTTGTTTATCTTGACGATATCTTGATCTTTTCTCAAGACCTTGCCTCTCATCAGAAACATGTCAGAACCGTTCTATTTCGTCTTCACGAGAACCATCTGTATTGTAAGCTGGAAAAGTGTTTATTTTAATCTCAAATACCCTTCCTCGGCTATTTAATAGTTGGTAAAGGGTTCCATATGGATCCCAAAAAAGTAAAAGCTATTCTTGATTGGCCTCAACTTTCTGGCCTTAAAGCCACTCAACGTCTTATCGACTTTTGCAACTAAAACCTGCAGTTTATCAAAAACTTTTCCTCATTAATCATTCCCATCACTTCCCTTACTCGTAAAGGGGGACAAGTTAAAGACTGGCCCCAGGAGGCCATCATTGCTTTCAGACTCTTGAAGGAAGTCTTCTCCGTTGCACCCATTCTAAAACAACCAGACCGACACAAACGGTTTTATATAGAGGTAGATGCTTCCTCAGCCGGTGTGGGGGCAGTTCTTTCCCAGGAAAGTTCCATTGGGACTTTTTCTCCTTGCTTCCTTTCCAAAAAAGTTTCACCCTGTGAGGCTAACTATGGCATCGGTGATAAAGAGCTCCGCATTATCAAGGTAGCCCTGGAATAATGGCGATACCTCCTGGAAGCAGCCCTCCATCCCATTACGGTTTTCACTGATCATAAGAACCTCACTTACTTGCAGTCAGCACAATGTATGAATATTTGGCAGGCCCGTTGGTCACTTTTCTTTTCCAGATTTCAACTAATCCTGACCGTGCCGGCTCTAAGAGTGTCAGGGCTGATGCTCTATCAAGATTGTTTGGCCCAACTGGCTCCTGCATTCCTGTTCCTAGACCCATCATCAGCCCACTCAAGGTCCTAGCCCTAACCAAGTCTTCACCTAAGACACCTCCTTTTGGGCGTTCCTTTGTGGAGGCCCATCTTCGTCCTAAACTTCTATCCTGGGCCCACGATTCCAAATTTGCCAGACACGTGGGCATTAAAAAAACTATTGCACTCTTGTCTCGTAATTATTGGTGGCCTTCTCTGAGTTCCGATTTCCATAAATACATTGCTACCTGTGACGTTTGTGACTGCCACAAGACTCCTAGGCGATCTCCAGTCGGGCTTCTTCTATCACTTCCAGTTTAAGAATCTCCATGGACAAGCATTTCAAAGGATTTTGTCACAGATCTCCCGAATAGTCATGGGTTCAGCACCATCTGGTTGGTAGTGGATCGCTTTTCTAAATGGGCACATTTTGTCCCTCTCAAGAAGTTACCTTCAGCTTCCGAGCTAGCTCTCCTTTTTATTAATAAGAACAGTTACCAAAATGCAGTTTAGCTGGTGCAATGTGTTACAAGATCTTCTTGTTTCTGGAAGAAATCTAGAGCTTCTTTCTTCATGATTATGTAAATGAGACTGAACCCTGGCTAATGGTTTTCCCCCCTCCCATTCCCATTAAACTTTGACCGTGAACTTCTTGATCTACTCTTTCCTCTAAAATTTCCTATCCGTTCCTGCTTCCCCTCACCGTTTAATATTATTACAGTATTTTTGTATCACACCCAAAACACATTGTGTTATTTTGATATCTTTGAGTACTGAATTTAGTATTGTATGGATGTATTTGTATCGTCATTAGTTTAGTTCTTCTCATGTGCTGTTGCTGATTTTTTTTATGGCATCTATAGCTATCCCCTTCCAGTTGGGTATTGAAGTCTGGACTCTGGTTTTCAAGGGTTCCATTAATCCACCCATCAATACCGCTATTACTACTTCCCTATGATGTATATTTGTATCAATATCTTCTACTTCCATATATCTGGATATCTATGCTTAAGCACAAGAAAAATATTCAATGGTCCCTTCCCCATCTTTTTGTCTAATTTTAAAAATTTTATGCCACTACCAAACCACAGAAAAGACCTCAAATAATTGTGCTATTATATTTTTATTGTTTGCTTGATTAAGATCATTGGTTAGGACAAAATCCTCACTCAAACCAGAGGCTGTGATAAAAACATCAACAGTCTTTGTTGGTAGGTTCATGTGCATTATCCAAATCTCTAATAAACTCTGACACTAAATTCATTTTTTCTAGGGTCTGAGATATCTGTAGTACTAGATCGCATCTCTACCCTACTCCAAGGAAAATACTTTGTTGCATCCCTAGTAGGCACAACAATATTATCGCCAGCTGATTAGCAACTGTTTGGTTGCAAAAGAAAGTTAAAGTTTAAACACTGCTGGTCTTTGTAGTGCCACACTTGTTAAAGGTTCAAACTGTGAGTTGGGTGTGGTCCAAATCACCAGTGAAGGTTTCTAAAGCTCATGTCAGCTTTGGGAAAAAAAAGGGTACAAAAACAAATCTATTTTTTCTGGTAATTGTAGTGCCACACCTTGTGGGTCACTTAGTTGTGAATTGGGTGAGGACCAGAAAGTTTTGTTGCTACCTGAATGCTGAGAGAAGCTAGGTTTCATTTCCCAGCACAAACACCTGTGGGAATGGAAGACATTTTAAGAACCCTAGCGAATGTGCAGCAGTGCAGGAGGAAAATACCTGTCTTCTCCGTGAGGAGATCGCTCAGGAAGATGGGACAAGGAGGCTCCAGCTAACCCCACGCTGCAGACCTAGATGAGGACCAGGCTGGCGATTATCAGCGGCTGAAAACCGCCATCTTAGCGAGGGTTGCAGTCACCAAAGCAGGGGAGGCCCAACAATATCATGACTGGAGACTCTAAAAGATTTACCGGTTTGGGCTCAACATGCTGAACTTGGTAGAACACTAAAGAAGTGGTTGCAGACAGAAAAGAACACTGCGGGCAGAATGATCGAAATTCTGGCCATTGACCATTGTGTCCGGGGTATGGACCGAGGGCTCCAAAGGTGGGCAATGCAGGCGGATCCTCAGTCATATGAGGAATTGGCTGCTGTAGTGGAGATATACAGCACCTTGCAGCATATGTCCAAACCTCTGTTGTTCATTCCAAAGTTTGTGCCTCGGTCAAAATCTGAGATATGGAACAGTGGACCGGATGTTGGTGAGGAGAGACTGCCTGATAAAAAGGCAGCCATACCTGCAGAAGGTCCAATCTGCTTCGATTGCAATGAGCCTGGACATTTGAGGCCTTAGTGGCCAACGTTAATAGAACCTATGGATTGTTCACTAGTGCACACACAACCAACCTATCCGAGCTGCTGTACAATGAGTCCGGTTACCGGGAAGTCTTGCTTGTTCCGTGCGACTGTGTTTGTAAATCACTATCTGGTGCTGGCTTTGGTAGATTCGGGTAGTGAACTGTCCTTTGTTTCCAGGTCCATATTATCAGAGAAACTGATGCATAATCTGCCCAAAGTGAAAGTACTCTGTGTCCATGGGACTGCCGAGGAATATGACAGGACACTTGCCATACCCTTTAATCCTGGGCAGAGATTTTGCGCTGTTCAAGCAGATCCTCCAGAAGCAAATCCAGCCGGACACATCAGCAATTGAAGTACCGGCCAAAAGTTCAGCCTTGATGAAGGAGCTTGAGGGAACAGAAAATGGAAAGTGCCATGATCTACCACGAAACCTGAACCAGACAGTTCAGTAAAATACACTTCCTAAGAGATTGGAGCATAGACAATGGAAAACTGCTCAAGTGCCAATGCAGAACCGGTTCCTGGCATTGTTCGTTGGCGAGACCTCGGGTGAAGAGGCTACGCCTCCCATTGAGGACTCAGAATGGGCAGGATTGTCTATCTTGTTTCCACTAGGAGAATTTGGCCGAGACCAACTTGAAGATGTTGCCTTAGCTAATGTCTATAAGAATATAGTTGAGATTAATGGGGTAGATTAGGCTAACAAGCCTGCAGAAGGTATTGCCTATTGCATGGTAAGGAATGATCTGTTGTATAGAATTGCTAATGTACAGGGTAGAACTGTAGAGCAATTGTTGGTGTCACAAATCCATACACCACTTGTTCTCAAAGCTGCACATACACATCTGTGTGGGGGACACTTGGGGGAAGATAAAACAAAGGAGCGGATATTGCTCAGGTTCTTTTGGCCGGGAGTGTATGTGGCAATAAAAAGGTTTTTGAGAGACGTGTCCAGTATGTCAGAGAACATGTCTGAAGCCAGACTATTGGGCCCCGCTAGTTCCCATCCCTGTGATGCAGACCCCGTTTGAGCGTATTGGTATGGATTTAGAGGCCCATTAGAGAAGTCGGCCCGTGGCCACCAGTATGTATTGGACATAGTAGACTATGACACCAGGTACCCCAAAGCTATACATTTGCGCAATATAAAGTCCAGTAAAATAGCAACAGAATTCCTTCTGTATTGTACCAGCTTGAGTATCCCCAAAGAAATCTTGACTGATCAGGGTACTCCCTTTATGTCCTGTTAATGAAAGAGCTATGCTGGTTGTTAAGAGTAGAAACGTTACATACATCATTATATTACCCGCAGACTGACGGGTTAGTGGAACGTTTTAATAGGACACTCAAACACATGGGGAGAAAGGAAGTGGCGCAGGAAAAATGAGACTGGGATGTGTTATTACCCTATTTAATGTTCGCAGTCAGGGATGTACCTCAAGCATCTACAGGGTTCAGCCCCTTCGAATTGTTGTATGGCAGGCAGCCAAGGGGCATTTTGGATGCTCTCAAGAAGGCCAGGGAGCAACAGAGTCTGAAAGAACCCAATGTGATCCAATTTGTGTACCAGTTGTATGACAGGTTGGGGAATATCACCCCATTGGTACAACACCATATGCATGAGGCACAGGCAAGACAAAAAAGAAACTACGATAAGTCAGCTGTAATTAGGACTTCCCAAACAGGTGACAAAGTTCTGGTCCTGGTACCCACACAAGAGAGTAAGCTCTTCACTCATTGGCAGGGGCCATATGAGGTGATTGATACTGTGGCACCTGTTAATTATAAAGTCAGGCAGGAAGGCAAGAGAAAACCTATTCAGACATATCATGTCAACTTGCTGTAAACTTGGCATGACAGAGAGGAGCCACAAGCTGCATTGGTAAACGCAGTTGTGCAGGAAAACAAAGTTCTCATAAGGGACGATCTGTCGCCAGGGCGGAAACAAAAGAGAGAAAAAATGGTTCAATGGAACCGTGACGTGTTTTCTGAGGTGCCAGGCCATACCACGCTCATAGAACATGACATAGTTACACCTCCAGGGGTGGTGGTGAGAGTAAGACCATACCGCATTCCTGAAGTTAGATGTCTAGCTGTGAAACAAGAGATTAAAAAAATGCTGGACCTTGAAGTCATTTAGGAATCCAATAGCAACTGGAATAGTTCCATTGTATTGGTGGCCAAGCCAAACGGGAGTATTCGGTTTTGCAACGATTTTAGGAAATTAAACGAAGTCTCACATTTTGACACATATCCGATGCCCTGAATTGATGAATTAGTGGAAACCTTAGCCAATAGTCGATACCTCACAACATTAGATTTAACCAAAGGCAACTGGCAGATTCCCCTAACGCCATCTGGCAAGGCTAAGACAGTCTTTTCAACCCCAGATGGGTTATTCCAGTACAAAGTTCTGCCTTTCGGGCTACATGGGGCTCCCGCCACATTCCAAAGAGCTATGAATTGTCTCTTAAAACCGCACCAGGAGTATGCAGCTGCATACTTATATGATATAGTCATCCACTCCCAGGACTGGGAGACACATCTACCCAAAGTGGAGGCAGTATTAGCCTCACTCAGGGAGGCTGGTCTAACCGTCAATCCAGAGAAATGTGCATTGGCCATGCGTGAGGCCAAATACATGTGGTATGTTGTGAGACAAGGTCAGGTCAAACCCCAAGTTGACAAAGTAAAGGCTGTCAGAGATTGGCTGAAGCCTGTGCAGAAGACCCAGCTGAGAATCTTTCTGGGTCTAGTTGGGTACAATCACCGGTTTATGGCTAATTTTTCCACTAGGACTGCTCCTCTTAACGAGCTCCTAAAAAAAGCTTGTCCAGACAAGTTGGTCTGGTTGAAAGCAATGGAAACTGCCTGGCTGGATCTTCGAGTGGCTATGTGTTTGGCACCAATACTCCAAGCACCGGATTTCAGCAGGAGATTCAGCAAAGTATGCCTCTGGAGGAGGTTTGGGTGCCGTGCTCTTGCAGAGGTTTGATGGGACAGAGAAACACATCCTCTGAGACACAAATTTCTGCCAAGGGAGAAGAAATACTCCACGGTGGAACAGGAGTGCCTAGCCATCAAATGGGCCACGAGGATCTCAGATACTACCTCCTGGGTAGAGATTTCACCTTGGTCACTGACCATGGACCACTGAAGTGGATGCACAGGAACAAGGAGGTGGATGCTCGGGTAACTAATTGGTTCCTAGCGCTGCAGCCCTACCACTTTATAGTAGAGCATAAGCCAGGGAGTCTGCACAAAAATGAAGACGCCTTTTCTCGCCGAGATGTGCTCTCCACAGTGTCAGTGCCACCAAGGTTGGCAACGCTAAGGGGAGGGATATGTGGCAAAGAGGCATATTTGTCACAGTTCCCCTATAAGAAAATAGGTAAAAGCACATACACACACAGGTGTTCCACATGGGTGTAATTGGTTTGTTTTACTGTGACTTGTTTGTAGTGCTTGGCTGGACGATAAAGACACTGTTTGCATTTGTGGGCGGGACCACTGATGCCAGTAAGTGACCTGCTAGTAGTCAGGGAACTATTGTTTAGCCAGATGTAGGTGGTAGGAGATTTTGTGATACTTTTGCTGGATATGACTGCTGTACCATCGCTGAAACTGTTTAGCCTTCCTGACAACTGCTAATAAACAGTGAAATGGTTTAGCAAACCTGTGTGAGGCTCCAGTGAATGCAGTACTTTATCACAATATATACACACACACATATATTTCCCTACACTAACTTTCTCTCTTTTTTCGACTATTTCCGACTCTAAGCTTCACAGACTCATACAATCATGCTCCCAAAAATAGAGAAATTAAACTTAAATACACTATCAGTTTCCCCTGATTGGTACCCAAGGTTTCATAACATTAGAAATAGAAAACACTACACATTTTAAAAAGCAATGAGTACTCTTATGGCAGAGGGAAATGATACAAGGTATACAATTAAATCATGAATTCAGAATCAGAAAATTTGAAAGATAAAAGATAATAGTAAATATAAATATAAATATATATATATATATATATGCAGCCAAAAACAATAATAAAAGCAAACAACAAAGAAAGCAATAATAATATAATTACCTGTGTCCTAGATTTCTTTCAGCATCCCAGCAACCCACACATTAAAACTTCATTCTTCCAGCACTATGTAGACAAAAAGGAAACAGAAATAAAACAAAACTAAAGTAAAAGATGCTTACCCTCAAATGTGGTCGATTGATTCCAGCATCTGTTTGCAGACTGAAACACAGGTCCATGGGCAGCTGGATGTGAAATCCCGTTAAGAGCCGCCACTTATTATCTTAACTTACAAATGACCAATGGAAATGGGGAAAGTCTTCCAAGAAGAGTGGAAGCTGTTATCACTGCAAAAGGGGGACCAATTCCATATTAAAGTATATGTATTTGAATACAATGTCATTACAGTTCCTTTTGGTGTAATGGGCAAGCATCGAAATACTTTTATCCATATAGTGTATATATTGTATATTTATATATATAAAGTGGTTGAAGTGGGCTGGTATATATACGGTGGTATGGTGTACCAGCTCTTCTTCCAGATGCTCAAGTACTCTACAAACAGGTGCATTTAGGAACTTCAAGTAAAGGCTCCTGCTTGTTTTCCCTAGCTGAAGAATGGAGATACGAAAACATATCTCCTAATCAAAGTGGCAACTTTTAGGCAATAAGAAGTACCACCAGGATAAAATACATCCTCCCTACAGTACTATGAGGATAAAAAAAACCCTCCAGTTTTAACCCCTTTTACTACTTTGTGATGTCACAGGGTCCCCAGCTGTTTCATACATCCTGTGGGCTGCCTCCCCTTCCCTTTTAGGTCACCAAAATGCTGGATCCGGCCACTGGGCAGCATTTAATAAGTTGGTGGGCCAATGTCATTCAATCGGGCCACTCCCTGTCAGACCCGGATGGCCCGACATCCACAAATATTTCCACTGTGGTGCCCAGTCTCATCAAACACATCTACAGTCATGGCCAAAAGTTTTGAAAATTACACAAATATTATTTTTCACAAAGTCTGCTACCTCATTTTTTATGATGGCAATTTGCATATATTCCAGAATGTCATGAAGAGTGATCAGATGAATTGCAATTAATTTCAAAGTCCCTCTTTGCCATGACAATGAACTTTATCCCAAAAACAACATTTCCACTGTATTTCAGTTCTGCCACAAAAGGACCAGCTGACATCAGGTCAGTTATTCTCTCTTTAACATAGGTGAGAGTGCTGACAAGAACAAGGCTGGAGATCATTCTGTCATGCTGATTGAGTTAGAATAACAGACTGGAAGGTTTAAAAGGAGGGTGGTACTTGAAACCTTTGTTCTTCCTCTGTTAACCATGGATAGCTGGAAGGAAACATGTGCAGTCATCATTGTTTTGCACAAAAAGGGCTTCACAGGCAAGGATATTTCTGCTAGTAAGATTGCACCTAAATCAACCATTTATCGGATCATCAAGAACTTCAAGGAGAGAGATTCAATAGTTGTGAAGAAGGCTTTATGGCACCCAGGAACGTCCAGCAAGCTCCAGGACCATCTCCAAAAGTTGATTCGATTCAGCTGCAGGAACGGGGCACCACCAGGCAGAGGTTGCTTAGGAATGGCAGCAGGCAGGTGTGAGTGCATCTGCACGCACAGTGAGACAAAGACTTCTGGAGGATGGCCTGGTATCAAGAAGGCCAGCAAAGAAGCCACTTCTCTCTATTATCAACCTTTAGAACCAAGCCATAAGAGGTCTTAACCTTTAGTTGCCACCTTTCCTGTAGCACTAATGTTGTTCAGAGGTACTCGGATGCCCACAGGACTTAGGCTCTAGGATAGTAAACGCTTATCAGTATAAATGCGGTACAGGATGGAGGTATTGGAATACTGGAGGCTGGTACCATGGACAGGCCAGAGGTTATGGGTAAGAAGCAAACAAGGAAAATTATGGAACAAGCCAGAGGTCGGTGCAGGCAGCAAACAGTGGAGTCCAGAAAACAGGCAAAGGCCAAAAGGGGCACAAGCGTAGTAGCGGAGTCCAATAAACAAGCCAAGGGTCACAATGGGTTAACAATCTAAGGACAGAGAAAGTATCCAACAGCAAGTCAGCAATCTGAGCAGCACACAAACTCTATAACTAGCAGGGAGGCTAAGCCCTCCTTGCCTTAAATAGTTTGATGGGCCAATCACAAAGGGTAAACACAGACCGGACAATCAGCCTCAACAGTCTGGTAATTAATACAACTAGGGCTGGCATTGTCAGCAATATGGACCTGGAATACATACAATTAAATGTGTAACTACTTAAATTAATACAAGATCTGCTGATTTATAACTGACCCTAAGCAGTGGCAACTAAAATTAATTTATTTACTTGAACGCGCACACGGCTATAGATCATGCCGGAATGTAGCGCAGTCTGCAGAAGGCGTCCTGGAAGTTGTCATGTCAGCGGTCAGGATGGAAGAGGAAATGACGTCCTTGTCATCATGGTGATGGTCGGGACGCAACTAGTACTAGGGTAGAGAGTCGCGGTGGGTGAGTGCATGGCTGCGACTCGTGACACTCTCCAGAAAAAACATCAGGGATAGACTGATACAGGGATTGGACTGCTGAGGACTGGGGTAAAGTCATTTTCTCTGATCAATCTCATTTCAGAGTGTTTGGGGCATTTGGAAAAACGCTTGTCCGGAGAAGGAAAGGTGAGCACTACCACCAGTCCTGTGTCAAAGCATCCTGAGACCAATCATGTGTGGGGTTGCTTCACAAATTCTGACAAACTTCAAGCATTGATTAGGCAAGAATGGGTGGCCATCAAACAGTATGTGGCCCAGAAGTTGATTGACAGCATGCCAGGGCGAATTGCAGAGGTATTCAAAAAGAAGGGTCAACAATTCAAATACTGAGACTTTGCATAAACTTAATGTAATTGTCAATAAAAGCCCTTGACACTTATGAAATGCTTGTAATTTTACTTCAGTATATCATAGCAACATCTAACAAAAAGGTCTGAAAACACTGAAGCAGCAAACTCTGTGAAAACCAATACTTATGTCATTCTTAAAACATTTGGCCATGACTATATATATATAGTCATGTACAGTATATTTTCTAATTATCTCTTCATAACTGTCCAAATTTTCACCAGTTTTGGCCAAGGTATTGCTTCTGACCCTCTCCAATGTATTGCTGCCGACTCTCTCCAATGTGTCACACATGCTGCCTAACAGTTACCTACTTGGTGTATCTTCTTTTTTAAAAATTAAATGTAATTGATGTGCACATCTTTGATGAGGGTGAAGATAACATTGTTATTTTTTACCATTGACAAAGATGACCATTGACAACTTCTATCCAAATGCCCACGATTCATTTTTTAACATGATTATCTATTGTCCAGTTCCAGGGGCGCACGGAGGATTGTCGGGGGGGGGGGTTTCTCCCCCAAAAAAAAAAGCCAAGAGAGAGCTGCTGCGCATGTCCTATACAGCAGCCGCGGCGCTGTCTAAGAAGCGTCTGCGGCGGTGCTGTATACAATACAGCACCACCGCGGACACTTCTTTGACAGCGCCGCGGCTGCTGTATAGGTCTGTGGCCACTTAGTTAGCGCAGGGGGGGTTTCTAGGGAAACCCCCCCTGCGTGCGCCACTGAGTTCAACAACCAAATCAAGAACTTCAGCCACAAAAGTGTCTGTCCCTGCTTGGGCTTGAGCTGTTAAACTATGTGCATGTTCTATTCAACTTATGAATGGGTGGGTGGGTTTGATCAAGGACAATACCATCTTACCATCTTAACCTGCACCATTTAACACTGTTTCTTCTCATCATCTTTTAAATGTCTTCTAATGTCGCTGTCCGTAGTTGAGGTCATGTGTCCACTCTCTTCTTAATGAAGGGATTTTTGAAGCTGCCATCACTGAATTTGTTTTCTTCGATTCAATTAAAAAAATAATTAGTCAGTCTATTCTGTTCTCTAACTCCATCACATATAGTAAATCAACAGCCATCATATCTCCATGTCTATAAATATATATTTTTATTGTATGCTATATGTTGAAATTATGCATTCATTATACATATGTACTAATTACAATCTATTGAGAATCAAGATGCATTTTTTTTTTTTTTTTTTTGAAAGTACGTTTTATTAATATTAACATCTTATCTTTAACAAAGTTACCAAATTTTCCAAAAGGTACATTGACAAAAACTTGTACGTATTAAGATAGACACAATGTAAAACTTTTTCTCACAATGCTTTTACAGAGCAAATTTGATTGTGTGTTAATCTTGTACCATGTAGATGCTGTTTTTTATTTTGAACAAAGCAGAGAAGAATAATAAAAGGAAAAGAAGAGAAGGGGGGGATAAGTATGGATGGTGGGCAAAAAAGGGGGAAAGAGAATTGGAGGGATAGGGGGGAAGGAATTCACGCCTTTTACAAGAAGGAGAAGTCAAATCCGATAATTTCAACAGAGGACCGGCCTCTACTAGAATTGAAGCAGAGGTTGATTATAGTATGAGTAGCCCCTCAGCACACTAGTGATGTGCTCCATTTGGTAAGTATGCCAAACCCGGCCACAGACCATTTGGAGAGTAGGGGGTGTGGGATTTTTCCAGGAAGCAGCTATCTGACAAGTGGCCGTGCTAATTATGTGCCGGAGGAGCTTATGCGTGTATGTGGGGAGGTCTGGGAGAGGCAAGGGTAACAATACATGCTTAGGGTCGGAGGGTATGGGGGTGTCAAGGACCGCTGTAGCTAGTGTGAGAACCGCTGTCCAGTACGAACGTATTCTGGGACAGTCCCACCAGATATGCATAAAAGTGCCAACTTGGCCACAATTTCTCCAACATGCGGGACTTGTTTGTGGGTATATAACATGAAGCCTTGCAGGTACATAGTACCATCTATGGAGAAATTTATGGGCGTTTTCTTTGATACGGACATTTATGGAACAACGTGCTGTCCACTCATAAATGTCCGACCATTCTTCTGGATCTAGGGACGTTGCCAGGTCCGTTTCCCACTGCGCCTGGAATCGGTCCCTGACCTCTGTGGAGGTGGGGAGTAATGCATTGTATAGCGTGGAAATGAGACCTTTTGAGGATGCTCCAGAAAGGCATAGATTCTCAAACCCAGTGGGAAGCCTAGATGACAACTGAGCCCTGACCTTTTGGTGATGGTGTCTAATCTGTAAGTATTGGTGGAACTGTCCCATCACAAGCCCGCACCGGCCCGCTAAGTCTGAGAACTGAGGAAATGTTTGTGTCCTAGTGATATGGTTTAGTAGCAGTATTCCACCCTCCCCTGCCCATTTTGTGTGCATAGGGCGTGCAAGACCCGGCGTAAAGGCTGGGTTTGTCAAGAGGGGTATCATTATCGAAGGTGTGGGAGACAGAGTCGCCATTCTATTACATCGGGTCCAGATTGAGAGGGAGAGGGCTATTACTGGGTGAGTTCGGGCGGGGACTGGACGCTGAGCAGTTGGAAGCCAAAGTGCAGAGCAAATCGGTGAGCCTCCCAGGAGATCCGATTCTATATCAACCCAGACCCTAGTTCCGGGCGGAGATTGCCATTGCACACATTGAGCTAATCTAGCCGCATAATAATAATTCCGAAAGTTAGAGATGCCAAGGCCACCTGCCATGGGGGAGCATTGCAGAATACGGGCAGAGATCCTGGGTCTTCTGTTTGACCAGATGAATCACCTTACAGATGCTTGCAGCATTTTTAGGACAGAGGGGGGGATTCTAATAGGGAGGGTGTGAAAAAGGTAAAGCAGTTTGGGGAACAAGTTCATCTTCACTGATGTAATCCGCCCCACCCAAGATATCATGAGTTTGTCCCAGGAGACCATGTCTTTTTTAAGAGAAGCTATAAGCTGGGGGTAGTTTTCCCAGTAGAGATTTTCTACCTTTCTAGTAAGTCTAATACCCAAATATTTAATACACTCAGAACTCCAGTGAAAGGGGAAGTTTAGCTCCAGGAGCAGCTTTAGCTTAGGGGAGATATTGAGATCCAGGATATCTGTCTTAGCTGTATTGATCTTAAAATTCGACACTATGGAGAAATAGTCAAGTTCTTGGAATAAGTTGGGTAGCGATGTCAGGGGATTGGTGATGGTGAGGAGTATGTCATCCGCATAAAGTGCAATCTTATATGTGCTAGATGATAGTTGTATGCCGGAGATGTTAGGGTTCTGACGTATTTTCGTGGCTAGAGGCTCTATGATTAATGCAAATAAGAGAGGGGAGAGGGGGCATCCCTGTCGGGTCCCATTTCGAATCTGAAAGGCCGATGAGGAACACCCGTTAACCTGGACAGAAGCAGTCGGATTGGCATACAAGGCAGAGACCCCTTCGAGAAAACGATCTTCGAAACCATAAGTAGCGAGGGCTTTCATCATAAAGGGCCAGCCAACGCGGTCAAATGCCTTTTCGGCATCAAGAGACATGAGGAGAGAAGGCAACTTACATTCGTTAATATGTTGAATGAGGTCTATGGTCCGTCTGATGTTGTCTGCTGCCTGTCGGTTTGGGACAAATCCAACCTGATCGGGGTGTACAAACTTAGGAAGCACAGCGTTCACCCTGTTCGCAAGGACTTTGGCATATATTTTTAGGTCCACATTAAGTAATGAGATGGGGCGGAAGCTACTACAGAGGGAAGGATCTTTGCCCTCTTTCGGAATAACAGTAATCCCGGCTCGGGTTGTGGCTATATCAAAGGGAGTCCCATCAAGGATGGCATTAAACCATGTGGTTAACTTTGGACTGAGAATTTTTTGTAGTACTTGGCAGGGAGCCCATCCGGACCTGGGGCAGAGGCTATCTTCATGCTACGTAGGGCTAAAGTAGTTTCTTCCACGGTTATGTCAGAACTGAGAAACTGGATCTCTGCATCTGATAGTCGTGGGAGGTGGCAGGACTGCAGATACGCGTTTATTTTGTCATCTAAGTCAGGGGGTGGCGGGTCTGATTCATTCAGATTATATAGTGATGTATAGTACGTCTGGAATTCCCTCAATATAGAGTTTGGATTGTATGTCAACTGTCCTTTGGAATTTTTAATAGACGAAATCGCATTGCGTGTGCGCCTTTGGCGGAGTTTCCGGGCTAGTAGGGAATCCGCCTTGTCACCTTTTTTGTAAAAAAGTTGCTGGGTCCATTTGAGAGTACAAGCTGTTTTTTTGTATAAGACCGCATTGAGCTGGCCGCTGACTATCGTTAGTTCCCTCAGATGTGACTGGTCTAATGAACCCTGGTACTGAGTAAGTAGAGAAAGAAGTCGGGCTTCCAGTGCAGATATCTGCTGTCGTTCCTCTTTGCGCCGGGAGGCTGCTATACTAATAAGACGTCCACGTATTGTGGCTTTGTGAGCCTTCCAAATCGTGGATAGGGATATGTCAGGGGTTTCATTTAGAGCAAAGAATTCATTAAGTGCCTCTGCTATCTCCAGACATGCCGCGGGGTTAAGTAAAAGAGTATCATCCAGCCGCCATGTTGAGCTTCGCTTAGGAAGATTCGCAACGTCCAGTTGGAGTGACACTCCCATGTGGTCTGTCCAGGCAAACGGGTGAACCTCAGCTCTGTGAATCTTAGTGGCCAGCCGAGTGTCAATCAGAAAATAGTCTATTCGGGTGTATACGTTATGGGGATGGGAATAGAAAGTATATCCCCTGTCCATGCCATTAATCACCCGCCACCCATCCAGGAGGGAATGCTCTTTAAGTAATGCGGCAAACTGATTGGCCTGCCGAATGGAATGTGCTTGGGGCTGAGATGAGGGCGTGGTCATTGGCGTCCTATCAAGAGAGGGGTCTAGAATCATATTAAAGTCGCCCCCCATGAGCAAGTGGCCCTTGGCATGCTTGTGTATACGGCTGAACAGCTTCTGAAGGAAAGGGATTTGGGCACTATTAGGAGCATAGCAACAGACTATTGTGACTGGAAGCTGACCTAGCGTGCCTACCAATATGAGAAAGCGGCCATCCGGGTCTGCAATCGAGCGGCACACCACCAACGGAACAGATGGTCTTACCAGAATGGCTACTCCTCTGTGTTTAGAGGTGGCTGAGGCGAAGAATGTCTGCGAGAAGAGTTTTCCTTGGAATGTTGCATGTGGTTCGGTTAAGTGGGTCTCTTGAAGAAAGACTATGTCTGCCCGAGACTTTTTGAGAACAGTCATAAGTGTAGTGCGTTTCTGGGGCGTATTTAACCCCTTAATATTAATTGTTAGTAACTGCAGAGACATGGTATAGAAGATATTCTAAATTGTGTTGACGAGGGGCTCCCCCGAATCCGTGTCCCTCCAAGGATCATGGTGAGAACATGACTTGAAAGGCAAAGAGAAGAAGTGTGAAAAAGAGTAGAAAGATGGACGGGAAGGAAATGAGGGATAGGGGAAAGTTTAAGCCGTCTGCAACCAGCCAGGGAGGGAGAGGGAAGACCGGTCATGAGGTGTCCGGTCTATGGTTTCAAGATGCATTTTTATGGTGTGCAGACTATTGTATTTTCTTTAACTTTGTTGTTACTATATGTTTTTAAACTGACTCAATATTATAAATATTTGCATTTCAAACTCCAAATTTCAAATTCCCCAAAAGTGTGGGCCCAAGCTGGCTCCCTGATCCCTGGCTGTTAAATTTTCCATGCCCCCACTTCTAACTGTCCATTTTGACCAATATATTTATGTATATATATATATATATATATATATATATATATATATATATATATATAGTGAATGTAAATATTTGGATCTCAGAGACAAGATAGCTCTGGAAAACAGATTTGTTTAACTCTGCTTAATAATAGTGAACACTAGCTAATAGGGGATTAATATGGGATTAATAAACTGCAGGCAACAAACGAACAAACGATTGCAGCTACAAACTGCTAGATTTACACATGCACAAAATAGATTTTTATATTACTTGATTACTTTGAACGTCCATCAACATTATACTTTCATTTCTGAATGTATGAAAACATGACACCATCGTATGCATCCTGACCAACAGTTAAATAAGTTTAGTGTCATTACTGATGTTAATTGATGTAGTCATTATCAAATGTAAATTGCGATAGTTTCTTGCCTCATGGTTGCAGAAGCAAATTACATAAAACAAGTGGTTCTAGGCTGGTAAATGCCATGTTTCCACCTCATGCCTTTTTCATTACATCATACATTATCTTTCTAATTGTCCTAGGCTCATTAAACAGGATGTGAGCACAACACTTTTTTTCACGTTGTTGGAGGAAAAGGATATGGGAATTACTAGTATATTTATGTACATACATCTTGAGCTTAGAATCACACCATAAGATTTTTTTTATCTATCTCAATTATAGTATCATGTAATACATAAATAACAAAATAAAAATAAAAGCCAAATAAAATTCTGGTATTACAGAATCTTGGAGCACCATGGTTTGGCCCCATAGGTCTTACATTTTTTGCAACACAATATACAATTGAGATTCAGACATTATAATCCAGTCATTATAAATCCAATTTTTTTTAAATAATAAAAATCAATGTATTTGCATGGGTTTCCTCCGGGTGCTCCGGTTTCCTCCCACACTACAAAAACATACAGATAGGTTAATTGCCTGCTATTAAATTGCCCTTAGTCTCTCTCAGTCTGTGTATGTGTGTATGTTAGGGGATTTAGATTGTAAGCTCCAATGGGGCAGACACTGATGGGATTGAGTTCTCTGTACAGCGCTGCGGAATTAGTGGTGCTATATAAATAAATAGATGATGATGGTGAATGATGGCTTCACACACATAGCAATTTTAAAGTGACAGAGCAGAAAAGTATTTCTAATGCATGTGCAATGCAAGAAAGTTGTAGCGCCTTGACTTTAATTCTAGTATTACAATACACACTCTTCAATCATGTTGGATGAAGATTTTACAAGTAATCTGATCGGTTTACCAATTGATTTGGTCATCTACATGATTGTGTTAAAGAAATAGTCACCAACACACAAAAAATGTTCATTTTCATTGTTGGATATAAACATGTGTGGCCAGGTTTGGATCTGTCGCCCTTTAATGCACAGACATACTGTATTATTTTTCACGTTTTACTGTGCTACAACATGGAACCATCATGAATTCATGTGAAAATTATTCCCACTAAACACAAAGTACTGAATAAATGTGTTTTCCAAACATTTTTCCAAATTAATTCTGAACAAAAAGGTGAAACAAATTATTCAATCACCCCCCTCCCCCTCAAAGGAGTTAGTAGAACCACATTTGGCTGCAATCATAGCTCTGAGTCTATTTGGGTAAGTGTCTATCAGTTTTGCACATCTAGACATTGCAATTTTATTCTATTCTTCCTGGCAAAAGTTTCTTCAGGTTGGATAGTGATTGTTTGTGAACAGCAATTTTTAAATGGTGCACAGATGTTCAATTGGATTGAGATCTGGTCTGTGACAAGGCCACTTCAGGACATTATCATTTTTGGTGGTATGTCACTCCACTGTGGCTTTTACTGTATGCTTTATGTGATTGTAATTTAGGAAGATAAATGTTCTTCCAAGTCCAAGTGCTCTTGTAGAGTGCAGGAGGCTTTCCTCTGTACTTTTCTACGTCCATTTACCTTCTATTTATAAGAGATTTCCAGTCCTTGCTGCAGAGATACATCCACACAACATCAAGCTGCCCCCATCATACTTCTCTGTAGAGATGGTATTTTCAATTTGATGTGCAGTGTAAGGTTGGCACCAAGTTTAGCATTGATGCTGAAAAGAATGTTCTTTTGTTTTCATTTTGTAGTCTTTGCTTGGAAATGTACTGACAACCTGAGGGAGGTCACAGAGACAGGTATGCTTTAATCAATTAACTGCAGCCAGGTGGACTACAATAAACTATTAACGTGACTTGTGAAAAATATTGGTTACTTCAGTTCAAATCTAGTATGGCTGTATGTGTAAATACAGATGCAATTTTATTCAGTGTTTTGTTCATTATTCATTCGGACAAATGGTTGTATTATTAATTTACTTTTGGCACATTATTGAGTACTTTGTGTTGATTAGTGGGAATAAATTTAAAATAAATCCTTCATGGTTACATGTTGTAATACAGCAAAATGTTAAAAAGTCCAAGGGGGTAAATACCTTTTATAGCAACTGTATGTTAAGTGTGCCTCATCACATACAACTATCCAGTTCAATACAACATGATTATAGCTTGCTGCACACAGTCAAATATACATAAACCACACATGTGAATTAATGTGCTGGTGACAGGGCAACCATAAAGTTTGCACTGTTGGTATATCATCTTCATAAACATGTAGTTATTTACCACTGTAAATAGCTCTATTTGTATAAGGTAGATAAATTGATACTTAAATGAGTGACTTGTATGAGATGATCCTCATAGCTAGTTTTTTAAGTTCACGACACAAGTGGACAAAATTGGGTGAAAGGTTCAGCAAAATTAAACCCAGAAGAAGGCTTTGTTATACTGTAAACTAAGAAATTAAGGCTTCATAGTTATTGGCAAATGCATCACTCAGAATATCTGTAGAACAGCATTCTTAAGTGAAAATAACTGTCTCATTTCATGTTAATTACTTCACCTAAGTTAAATTTATTTTGAGAGTATGTGTTCTTTGCAGGTATCACCCTGTGGTCTTATGTCTTAACATGCCATCTGGATGAGTACCTTCTCATTAGTCAAAAGTAACTATGTGTTAGTATTTGCATTTATATTGCATTTTTGTGTAATGCATCTCACAGCTGAGAAATAGCAGTCGATAATATGCTTGCTGCTGCCCCTGCGTATTATATGTTTGAAAGAACTGCTTTAATTCTTAATCAGTGGATTTGCTGGTAAAGCTGCCTCAGCCAGCAGAATTTTAGTTGAATGACTGTAAAGTTGCATAAAGTATTATGTAATTACATGTTAAAACTTACATCTTGAAAACAAAGCGTATTATTCGCAATGGACCATTGATCAGGGCTTTTCTGCTCTCAGTGTTGTGATGATGCTAATCATTGAGTTCCCTCTATGTGTCCAAATGCTTTAAAATTCACATTTCTCTATTAATTTATCCCACATGCTGCATTATTCTTTATCTTTTTAAAGATGATGTATTAGCATAAATGAAGTTTTTATCAGTTGTATGTATGTGGTTATATTTAAAAACAAATACCATTAGATGTAATATTGGCTAACAAAACAGGTAAACTGATACAGGTCACATTATGATTCTTGTGTGATTTTCTGGGGTTAATTTTAAAATACACATAGGGCCTGATTCAATAAGGAACTTAAATTAGGAAGTTTCTTATTTAAGTCTCCTGGACAAAACCATGTTACAATGCAAGGGGTGCAAATTAGTTTTCTGTTTTGCACATAAGTTAAATACTGACTGTTTTTTCATGTAGCACACAAATATCAACTTTACATTTCAGTGTACAAATAAGCTATCAAGTGTTTGTGTGCTAGATCACTGATAAATAACTTTTAGTATAAATTTATTTAAAGGAAATTGCGCAGGGCCCATATTTAAATAAATTGTCAATGCACTTATTTTTAATATTATGTGTATTTTGAGAGAGGAAATCGTTATTTCTGAGACCAGGGTAGAAAATGTGTTATTTCTGTTTAGCCTTCTTAGAGGAAATGCATTATGTCTGATGTATATATCTGATACAATGAGCCTTTGTTTAGAAAGTCGGATGTGTATTGTGATGTGGGGAAATGACTTGTTAGAAGTTTATACCTTTCTTTGGGAATGTGTATTCTGCAACTGTTGGAACAAAAGGTCTAATGCTAATCAGGCCTTTTGATGTGTGAGGTTTCACTTGGAGACAGGAAGGTTTAATTTAAAACGTGCTTCTACATTTCCTGCTTCTAAAACAAAGATGCAGGACATCACAGCGTTTCTAGAATTTCACAGATAAGTGTAAATATTGCTAGCTTTGCAATGCATGTAAATCTATGTTTTGGTAAACGGAGTTACATCCTGATGCTAAAAATAGCCTGTGTCCAAATCTGTATAAAATGCACTGACTTGTACACTGAAATGTATCTTTCTGATTTCATCTGACCTGAACAATGGTACCTTCAACCAGTGTTTGAGCAAATAAATATCACTTGCTTCATAAAAAGTTAAGAATCTAGAAAAAAAGATAGAATTAGTGAAAAATAAGATCGAAACACACAAGGATGTTGGATTATTTATGGAAAGAGATAAAAAGATTGATTAAAGTGTGATGGAATATGAACGGCAACTAGTAAACACTAAAGAATCTAAATATGACAGAAATTTGGAGGATTATCAACTAGATAGAGTGAGATCATATAATAGATTCAGAATTACCAAAAGATGTGAAAGGAGTAGGAGTGGAAAAAGGAACAATGATCATACCGGATCATGGAGATACACTGGAACCCTCAAAAAACATAGTATTTCTCATCTCTTACAGAATAGGACCCCAATAATTCTAAGAAACAACATACTGATAGCTATCAAAACTTAGAATCTCCTTTTGAGAGATATAAGAGAAGAAATAATAATCATGAAATGGTTTCTTTTTTAGAGTCATGTCACCCACCCAAAGAAAAGCATTGGACACACCAAAATCGTTAACAACTATTAGCGACATGTCCTCTAAAAAGTTTGTGACAACTATCAGAGGAAACAGAAGAAGAGCCAAACCTAGGCATCCTAAGGTGGTGCTAAAACATATTTAAATGGGTAAATGATGTAAAAACAAATGTAAAAATAAAAATAATAATAAAAATATATCTGATAGTGCAAAAGACAATGAGTCAGTGGAGGCATTGGATACTAAAGGTGTATTCAATTTGTTCAATAAGAATTTATCAAAGGCTCAAATAGAGTTATTGAACAAAGTGCTGAACTTTGCCCCTTCGTCAGAATCTAACCTTTTTGAACTTTTTACGAAATTGAATAGGTATATGAGGTTACTCTGTAGGAAGAAATAATTTGAAAACAAATCATTAAAGAGGGATAAAATTAAATATGAAGTACAACCTATTATTTTATCTGGAGAAGATGAAAAAAAAGCCTTGCAAATATTAGAAGATCTTTGGGAGGAGAATAAAGAGGATGACATCATCCCTGATCCAATTTTTTATATCAACCATCACACAGGGGGTAACAAAATAACAGGATTTAAGGACAGATTAGAGTTTTTTCCTGTGCAGATGAAAAGTTCCCAAATGGATACTTTCTATAAAGTTACCTTAGAACAATTTAGACAACTTTGTTCGTCATCAACCAACAAGAGGTGTAATAATCTTTTCTTTGGTGAATGGATAGTTCTGAAAAAGCTACAAATGAATCCTATGATAATTATCAAGAGTGCAGACAAAGGTGGAGAGGTCATAGTACAAAATCTGTCAGATTATAAAAGAGAGGCCTATAGACAATTGAACAACAAAGTGTTTTATAAAAAATTAGAAAGTAATCTGGGAGAATGTTATAAAATGGAATTAAAACATATTTTGGAATTGGCCGTGACTGATGGGGTGATATCCAAGGAGGAAATGAGATTTTTGTTTGTTTTGCATCCTATTACACCGATATATTATCACTTAACCAAGTTTCACAAACACTTTTTTTCACCACCTGGGAGACCTATTATTTCGGGATTGGGTTCCCTCACAATGAAGTTATGTCGATTTTTAATTACAGGCACTGGTAGTTTCATTGAGATCCTATATACATGATTCCACTAATTGGTTAAATCTATTGCAGGATATTTGTTGGAAGGATAGTTATGAATTCCTTACATTGGATGTAGAATCACTCTATACGAATATTCCCCATGCCAAAGGTGTTAGTGTTATTGAGAAAGTTCTTTCCAATGATTGTAAGATCTCAGAGAGACACCAAAGATTTATTTTAGACTCTATTGCTTTCATTATTTCTCACAGCCACTTTCTTTTTCAGGGTCAACACTATTTACAGGTAATGGCTACGGCCATGGGGACATACTTCGCCCCAAGCTATGCCAGCCTAAACATGGGCGACTTTGAGGAAGCCCGCGTGTGGGGAGACGAGTTTGCTTCGGTCCTTGTTCTCTATGGCCATTATATTTATGATTTATTTATGATTTGGCAAGATGGGGAAGCACAAGCACTTGAATTTGTTAATTTCTTAAATGACAATGATTATAATTTAGAATTCACTTACACTTACAATTCTACACATATTGAGTTCTTGGATGTTTCCCTATCAGTCATGAACATCTCAACTTAACCTTTTTTAAAAAGGTTGATTGTAATAACTATTTGCACTTTGCAAGTGCACATTACTCTAAGTGGAAAAAAGGAATTCCAAAAGGACAGTTTATGCAACTTCGCCGAAATTGTGCAAATGAAAATGTTTTTTGGAACATGCTAAAATAATGAAGAGAAATTTTCTTGACCAGGGGTATCCAACCCAATTAATAGAACAAGCATTGAAGGAGGTCCAAGTAATGAATATAGATACTTTATTAAGGTCCAAAATAACCATCTCAAATCAGAAAGAGAGTAAGGGTACCACCATTTCTAATTCATCAAATATATCAGAAGAAATTCGAGATAGTACGACTAGATCAGATTGGGCTTTTGTTTCAAAATTCATTAAAGCCTCAACCAATATTAAGAAAATTATTGCCTCCAATTATTTGATTCTGAAACAAGATCCTCTACTAAAGACTTTGTTACCTGAAAAACCAATGGTGGTTTTCAAAAAAGGTAATAACCTGAAAAAAATATTAGCCCGAGTTTTTTGAAACCTAAGGAGAATATGGGAAATGCAATTAAAAAAACGGAACATGGAAAAGGATGTAATATGCTCCCAGTGGCTTTCCCCTACTCCCAATGGGTGTTACAAATGTGGGGGACAAAGATGTATTACATACAAATATATAAAAAATAAGGTACATTCTACTACTTCTGGTGTTACAGAATTGAAAATTAAAGGCTTTAATAACTGTAACTCTACATTTGTATTATACCTATTAAGATGCAGCTGCAATCTATTATATATATAGGTCGAACTACCAGATCATTAAAAATCAGATTCAACGAACACAGACATAATATTTTGAATAGCTTTAGGGATCATAGTGTTTCTCGACACTATGCGTTTAAACACAACTGTAATCCAGATTGTTTGTCTGTTATGGTTATAGAATATATGAAACCCACTGTTATAGATATAGGTACCTATGTAGACAAGAGGTTTTTTGGATGTACAAACTTAATACTCTTTTCCCGATAGGTCTTCATGAAACCCTTGAACTGAACGATATTATATAGTATATTAATTTTTTTGCCATTTTTTCTCTTTTCCTTTTTTCTTTTTCTTTTTTCTCCATTTGAGATTAATTGAAAGGACATGCAGTTACACATAGGGATCTTTATGGAGGGGTAGTTATTATCTCTCCATTATTATTCCAATATTGTAGGAGTTATGCAGGGTGACATACCATTATGTAACATGTATTTTAGCAGCCCTTGATTACCTTTGTTTGTATACACATCATCCTTTTGGTATGATTAATCCAGCTTTAGTGCTTAGTTCCAGATATTTACAATAGTATATTGTTTATGTCTATATTGAATCTATTACTATATATGTGTTTATATATTATTGCATGATACCCATTCCTATTAATATAATTGTTTATTGTTTTATATTTTATTCTTTATTCTTCGGTTATTACACATAATTGTATTATTTTTGTTTATGCTATAAATAATTTTAATCTTATTTTTAGTTTATGCATACATATATTTATATATATTTTTTTTTTTTTTTTGTCATATTCAACGATTCACTTTATTTTGTTTGTTTGGTTTATTAATTAGAAATTACCCTTGGTGTATATATATATTTATTGATGTAACTTATGCTTATAGATAGGGCTGATGCCCAAATGAATCTATTCAGAATGTTATGGTCCACTAATGTTATCTCTTTTTCATTATAAATCAGATATCTGACTGACGGTAAACTGAGGGCTAATACCCTCAGGTGTAAGCAATACTAATTATTTGCTGAATATATATGGAAGCTGCTACATGAGTTTAACATGTCTCTGATGAAATCACCCCATAGGCGATAAAACGTGTCAGCCCATTGTGATTTTTTGTGGATGCTATCTGAATTAGGAGCCTGCAGCACAGAGATTACCATTTTTTCTACCAGCCTACCTATAACACTCTAATTCCATCAGGACTCACACCTGATGTAGGAAATTATATATCAAGTTGTTCGGACAGTCTTGGGATTACCAACGGTTACATTCTGTTTTGAAAGAGGAGGAGGAGCCTCTACATTGCCGACTCTCATCGTATTCTAAACAGTTTGCATAGCGGTGCACAGAGAGTTGTGCTTAATTTCTACTTGGCTCTCCGACACACGGAGGAGAAGTACTTCACACACTGTTCACTGTCTCAATGTTTCAGGTGACTCACCAAGCTAAGTACACGGAGCTGTGCTGATTTACAGCAGTCGGTTGAGAGTATTGAAATATATCAATGCATCCCGCTAAGGCTCATTTCCCAGCTCAATATACACTTACCATTTGGCACTGACAGGTTGGTCTTTGGACTATAAGATACAGCACATCTCATTTATATATATATATATATATATATATATATATATATATATATATATATATATATATATATATATATATATATTTTTTATTTTTTTTTTCAGTCATTTTATAACTGTATCCGAATGCTTAGGGAATGTGCTAGGCTCCAACATTTTTTATTTGGACTGCTATTTCATTTTCGTATTATCCAGCATTCAGCATGCCTCCATATAGTAGCACTTATTGAATATTTGCTTGTAGTTCATCAGCATTGTGTTTAGAGGTAGACTTCACTTTTAAAAGTATTTTATATTTTTTTATATGCTTTGAATCTTTTTGAATAAATGATTATTATGTGTCTTTATTACCGCAGTCAATTTATCTGATTTGATACAACACACAATATTGCACATTGATTTATCCATCCTGGTTATCAACCTACTGACCAAATGACTCCACCCACTCGCTGCTTCCACTTTCAGTTACAGTACCACAATACTCAGACCTATATATTTACTCTATCTATGCCACGCTTGGAAAACTAGCAATTTTCTTTTGATTTCAGTATCATCTCTAGGTGGATGTTGCAAAAAATGTATCTATTCTCTATGGACCTTTCACCATTTGTTTCAGTGTGTGTTACCTAATGCCTTTATACCATTTCATTGTGGATGTTGTGACACCATCTCAAACTCAATTTTTCAAAAATGAATCTAATAATATTCTTATATAGGTAAATAATTTTCTGTATTAATGCCTAAGGATACATGGATTTTAGCTACAGTGTTGTATCATATAGTTCCAGTAAGCCCCTTTTCCATTGTAATCAGACTGGACCAATGTTCTATTGTTCTATTCTATTCTCTTCCTTACTTTCTTTCTTTCCTCTCCTTTACCTCAACTCAAACACAAACATTAATGTTCCAGAAAGTGTACACTGCCAATATAAACCATATTTGTTTTAGTGAAATTATATATGTGCAAACATTATTTTATTGCTATATTCTGATGCCTGGTATATTACAGTGTTTTACCTACTCAAATGCATATATTTTTTTAAGAAATTAAAAAATACATTTGTCAAGTAGACCAAACCTAAAATTAGGATAGAAACAAGATCTCTAGTGAAGTTAGTTTCTATTTATTTTATTAATAACAACACATATCATAAAAATATTGTTTAAGAAACAGATTATGAATCCACTGTAATACAGATGTGTAATTACATTCAATGTCAATAAATCAATAAATAGAATAATCATGTAGCTCTATTTAATTAAAATAAACAAATATAAAAACATAGTATAGACCTCTGTACACCAGATACACAATCTGTATTTATGGGTTAGGCTTCATTTTCCAGCTCTATACAATAAGATTTGTATTGCATTATTTGGACTTTACAGCAAATTATTATTACTATTATTATTATTATTATTATTATTATTATTATTATTATTATTAATAATAACATTGGTTTATATAGTGCTGGTAATCTTCTAGTTAGTTGTTAAATACATAGCTACAAAAAAATCATTCCACATACATGGTAGTATATGAGTTTTTGAAGATCCATTAATCATGTTTTCTGGTAGTTGTACAAGTCTACTTAAACTTAATAAGCTTTTACAGTGTAGATTCAATTTCCATTCAACAAAGTCTGAAAGATCTAATTCATCTTCATTAGGTCAAAAAAATTAAATAAGGCCATTTAGGCTCTTATGTTTGTGCTGAGCTTGGTAATTCTGTAACCTTTTCCAGTGTTGGAACAGAATTGCTACTTTATGTCATGGTCTAGAATTTATTGTGCTTACATAAATATTTTAAATACAGTGTCTTAGAAAACAGAAGAAGTGAGGCATGTAGTAAGTTGACCATATGCGGCTGTGAAGTGTAATTTTATTGCTTTTGTTACAGACCTGTGAATGTGTAGAATTGCATACTTCCTAATGCGATTTTTGCAGAAGGGGTTTTATTGCAACATTTTCCAATACATACACTTTCAATATATTTCAGATATAATATATATGGTGGTATACAATTGACAAGAGACAAAATAATTATGTTATGGCGGATGACAGATTTTGGCAATAAATGCGACACCTAAAATTAGCAACAATCTCCTTACTCTCAGTAAAATATATTGTTATATATATATATATATATATATATATATATATATATATATATATATATATTATTGTACTGTACAGTATTTACTAAGTGCAAGTAGATATAAAAGCTTTTTCCTTGGCTCCTTGATTTATAACCTATATAACGTACAGTTCCTTTTTCTGCCTGAGAAGTCCTGCAAGGTTTTCAGAATACTGTTTCGGTTATCTTAAAAACCGGACACTTTGAAGTAAAGTAGTCTAGAATTATAGCAAAACAATTACCTACTAATGCACACATGAGAATAAATCAATTGAGAGAAAGTGATTCTAAAAGAATGTTAAATAAACAGATGGAGATATAACACCGCTCAGATGTTCAAATGTGTTGTGCTTAACATTATCTCTGAAGGTCATTGCTGGCATTCTGTTTGGTGTTCACCTGCTCAAAAGGTGGCAATCCTAATATTATGCTTATTCCGTTGGTATTGCCACCTAAAAGGGAAGGTATCCCATTTATATCTCAGTTGTCAATGTCATAATGAAACACCCAAGAGCACTGATGCACATGTCCACATGTAGCAACAATAGTCTATATGTAGTAATTCTTTGTGCTTATGCATCGAGTATATGGTTCTTTGTATGAATAAAGTGTGCACAGAAGCAAGGACCAGAAACTAGTCCTTCCCAGCTTTTTTTTACAGGATTCTCTGGCTGTCATGAATAGCCAGGAGGAGATTGGAAATTGTGGTGCACACTATCATTTGTGTAGCACAGAACTCAGTTATCCTATGTTCTTGATGGTGATTGCAACAGCATTAGTTACATCAATGTTACCCATTGAAAGTCATTACATTAATTACACACTAATCTCATGTATAACGGTATCAAATAAAATAGAGAGGTTCTATATTACATCCAAGTTATGAAATAAACCATTCTTTGGATATTCCAACCCCAGGTTAATATTTCTATATTGTAGGGAACAAATGTGCAGGTTCATAATCTTCAATGCAAAAAAGCAGTTTATTCAGTACATTTTATTCCATATACATATTGCCAGGTTTATCATATGAGACGTTCACCTATTGTAAAGCTAAGCATGTTGCATTTATTCATATCAGAATGTGTACTTTTTGCATGGATAACCATAGTCTTCTTCTTTATTTTGTACAACATGGACATTTGAACCTTTGTGTGGAGCAGCTCAAGTGGAGGTTTCACTGATCAGAAAGAATCCGTTACTTACACCATTTTACATTATTAAATATTTGGGTATACGTTTAAGCATATATAAGTTGTATACATAAAGTACAATTAGCTTCGGGAAAATTATACACTTTGGCACTCATCCCTGCCAAATTGGCAACTACGTTCAACCTTGGACAATTTTTTCAATGTACCATTCCGGTACCTTCTTCCCAATCCCCTTAATTCCCAGTATGTGATCATGAGGAACATTTTTAAATGCAACGTCAGCTCACTCTATTTAGTGGGTACTGTCATGTCTGACCTGGCTGAAAGAGAACATTACCATGCACAAATATGTAAAACACGTCTAAGTGCATTGTCACAGTATTGTCAATACATGAAAACTTTACTGCTTATATTTGTGCATCAATGCTTTAAATAATTGATAAATATATAGGGTTAGTTCCTTTAAATGTTATATTCCTTGGTATGAACAATTTGGCCTTTATGTGTAAATCTTGACTTGAATGGGGCTGAAATTGTTCTGTGTCTGAAATATATATTATTTTTATTCCCACACTACATGCATTTTTATGAGAACAGCATTGTTAGGTTCTAAGATTGTAAAAGAAAATTATAGAGGCTGAAAGCAAATATATTTTTAATGTCTGACTATTGTATATATATAAAAAGTATAACAAAATGGAAACATGAAAATTAAATATGATTTTTACACTCTCTCAGTAACTGAAATGCTTACTTTATGTTCACTTTTTATTAAACTACAGTCTAGAGGGATTTTTTTTACTTTACCTATACAAACACCAGTTATCATTTATAGTTACTATGCAAGACATTTTAAATGATTTTATCTTAGCTAATACAGGCAATATACCAGTGAGGGCCAAAGAGTTCATTTGTGCTAAAATAAAGCTTTTGTGATATTTTTGCCAGGTCCCTGAGTGCACATATACATTAGCTACAATTGAGAAACACAGGAAACCTCTTACACAAAAGTACAAGGTTCTGCAAGAGGTGAACATTGAAAGGATTCAAAAATAGTCCCTTTATTCATATAGCATATACTGTATGTGGGTTAAGGGAAAAGTGTATATTTAGCACAGTACAAAATTGGGACAACCCATTTAACAGAAAAACACATCACATTTGTTATGATAAAATAGCTTATTTTTATAAAGGACTACAATATACAGTAATTTGAGAAACAGGAAAAAAGCATATCACATAATGAAATTGACAAATATAGAGCCAAATGATATAATTTGTGTGCAAACTACAAAAAAATATCCAGTGTATATCTGAGAAGCTGAAGAAATAATGGGAGAATGATGCCATCATTTTCTATAATGAACAATCCAGGATGGGTTGTGGTAGGAGGAGTGGAAGGGCAAGAAATGTAAGTAGAATCATCATCAGCAGCTATTTATATAGTGCTACTAATTCCACAGTGCTGTACAGAGAACTCATTCACATCAGTCCCTGCCCCATTGGAGTTTACAATCTAAATTCCCTAAAATATACATGCACACCGACCAAGAGAGACTAGGGTCAATTTTTAATAGTAGCCAATTAACATACTAGTAAGTTTTTAAAATGTGGGAGGAAACCAGAGCACCTGGGGGAAACCCATGCAAACACAGGGAGAACATACAAACTCCACACAGATAAGGCCATGGTCAGGAATCGAACTCATGATCCCAATCATGAGCAGAACTGCTAACCACTAATCCACCATGCTGTGGTAAAAAAAAAAACTTTCCTTTTGGCACAGGATGCCCCAAGTACCACATTTTAAATATAATACACTGTGCTTTTTAACAGGAAAATTTTTAATCCTATGAAACTTGGTTACAAATCAGGTTTTTGTATTTCTGTGTTTAAAGTTTATGTAGGGTACAGGGATTCTATTTTTGAGTTTTATGTTACATATTTTTTGAATTTTTGAAAATCAGACTAATGTACAAACTTTAGTTTTACAGTAAACAAAAAGACCAGTTTGCTTTATAAAATACAATTTATTCACAATTTGCCCTTTTCTTGTGTCGAACAATGAAGAGTTACTTCTGTGTTTATGTAAAAGTCAAGTTTTTCTGTTTTCCTATTCTAAAGCAAGGTAGCAAGATCAGTCAAGCACTGCGTGATCAGAAAAATGTTTCATTTTAGTAAGAGAGCTGTTGGTGTAGCTATTCCTGCCATTCTATTACTTTCAGCACCATGGACAGATCATATTCAGAAATTTATGAAGGGATTGCTAATAGGTGTGGTGAGGATCAGGCTAATGTACACACTTTCGTTTTACAGTAAACAAAGAATAGCAGTTTGCATTTTAAAATACAATTCAGAATGTAAGCTACCATATTGTTGAAGGGAAGAATGGTAAATCACCATCAAGTAAGCCTGGCCACATTAGTTTTTTATTTACAGTTGCTTGCAAAAATGTAGCTGCAAATATACATTTAGACATAAACCTAATTGGCCTGATTCATTAAGCGAACGTTAACCAAAAAAAAGTTTTCTTACTCAAGTTTTCTGACCAAAACCATGTTGCAATGCAAGGGGTGCAAATTAATTTATTATTTTGCACATAAGGAAAATACTGTTTGTTTTTTTCATGTAGCAGACAATACTTGATAGCTTATTTGTACACTGAAATTTAAATTTGATCTAGGACATACCAACTAAAAATCTGCCGTCATATTTTAAATTGACCTCTCCCTCCAATGCAATATGGTTTTGCCTTACTTTTGCTTAACTTTCCTTAATGAATCAGGCCCTATGATACTTTAAGTATAGCATAGAATGTATCCAGTGCATAAATGTGACAGCCATCATCATCAAGAAAAGGCACAAGACCCATGGGACACACAAAGATACTCTGCTTAAAAGAGTATCTTATAAATTGTAGGAATATCAAATAAGTGACTCCTTCCTCCGGTTTCCTTAACAAGTTGGTGTTATTATCATAACAAATCTGTAGCAAAATCATCAAAGGTTCCACGGACACTAGCTATGCCCACCAGCCCAAGCTATCAATCTCGACCCCACCTCTCTTGCTAATTATCATCCTATCTCACTACTCCCCTACGCCTCCAAATTACTTGAGCGGATTGTCTGCAGCCGCCTCACCAGACACCTCTCGGACTATTCCCTCCTTGACCCTCTCCAATCCGGCTACCGTCCCCTTCACTCCACTGAAACTGCCCTGGCCAAGGTTACTAATGATCTCCTATCGGCCAAGTCCAAGGGTCACTTCTCCCTACTTATCCTCCTTGACCTCTCCACGGCCTTTGACACTGTGGACCACCCCCTCCTGCTGCAAACTCTTCTCTCTCTCGGCCTCTCTGGATCTGTCCATGCCTGGCTCATACCTTGCTAACCGCTCCTTCTCTGTATCCACGTCTGGTTCTTCCTCCTCCCCCTACCCTCTCCCTGTAGGCGTCCCGCAGGGCTCTGTTCTCGGCCCTTTACTCTTCTCGCTCTATACTTTCTCACTTGGTGCTCTCATCTCCTCCTTTGGTCTTCAGTATCATCTTTATGCTGATGACATTCAACTCCACATCTCTTCTCCTGATCTTTCTTCCACCCTCCTCTCTCGGGTATCTGACTGCATCTCTGCCATCTCCTCCTGGATGTCCGTGCATTTTCTCAAAATCAATATCTCCAAAACGGAACTCATAGTATTTCCTCCGCCCAGACTCCCATCCCACGATGACCTCTCTATTGTCATCAACAACACCATCTCCTCTTTTACCCAACTCCGCTGCCTGGGTGTCACCCTCGAGTCCTCTCTCTCTTTTGCCCCCCACATCCATTCTCTTGCCCAGTCCTGTCGCTTCCCACTACGCAACATCGCCCGCATCCGTCCCTTCCTCTCTCAGGATGCCACCTAAACTATCATCCACACACTCATCATCTCCTGCCTGGATTATTGCAACGTCCTCTTCACTGGCCTCCCCGACTCCCATCTCTACCCCCTTCGCTCTATACTCAATGGGGCCGCAAGACTCATCTTCCTCTCACGCTGCTCCTCTTTGGCCTCCCCTCTCTGCCTTGCCCTACACTGGCTTCCTTTCCCCTACAGAATCCTTTACAAATTTCTCACCACCACGTACAAGGCTCTCTCACACTCTACTGCCCCCTACATTTCTAACCTCCTCTCCATTCACACTCCGGCTCGCTCCCTGCGCTCAGCCAATGACCGCCGCCTCTCCTCATCTCTTATCACCTCGTCCCACTCCAGAATCCAAGACTTTTCCCGTGCAGCCCCCCTTCACTGGAATGACCTCCCGCATTCCATCCGTCTCTCTCCTACTTTGTGCTCCTTCAAACGCGCACTGAAATCTCACCTCTTCCGCAAAGCTTACCAACCATCTACTTAACCACCTCACCTCCTCCACTCACTCTCCCTTCTCTCTTCTGGCTCCCCTTGTGCCTGTTCTGTCTCCCCTCCTTTAGGATGTAAGCTCACATGAGCAGGACCCTCTTCCCTCCTGTCTCCTCACCTGTTCTTCTGCTCCGTGCTTATTGCATCAGCCTGCCTGGAGTTTCTGAAGTATTGGTATTTTTTGTTTATTGTTCTGTTCTGTTTCACCCTGTATAGTCTACTGTTTGTATTGTGTACTGCGCTGCGGAAATCTTGTGGCGCCTAACAAATAAATGATCTTAATAATAATAATAATAATCATCCAGCTGCTATTCAGCATCAGAAGCCCTGCCTACCAGATCCCACAATCCTTTTATTTACCACAAACACACCGCAGCTATTACGCCCATGTTGTGCACCTGTGTGCCTGCAGCCTGTACCTGCAGACTCTGTGCGATTGTACCTAACCTATGCAGGAGAGGTGTGGCAAATAACCCTTTTTGGCACAAAACATATAAAAATGCGTGACAGTTATATTGTATACATTAGAAATGGGCAAACGGTATGCATGTCTGCATTCCACCACAAATCGAATATGAATTTAAACACACAGATAAATAATGTGTGTTTGAATGCTTCATCTCATTGATGGCAATTTTAAATTTGCATAATAAACCACACTTGACAAATCCCCTATTTGTCACCACACCAATCAGCAATCCGTTCACAAGTTTCTGAATATGATCTGCCCATGGTGTTGAAAGTAACAGTATGACAGGAATAGCTAGAAGATCAGCTCTCTTACCAAAATGAAACATTTTCCTGATCATGCAATGCTTGACTGATCATGCTACCTGATTGCTTTACAAGCATAGGGAAACTTGACTTTTACATAAAAACAGAAGTAACTCTCATTGTTTGCACAAGAGATGGGCAAATTGTGATCGAATTGTATTTTATAAAGCAAACTGTTATTTTTTGCTTACTGTAAAACTAAAGTTTGCATATTAGCCTGATTTTATTTTTTTACATGAACAAATATGTCACACAAAATTCAAAAAATAATCCTTGTACCCTACATAAACTTTAAAGACAGTAATACAAAAACCTGAACTGTAACCAAGTTTTATAGGATTATACATTTTCCTGTTAAAAGCACAGTGCATGCTACAGCACATTTCTGCACAATTGGGAGATTATCACAGTATCTACCACCCACTGTAAACTGACCAACAAAGAAAAGAGATACTTAAAAGGTTCATTTAATTGTATCTTCAATCTGAGAGGTTACATTCCCAATCTGCAGATTTTTCCTACACAAGCAAGTTTAATTTTTAGCACTATCATTTCCAGATTACTTATTTTACAGGGAACAGTGTGCTACCACTAGCAAAAATTGAAGTGATAATACTGGTATAAATTAGTCAAATATTTTCTTATGACAAATTCTGGTTTACAGCACATACTTCTGAATATAAGCTTTTCATGTTTAGTTCTGTTTGAAATCCATGGGGCACACAGTAGGTCATGGATTCAAGATACCAATCAACTAATTCTGTTCCTTTGGATGATCTACACAGGTCCAGTAATCTGATATTTAAAGGAGTCCCCATCAAATCCATTTTTTATTAAATTTAATGGGCCTGATTCATTAAGGAAAGTAAAGCAAAAAAATGAGTAGCTTTGAACCTTGGCGAAACCACGTTACAATGCAAGGCTTGCAAATGAGTTTATTATTTTGCACATAAGGAAAATACTGACTGTTTTTTCATGTAGCACACAAATACTTGATAGCTTTTTTTTTGCACTACCTGTTAAAGTTGATCTAGGACATGCCCTACTCCAACTATAAATATGTCCCCAAATTTTAAATTTACCTCCCCCACCAATGTAAAATGGTTTTGCCAAGGTGCAAAGTTATTAATTTTTTCTCCCTTACTCTCTTTAATGAATCAGGCCCTATGTGTTGGTGCTCAGAATCCACTATGGCTCAGCCATGTTTAACATTGGCTAGATTAACCCAGATATGAGTAGTGTTAATGTCCACCCCCTATTCTAAAAGTCACAAATGAATGATGTGTATGTTCAAAGTGTGCTGTATATTCTTGAGCTGTAACTGCAATAAGACAATAAAATTCATCATCATCATCATCCTCAAAATTTATTTATATAGCACCACTAATTCCTCAGTGCTGTACAGAGAACTCACTCACATCAGTCCCTGCCCCATTGGGGCTTACAGTCTAAATCCCTAACACACACACACACACACACACACACAGACTAGGGTCAATTTGTTAGCAGCCAATTAAACTACCAGTATGTTTTTGGAGTGTGGGAGGAAACCAGAGCACCCGGAGGAAACCCAAGCAAACACAGGGAGAACATACAAACTCCTCACAGATAAGGCCATGGTCAGAAATTGAACTCATGACCCCAGTGCTGAAAGGCAGAAGTGCTAACCACTTAGCCACCGTGCTGCTCATTATCATTTGTTTGAAGAACGTTATTGAAATAAAAAAAGAATATATTTGATTTTTTGAAACACTATATTTGTTGTATTGGATCAATAATGAATAAATAAAACAGGGGTACTCGTCATACTTTACGAGACGCATGCCTCTTTTATGCTAGGAGAGAGTGTGGCAGGTACCTTGGTTAATACAAATGTCAAATAATGCACCTTGTCACAAACAGTTATTGCTTCTTGGCTATTCAATTAGGCAGTCTCCACTTTGTGCTGAACATGTTTTGTTCTTTTAAGTTAACCAAAAGAAATATGCAGAAAGCCCTAATGAATACCCATACCTGTCTGCATCATGTAACAAGACCAAAAATATAGCAAAAAGTTCTCCAGTAGGTAGATAGTCATAAATACTGCATCAGCATACAAAATAGGGAAAGATTTTATGAGTGATTATTTCTTCTACTGAACATCAGATCTAATATTGTTGAATTGTCTAGGAATTGTTATGCAGGGTAAATACAGTTATTTCCTTATATAGTTAACAAAATGGCTGCAACTGTACATTCTTTGACAAAATCTCAAGCCCATATAGTACATATAGGTATGTACATTTAATAAATATGTATATATGTAATCATTTAAAGTAATTATGCATTTGTATATATAATATACAAGTTTTCCTAATTAACACTGAATTGATGATGGTTGACCAAATATATAAGGGCTTACATAGATGTCAATCTTTATATGTTTCTTGGTCAGGTCGGATCAATGCAGAAAAGATGAACATCTTACCACACTTGCTGTATTTGTTCCAGAATGTTGCCAGTTCGGGTTCCCCCTTCTACCATGGTGGCACTGCAGTTGGCATGTGGAAAATTTGCATGGGGGTATAAGGCCCAAACTCAAGTATGCACAGGGTGCACAGACTCTAGCGTGCACAGGGGGCACAGACCTGCCTTGGCATATTAATGTCCCACGATTCTATTTACTCTCTCAGTATGGGACTCTGTCAACACTCTCTTGAAATTGGCTCCCTATGCCTCCCCTTAAACCCCAATATGGAGACACCCAAATTTCCCCCCAGGCAATATAGACTCCATGATTGTACCCTAGAAATCTAGAAAAATAGATTGGTTTCTTCACATAATGGGTGAATTTGGCCCTTCCTCATTTGCTAACCTCTCGGCGAGACAAGGCCTCCGAACATATCTGCACTTCTCGTATCTACAGATTCGTAGCTTTATTCCCAAACACATAATAAAAAACTCTGACAATATCACATTTTTAATGTCATTGTATTCCCTCAGTGGGTCGTGGAGGGAATATATCAGTCCTTTATTATTATCTCCTCACGCTGAATTTACCCTGTATGGATTTACCCTCACGCTGGATTTACCCTTACCACGAAGAGGCATGGGAGAAGGACCTTGGCATGGCCCTGGATGGTGAGGGATGGTCGGCATTTAAGAAATGTATGGCTAAGGCATCCATTAATGCGAGTGTCAAGGAAACGGCTTATAAAGAGTACACAAGATGGTACTTAGTCCCTGCCAAGTTCCACCGTATTTTCCCAACAACATCAGCTAGGTACTGGATAGGCTGTGGCAAAAAGGATACTCACTTACACATCTGGTGGGACTGTCCAATTATCCAATCATTCTGGGACACTGCTCTGACCTTTCTCCCCTAACTCACAGCTGTTTGTCTCCCCAAGGTCCCATCAATAATTTATCTCAGCAAAGCAGCCCCATCTATAAGCAAACTAACGGACCAGCTGTTACTACAGTTTAGCTAGGCTTGTAAACTACTGATAGCCTGAGCTTGGAAAAAGGCACTCCCACCTACCAGGATAGAGTTGATAAACAGACTATGGCACATTTCATCTGTGGAGTATATCACAACCCTCCTTAATAACACACTTCCCAAATTTCAAAAGACATGACAAAACCATGGGATAAATGTATGAATCTCCGGATTCTTCATCTCCGGCGTGTTCAGCCTCTTCAGCGCTTAAATTTAAAGCGGCGCTGCATTGTAAAGGGAAGTTTCCCTTTACAATGCAGTGCCGCTTTAAATTTAAGCGCTGAAGAGGCTTAACACGCCGGAGATGAAGAATCCGGAGATTCATACATTTACCCCCATATCTACCTGTTTTGCTATTTTTATAATTAATTATTTTAAGCAAGCATTCTGTCACGAACAGAACTCACCTGAACCTGCAGGACATCTGTGTCATGAAGGGTCAATCAAAAACAACCACCTGGTCTGTCTAAAATAATTAAATCATTCCCTATCTATGGCACACACTAGCTTTGCCGTACCATTTATGCCACCACCAAGGTGTTTTTATGAAGAGCTGACACTCTTATTTAGGAAGCCTTAGGTTCTCCCTTAGAACTAATCTACCACAATTTACTTTAATCAGAGTTGAAATAGACCACAATGTTCTCTTCGGTTTTGAATTATGTAGCGTTTGACCAAACTGTTTCGTGAATTTGTAAGAACACAGAGACTTGAACTTATTAAGTGTAATTTAATATGAAAAATACATCCACAATGCTTAATATAAAACAGTTAGGAAAATTACATACAAATATAATGCAATTGTTTCTTATAAAATAAAAAGGATAAAACACAGAATTGATAACTCACGTATAATCAAATTTCTGGTGCTGGGAGAAGCAGAAAAATGGAACACTCGTTAATATCAGATTGACTCCCAAAAGTGAACAAAAATGTAGAGTCACAGAGCAGTTTTAAAACCAAGCTGCAGGGCCTGCAACCCCCCTTCCTGTGATGTCCGAACTGAAGGGTCTGTGTTAATGCAAATTAAGGTTTTATGATTCTGTTGGAGTTATAACACCTTTTAAGTCAGGTTTTTGTTACCCTGTCCTAACTTTTCACCAGTATGGCGTACACACATGATTTTACCTCCACACAACATGTCATAAGTTCCCCTTCATCTGCATACCACACATGCCCTTGGTAAGTATGATATTGGAGAAAATGATCTGATAATTTCCTGTGACTCTATTCAGCTTGAATTTGTCATTCACATAGAAATCTTTCTCTGCAGTCGGCATGTCTGAGGCTTCCCAGTGGTGTGTTAGATTTCACTGTCCTGAAAGAGATTTCGTCAAAGGCTTTCACTTTTGCAACCTGCCATAAATGATTCAAAGTGCTACAATGGATCTGGGCTCTTATCTACTAGCATTCTCTGGGGAGTTTAACATAATCAAACATATTGATTAAAACAGCTCCTCTGGGCCATGTCACACTATTTCTAGGAATTAATTCACAAACACATATTTGCAGATTTATATGCCTAGAAATTAGCTTGCACATGACACATTCATTTCCCCCTTCCCCATTGTCCATTTTTGACTTCTACTTTTCCTTTTAGCTTAGTGGCTGTACAGAGGAAGACAATGTACTTGATTAGCTGGGGGTCCCTCCTTAGCCAGTCACTCTGGGTTTTTCTCTGTATAGGAGGTTTACACTTTCTGTCAGTCTTCAACAAGTAATTGCTTGCACTTTCTCTTGCCTGTCCCTTGCAGCTTATACAACAGTTTCTCACTCAACTGCCTTTTGAGCTTTCTTCACTGAGCTGTCTCCTCAGCTCATCTTTGAGCCATCTTATCAAACCTCCTGTCTCTTACAGGACAAAAAATGGCTTATTGTTGAGCCTTTGTTTGATGTATTTCAGTCGAATAGAACAGACCTCTTGTCAGTCTCCAACTGAACCTCTCCGCTTTCCTGCCTCCTGCAGGTAACACATCTTCTTGTTTCCCCGGTACCTGCTGCAAATTGAAGAGCACCAGTGCCAGGAGGAGCACCAGTGTGTTTCATTCTTGGATTATGAAGGCTATTGCAGGTACTGTTTTCTGGCTAACCACCCAAATTCACGCTATAAAGGGCTGATGCTGACTATAGATGATACATGGTTATGCTTTGATGCAAGTGTTTATTTGTTTATTTATCTACTGGACTATACTACTTTTGAATGGGATTCTAAAAGTATTTACACATCAAATTCTTGTGAAAAACAATTGTTGTGTGTATGTGCACCTTTATTGTAAATTGTACACTAGGCACTATGTAAGCAACAAACTAACACAAAATTGAAAGGTTCTCTTTAACACAATTTTTCCCATATCTGGTACATTCTATACATTATAGCGTATTTCTAAACTAAATTTGACTGTCTTTTCTGAAATAAATCTTATTCTTTCATCTTGTAAAAATGACAAAATGTGTTTTTTCTGTCGCTCTATAAAAATGAGTAATACTGGTTTTCAAATGACATAAATTTTCACAAGCAGAACATTGTATCACCTGTGCCAATGGCTTTTTATTTTTAACTAGTCAATGATCCTATTAATGATCTTGAGAGATTATAAAACAGAATTGCCAGTAACACTTTATCATATTGCTAATGTTGTAAATGTAAATTTATAAGAATAGAATATACATCACTCTGTATATACGATAGCTGGGAGTTAAATAATGTGTATAATTTAAAGTAGGGTAGACTTTTTGTGAAATATAGAAAAATATCAGGAAATGACTGACCAGTAGATAATAATAATTTATTAGATATTTTAACATTATATAGTAAATTTGCTCATAACATAGGCTGTGACAAGTAACTTTAAACTAGATGATGCGGATTAACTTTTATTTTATATTAGTGTTGTGTTTAATTTTTTAAAAGTTGAAAAATCAGAGTGTTAAATAACAATGTTGGCAGAAAACTACCTATTGTATTATTATTTCAACTATACATCAAAACATGATTAATGTCTTTTTTATTCATAGAAAAGCCATTGGTAAATAACATCAGCATCAGAATATGAAAGGTACAGGGAAACCAGGAGCATGGAATCCACATGTAATAGTGATAAATAGCTCCCAGCCCAGTCAGCACATGAATAGTGTCTCTATCAATGAGCTGCAGAGACAGAAAAAAGAGTTAAGAGAAACGTCTATCCTGTCCTGGTCATGGAACAAAGTGGCTATCAGACCAAACAGCCTGCACTTAAAGGAAACCAGGGAAGTACTGTATATGCCACAACTATGACCGTGCACCACACTGACTCTTTATGATTAGGCAACAGAAGTCTTACCCAGTCACTTATGTAGGAACAAAGGAAGCAGGTATTGGTAACCAGGCAGTGCCATTGGGGACACATACTCAGACACAGTTGTGTAACTAGACAATTGTAGACACCATAGTAAAAAAAAAAAATGAGGACCCATTGTATTGACCAAGGGTGTAAAAATCATGTATAGACATGAAGCTCTGCCAGGAGAGGTGACACCATCTGTGGGTCCTGTTGCAGCTGCAGCCCATGCGACTATACTTGTTATACACTTTCTCAAGTGACACAAAAGAAATACTCTGAAAATTATCACAAAACGTATACAATCACAATAAAATGTACACACACAGTAAATTCATATAGGTTTAAAAATGGAAATATTTCTCAATCAGGAAGACTAAACACCTTCATCAACACAATGAAGGGTCTAGTGCTGTGATGGCTAACCTGTGACACTCCAGGTGTTGTGAAACTACAAGCCCCAGCATGCTTTGCCAGTAGATAACTAGCTGATAGCTGGCAAAGCATGCTGGGGCTTGTAGTTTCACAACACCTGGAGTGTCACAGGTTAGCCATCACTGGTCTAGTGTTCTGTAAGGTATCCTAACAGACACCCAGGTGCCTACCAAGAAGGAGGAGAAAGGAGAGCACATGTGATGAAGAGCAGCATCCCAGTCAGCCCATTGGTGCCCTATACCTGGATTGACAGTTATCATATACCCATCCAGGATGTATACCAACATCATGGGAAAATGGGCCTCTTTAAAATAAAGAAGTTAGAGGAATTCCAATGGTTCTATTCTGGAGAATGGTGTTGAAATTTCAGCTTCTATCAGCTCAATAGGAATAATCATGAGGGATACCTTATTTATGCAAGTCATGCATAAACTTCTGATCCTGTATTGCTCTCTCCATCAGGATAAACCAGTGGATCTGATATGCTTGTGTACCTTCAGGAGTGTGATAACTGAGTGTCAGTTCTCCTACTTGCGGGTAGAGGTGACGTGACCATGCGGCCAGGATCAGCAAATGGGCATCTCTATTCTTAAGGAATTGCCTGAGATTTATATAATTTGGGAGGATTGTCTGCCCAGCACCTGGAAGCTTACTTCATACATTATTTTGGGGACAGTATCGCTGTCATTAGTGAAGCCGCATCATTCACGCATGTTTGTACATAGTGTTATTACTGTTTGCTTTTTATTGTGGTATTTTGCAATAAAAGATACTGTTGCATTTTTCCTGTCTACCTTAATTGTGTTATCTGTGAATCTAGGTAGTCAGATTTATAGTGTGAGTTACGTCTCTGGTACCCCATACCGTGACAGCTGCGTTTTTTGATATTGAAAATCATAGTAACAAAGATGTGAAACATTAATTCAAATATTAAATAAATGGAGTATTTAATTTAAAAACTCTTTTTCTATGAACAGAAACCAGGCACAGAGCTCTCACAACAAAAAGGTTCCTTGCACAGTTATTACATACAGTATTAGCAATGTAGCTGTCTGAGACTAAGGAGGGTGTTGCCACCTGCCCTATCCATGTGTTTACTCTCCCTTTCTGCAGATTGCAACCACAAGTATCATATTACATAGCACATGTTTGTCGGAATGACAGCTCTATTACTAGTGCCCCACGTATGTGCAAGTAGCTCTCTAAGCACCATACAATGTCAGGCTTAGGACACCTGTGTCTTTCCTGCTGTTTCATAATTACAAGTCCCATCAGCCAGAGGTCACACTGAGACTTGTAGTTTTTCTATATCTGAGGAAACACAAAATATCTGTTACATTCTAAATGCAGTGACATACAATTGGTTCTTCACCTAGTGGTATGTAACATGCCACTAGGTAAAGCACCAATTGTATGTTACTACATTTAGAATGTAACATATCTTTTGCCCTATAGATACCTAGCCAACACTAACAAATAACAACGCTGGCACTAATATAATGTCTGCAATTTAAATCTCTATCTAAATCTCTAGCATAGTTATAAGCTTCATTAAAGACTAGTCTAAAGACTGCCATCTGTGGGACAATTGATTATGTCACCGCTAACAGGCCAGGCCAGAGTAGGTAATCAACAGGGTTATGGTATATACAATAGAATAATTTTGTGTATCTGAGGGGAGGGTGGTAAAGATAGATAACACCCGGGGAAGATAAAGATGAAAGTAATAGTGGACACTTCATTGTGCAATGTGCCCTGTGAGGTACTAGTTGGGCTGGACCTGTATTACTGGTGTCAGGTTATCCTGTTCCATCACAGTGTGCAGTGACATCCTAAATATGTGAGCATGGGCAATGGAGGTTAATAAATTATACTGATAATGTTGTGTTTAATGTATAAAGATCAAGTGATCCATATGAATCCTATTATACCTAAAAAGTGTAAAATAAATAAAGAGGTTTTACACTAAATAAAAAAAAAAGTACATTAAAAAATATTATTTTCTTGATCCCACAAAGCTGTGTCTGGTTGTATAATTTGTCCAAGGGAGGGGGGCATGGTGGGTAATTTATGTATCTATTTTTTTTTTGCTTTGCATATTTATGACCTGTGCTGGAATATGGAACATCTCTGTAATTTCACCTGGACTACGTTGGCAGAATTTTTCCTGGGAATAAAGCAGTGAAAATTACATTATACATACAAGTACATTCTTTGATAAGTTGATAAAATACACACTTTTAATTGACTTTGATGCTGCAATATATCAAAGTCAATTATGTCAATAAAAGAAAGAAAAATAACACTGGAGAATAATAAATTGCAATTTTTATAAAAAACAATGATTACACTCACTTCAGTGTTTGATAAATGAACCCCTAAATCTCTAATGTTTAGACACATTTGTTTATTTTCATTGTTCTTACATATGACAACAGATAAGCTTGGGCTTTTTGCATTGGACACAATTATATTAGACGGCAGACGTGTTGCCATAAGGTCAACAGAAATGAACAAATCTCCTGGGTCAATACAACTCTCCTAACAGGCAGTTCCCCTTTAAATTTTTCCAATTTGTATGCCATTGTAAGGCTAACCTTTATGGCATTTTGAAAAAAATACAGATTTGGGAAATGTCATACATTTAGTGCAGTGTACAAAGTGTAAAGTAAAAGTAATATTTATCTAAATAGTAAACAGACATAGTACAGCTTCCTGAATACAAATTCCTCATGATATTGCTACTAAGCAGGTGCATCCATGCACAAAATGTAAAGTGCTGTCTAGAATATATTGGGCACTAAATCCTCCTTTCATCAACATGAGTTGACACATGTCTTTAACACAATTCTATTGCATCTTTAACACTCCAATAAATTGTAACTTGTATAGCACAAGGAATAAATAAAAAGATATAGGGCCTGATTGATTAACAAATGCAAAACGAAGGTACTGTGCATTTATTTATGTGGGCTTACGTACGTCTATTCAAAAAGGAGAGGATGTAAACATACGTCTGTTGATGAACATAGCTATGTCCGCACTGCTTTAACAGACAAAACACTGCAGGATACATCCAATACATATGTGAAAAATATAGTTCCAAAAGAATACACGGAAGAAAAAAAACTGTTCAATTAATATCACCTGTTAATAATATAGTCATTAATGTCAAAACATTAAAAAACAATTTTTCACTTCATAAAATACATTTATGACGATGTTATGAATATCTATTGTACATAAAATGCATTTTACAGTTGCTCCTGATTACAAACACATGTTATAGCATGCATACACAGCTCTCATCACTGGCAATCGGCACTTACACCAGACCTGTAGCTTATGCAAGTGATATGAGTGAAAATCACATACCTTTGAGATACCCAAACCTTGATTCGGACGCTGCTGTGTGTGCTCGAGCTTGGCACACCTTACTGTACATTAACTATTTGCATACACCCATTCCCTTCCCCGTTCTGTCCCTGAAATTGAAGGTTGCAGTTCTTTGCACTCAAAGATGAATTGGATGTTGCTGTGTTCACTGGTGCCTGCTCCAGTTCAGGACAGGTATATAATCATTATGGGTGCCTGAAGAAAGAAGATTGTTTACATGAACATATGGATTTGGGGGGAAGGATTCATTTTTTTGGACAACTCCATGACCTGGAATGTTATTTTTTTGTACAGCAACTGGACCTTTGGAATATTTTGGTTTGGTTTAGGTTATGGTTTCAACCCTTATTGAAGTAAAAGCTTACAAGATTGGATCCCTTACAGATGAAGATATCAGATGGTAAGTATATGGGGTTTTATTATTTTTTGCCTGGTTGCACTAGGGTTAATAGCATTAGGAGGGGGGACCCCAAGCTTTTTTTAAAATCTATTTTTTAACACAGTTAAGAGCTGGCGGGTCGGCTGGCTGTAATTTAATTTAAATAACGTAAACTTAAATAACTTAAACATGCCGCGTAGCTGGAGCAAGAGATACGGCAGAAGTGAAAGGTTAATTCCACACCTATAGAGCTTGGAACAGCTGCAGCATGTGCTCTAGTTTGGCATGCCCAAACTGTACATTGACTACAGTCACACTCCCCTTCCCCGCTCAGGACACCTCCCTGTAGGAGGTAATAACAGCCCTTTCCATGAGCTATCGCAGAAAAAAGGGCTCTTTTACCATATGTATCTGCCAATTCTGAGAATGCGTAGAGTGATTTTGCGGATGACATGATCAAAACCTGGCAGATACATGCCCTAGTATATCAAGCCCCATGTCTGTAACTTCATGTGTTGGAGCAGGAAGATAGAGATGGCCCATGGTGTTCCTATTTCAGTAGACAGAGAGAGATATCGGTGTGTCTCTGTTTTTACAGTTGACTCCCAAAGTTAGGCAGAGTCCCACCCAGTACAGGAATTCTTAAGGGATGTTAATTAAGCAATGGCCTGAGCAGCTCCTATTTCTCACACCAGAAAATCAACTTTATTAAGAGGGGGAGATATACAAGATTTGCTGGCACCCTGTGGATATGTTATACCTTGCACTATATATTCATGTTGGTAAAACTGCACAGATGCAGTGCGTGTCTGAAAACGCAGGATCGCTCCTTCACACAAGTTATGGAATAGGAGAAGACAGCAATACTGATAAACAATCCAGGTCAAACATTGAGAGGCAAACAAGCTTCATTATACAAGACACACAAGGTCAAGTAGGAACTATCACCAGCATTGGTGTGTAACAGGAAGGGGTTAATAAAGCCAGCAGAACCATGATTGCAGAATGATAAGCTGCATAAGTGCAGCAACTGATCAAAAGCGACTGCACAGCTGACGCTGTGAGCTGAGGAGATCCTGGTTGCTATTTATATAGCAACCAGATAGATCAATGAAGCGCTGTCTATATAGAAGGAGAGGATGCTGCTGCCAACGCTAGACAACTAGTCCATAGTGTAGCAACGAACATCCTTCCACATACACGGGACCCAACTGATATTAGGGCACAATTTGCTGCCTCTGGATAGAGAGAGGATGCTGGTAACAGATCTGGCAGTTGGCGGTGACCACTGTATTCCTTAACACATCCAGGTCAATCCACCGTGACCTGACAGAAAAAGGACGCCGGTAACAGATCTGACATGCGGTAATGATCATCATATTTTTTGACACATTAAGGTGCAATCCACTGCCACCTGACAGGGAAAGGACACTGTCAGGAAATCTAACATGCATCAGTGATCACAATATGTTTATCACATTAGGGTGTGATCTGCTGTCACCTGACAGGGAGAGGACGCGGGCTACAGTTTCTAGCTAGCTGTACTGGTGTGCGTCCATGATCACCATATTTCTTAACAGTGCCACCCTAGTTTGTTAAACCAAGACAGACGTTACAATGCAACTAACAAAGACTATCTGCTGTAATACTTATAAGCACTTTAACCATACTTTTTTAAACTGTAATTTAGATAAGTCATTATGGGTTAAAATTGACCTTTTACTAGCTAACACATTTTGTGATGAGACTTGCTTTGTATCCACTCTAAGGTGACAGGCGTATTTGGCTTCCTCTGACTGGCTATTTTGATCTATGTGTTCATTCTACCCCCATTACCCCCTTCACTACAGCTTCCTCTTGAAAGCCAGATCATTTTCACCTTTGGCACTGAGGAAAATCAGTTTTTTACATGAAAATCTATGATAAAGAAAAAAAAACATGAGCAGGAGGAAAAGTTTTGATAAGGAGAATGCATTCATATATATATATATACAAAAGTCAAAGAACATGGGGACCTGCTTTTTGGTCTTACAAAGGATAAAGAAAGTCATGCAAAAGGAATATGATTATTATTATTATTATTATTATTATTATTATTATTATTACTGTTGTTACTATTGCTAGCATATTTTCACATAACTCCATTACAGAAACCCTATGGAAATAACAATGGAATCATAGTGTCTTTACAGTATTAAAATCATTTGCTGCTTTTAAAAATGTTTACGTCTGTCCAGGCATATAGAGTGAACAGACTCTATTTATATCTATCATTATAAAAAAAAGTACTCCAGTGGAATAATTGTATAACAAAGTCCGTAAATGTGTACTGCTTTAGATATAACACATAAAACAACCTTATTTAACCAATTTGTTTTTCTAATACATTCGATGAATAAAATGACTCGCTATATCACCTTACGTGGATTATTTATCAAATGGTGACACTTAGACACATTGATGAATAAGCTCCGCAGTGCTAAGAATGTAGCAACTTTAAGCCAATTACCTTCCTGATGTAGATAGTAACACATTTATCGTCGGAATGGATATTTTTAGATCATTCATATTGTTCTTGTCTTTTGTTGTATCACCTTCCTTTACTGGCTTCAGCGGGTTGAAGAAAAATCATTACTAATTGATATGGCTTAATAGCCTGAGAGCTTTTAGAGTAGGATGGGCCCAGGAGAAACACTGAGAGGAAGGTATTTGATTTTAATTATGTCAGGGTATGAACAAGGAGACTCATGACAGTTATATAACACAATGACAATGGACACTGTCAGTTGACACTTCTGTAAATAATATTTGCATAATCAGCATGTGTTGACATCAGAATCAGAATGCCCCAATTATGCATCCCAACGTGTTTTCCAGCAGGGCCTTTTACTCAGGGCCATCTTAACAACATTATGGGCCCCCGGGCAAAGCAGTGCACCGGGGCCCCTAGATATAGATATATAGATGTATACAGATACAGATATAGATATAGATATATAGAGATAGAGATAGATAGATGTACTTGCTCAGTGACCCTTGTAGTTTTTTTTTGCAAATTTTTTTCTTTTGCAGGATTATTTATTTTCATTATGAGCCATGCGTAAGGGGCCCCTTTGCCCGTGGGGCCCCCGGGCAGCTGCCCATCGTGCCCAATGGAAAAGATGGCTCTGCTTTAACTGTTAACTGGTAGCTGCTGGTACTGGTACTGATCATGCTGTGTGCAGTGGTTCTAGAATCAGTGTCTAACTGTTCTGGGCAAAAACTGAACATCTAGTATGCTGCCTGAAAGAATAGAGAAGCTCTGAAGACAGTAGGTCATGTCACTGTACACAGAAGGCACATGATACGAAGCAAAGTAAAAATGACATGATTAAAAAATGTAAAAATAAAATTTCTGTGTATGTGTACTGTTTATGCACCTGATGTGCATATGGCAACTGTTTTAAGTAATTTCCTTATTTCCAGCACTTTAAACAGTAGTGTTCATGTGAAGCCAAGTAGCATTGCCATGAAAGATTAGAGTCAGCTCCTGATTGGCTCCCTGTCTATTAAGTAGCTTACAGAACATTATCTCATTTCACATTGGGAGCTCCTCTGGAGCAGTCTTTGTCGGCAATGAGTTTTTTTTTTTTTTATCCATTTGGATTACGTTTGATCAGGAAAAGCAGATTCCAAGTGAGAATATACGAATACCACTGCACTACAGAAAAATGTTGCCATAAATGATTTCCATTCTATACATTGACCATATTATTTATTTATTGCTTTATTTTACGGGAACACCATTTATTTATTAAGGAAAACGGGCATTAATTAATTAGTTAATGAGGGCAGGAGCAAATGCAGGATTTCTATAGGAGTATTTCCAAATTTTTGTTTTGAAATGAGTGTGTCCAGCCTATGGAGATGAAATGGATAGCAATTAAGAAAAGATTGTTTGTACCATACAGAGCAAATGTATGTAGTTCCACATATATATATATATATATATACAGATTGATTTCCTCCTACAGTGCATACTGTATATAATACAGTATCAATCAATGACAGCATAAGAGATCTATAGTATCGATATATATTAGGCACTGTACGAGTAAATGTGTATAAGCTTTTGGCAACATCTTCGAGCTAGGCTCTGATTGGTGGCTTGTGGTATTTAGGGCAGTGAGGTCTGCAGCCTCACTGCCGGTTATAGCGTTCTGCCCTCAGTACTGCTGCCTGCTTGTTCTCTCTGTTTGGTTATTGCTACCTTGGATTGACTACCCGTGTTTTGACCTCTGCTTGTTCCTGGACCTGAGAACCTTCTCTTCTGACCTTGACCTTTTTGCCTGGATTCCGGATTTTGCTTCTTTGCCTGTGTGTCTGACCCTTCGCTTGTCCCTGGATTTTGTATCTGTGCTAGTGACCTTTGACCTTGGATTCCTCTTCACTACAGCCCGCCATTCACTCCACTCCTGAGTGCTCCTTTAAGTCAGTATATGTTACTCGACCCTCGGTCGGCCCGCAGCCAAGTCTGTCCCCACCACTAGGGGCTCCAGCGAACACCGGGCCTTCTGAGTAGTCCCCGAGTTTCACTGTACTGACTTGGGAGTTCCTAACAGTTGAGACCAATTTATCCTGGTTTAGAATGATTACACACACAACCACATATAGTGTAGAAGATATTAGCATTAAAAAAAATCATGAATCAATTATGTGATTTAATAAATAATCCCTTATTTCCATGTAGATATGTCACAGCATACATTTTGGCTTCAAATGATTTGTTACCACATGATACAGATCCAGATAGACAACAGTTATTTAACTGCTCTCAAAACCACAAGGTGCCCTGTCAATAATGTGATAAAGGTTCAAACAGGTTCTACAATTATAGTAGAAACAAGACATTTTTTACTGGATATAAAATACTAAAATTGTCTGGAACAATAATAACAGTTATTTCAGTTACTATATGTGTCTGGAAAAAATTAAATGCCTGATTACATTGTCACCTGGATCCACTGTGTGTCTGGCTGCCATTTCTGCAATGTTGTACTCCCTATAATGGCTGTGATGTCAGAGAGAAACAAAAACACTTTAGGCATTATTCATTAAGGAAAGTAAGGCAAAAAAATAAGTTTTCTCTTCGACAAAACCATGTTACAATTAAGGATGAGCGGGCTCGGATTCCGCTAATCCGAGCCCACCCGAACAGTGCGGATCCGACGGGATCCGAGCACTGTTTGGGAACTTCCGGGCGCCAAACTAATCCAAACCGAGGCTATGACATCCAAGTCTCACGTCGGATCTCGCGAGACTCGGATGTCATAAATACTCACCTTGCGGCCGCCATCTTCATTTCGCCTGACATCAGGGAAGAGGGAGGGTGTGTAGGGTAATGGTGCTCTGTCCTTGTGTCCAGTGCTCTGTCCTTGCTGAGTCCAGTGGTGCATCAGTCCAGTGCTCTGTCCTTGCTGAGTCCAGTAGTGCATCAGTCCAGTGCTCTGTCCTTGCTGAGTCCAGTGGTGCATCAGTCCAGTGCTCTGTCCTTGCTGAGTCCAGTGGTGCATCAGTCCAGTGCTCTGTCCTTGCTGAGTCCAGTGGTGCATCAGTCCAGTGGTGCATCAGTCCAGTGCTCTGTCCTTGCTGAGTCCAGTAGTGCATCAGTCCAGTGCTCTGTCCTTGCTGAGTCCAGTGGTGCACCAGTCCAGTGCTCTGTCCTTGCTGAGTCCAGTGGTGCTTTTGTCCTGTGCTCTGTGCTGTTGAGTACAGTGGTGCTTTTGTCCTGTGCTTTGTTCTGCTAAGTACATAGTTAATTTAAAAGTATTAAAAAATCTTAAAAAAAAATTTCCCCCAAAATTTTTTTTTATACAAAAATCATTTAAAAAACATCTATAAAAAATTGTTTACTGTTCTTGCAGTCCAGAAACATTAATACTGCAATCTATTAAAAATTGTTCACTGTTCTTGCAGTCCAGAAACATTAATACTGAAATCTATTAAAAATTGTTCACTGTTCTTGCAGTCCAGAAACATTAATACTGCAATCTATTAAAAATTGTTCACTGTTCCAGCAGTATTTAAAAAATAGTACTGTAATACAACGTGTGCTGCATATAATGCAGTACAAAAATTTGGAGGATAAAGTAGGGAAAGATCAAGACCCACTTCCTCCTAATGCTGAAGCTGCTGCCACTATTCATGACATAGACGATGAAATGCCATCAATGTCGTCTGCCAAGGCCGATGCCCAATCTCCTAGTAGAGGGCATGTAAAATCCAAAAACCCAAAGTTCAATAAAATTACCAAAAAAAGTAAATTAAAAACATCTGAGGAGAAACGAAAACTTGTCAATATGCCATTTACGACACAGAGTGGCAAGGAACGGCTTAGGCCCTGGCCCGTGTTCAGGACTAGTGGTTCAGCTTCACCCAAGGATCTAAGCCCTCCTCCCCCCCCTCTAAAAAAATTTAAGAGACTTAAGCTGTCATCAACAACACAGCAAACAACTCTGCCTTCTAAAGAGATGGCATCACAAATCCCCAAGGCGAGTCCAAGGGTGTTGGTGGTTGTGAAGCCTGACCTTCCCATCACTGTACGGGAAGAGGTGGCTCCTTCCACCATTTGCAGCACGCCCTCTGCATATGCTGGAAGGATCAACCGCAGTCCAGTTACAGATTTGGCTAATGAAGGTGTGAATGTTGTACACCGGGAGGAGGATATTGATGTAGCTGGCGCTGAGGAGGAACTTGACGAGGAGGATGCTGATGTGGTTATCTTAAATGAGGCACCAGGGGGGGAATCAGTTGTTGTCCATGGGATGAAAAAGCCCATCGTCATGCCTGGTCAGAAGACCAAAAAATCCACCTCTTCGGTCTGGAGGTATTTTTATCCCAATCCGGACAACAAATGTATGGCCATATGTAGCTTATGTAAAGCTCAAATAAGCAGGGGTAAGGATCTTGGGCACCTAGGGACATCCTCCCTTATACGTCACCTGAAGAACCTTCATAGTTCAGTGATTAGTTCAGGAACTGTGGCTAGGACCGTCATCAGTCCAGGGACACCTAAATCCCTTGGTCCTGTTGGATACACACCACCAACACCCTCCTCGTCAACTTCCTCCACGATCTCCATCAGATTTAGTCCTGCAGGCCATGTCACCAGCCAGACTGAGTCCTCTTCAATCTGGGATTCATCCGAGGAATCCTGCAGCGGTACGCCTACTACTGCCACTGCTGCTGTTGCTGCTGGTAGTCGGTCATCTTTCCAGAGGGGAAGTCGTAAGACTGCTACGTCTTTCACCAAACAATTGACCATCCAACAGTCGTTTGCCATGAGCACCAAGTACGACACTAGTCATCCTATGGCAAAGCAGATAACTGCGGCCTTAACAGCTATGTTGGTGTTAGACGTGCATCCGGTGTCCGCCATCTGTGCAGTGGAATTGAGACTAGTTGGAGGAGGTATTGTGGCCCCGGTACCAAATTGGGTACTGGGGCCACTCCACTACGCAGTCCATAAAGCTTCGTATCAGATATTAAACTACGTTCAATGTTCCTGCCAAATAAAAAAATGATGAAAATGCCCTGTCATCAACGAAAACAAGAGGTAGTGACGCGCTAGAACTCCACCCTCTATATGCTGCAGAGGATGGAGGAGCAGAAAAGGGCCATTCAAGCCTACACAGCCACCTACGATGGGCCACGTGTTTGTGCCGCCGACTTGTGTCGCTTTGTTTAGACATCCAGCTACCTTGGTGCAACCTTTTGGACTAAAAACAATATTGTGAGGTGTGAGGTGTTCACAATAGACTGGAAATTAGTGGAAATTAATGTTATTGAGGTTAATAATAGTGTAGGAGTGAAAAAAAAAAACCCGAAATATGGATTTTAGCACTTTTTATGCTTTTTAAAAAAAAAAACAGAACCCAAAATCAGAACCAAAACCTTTCGTGGGGTGTTTTGGAAAAACAAATCAGAACCCAAAACCTCAAGCTAATCAGAACCAGAAACCCAAAAACCCAAAAGTGGCCGGTGCACACCCCTAGTTACAATGCAAGCGGTGCAAGTTAGTTTACTATTTTGCTCATAAGATAAATACTGGCTGTTTTTTCATGTAGGACACAAACACTTGATAGCATTATTTTTGCACTGACATTTGAAGATAATATAGGACATGCCCTACCCCAACTATAAATCTGCCATCACATTTTAAATTTACCTCCCCTCCAATGCAACATGGTTTTGACAAGGTGAAATGTTACTCATTATTTTTTGTCTTTACTTTCTTTGATGAATCAGGCCCTTTAAACATGTCTATTTAATGTAAATGTCATAAGTAGTCAAGAAGAAGTTAACATCCCATAATCATTCTATAAGGTTAGTATAAGTGGGACAGAGCTCAGTCTACACTCATGTGAACAAGCCTGAAGGTGCTCCATTACTTACCAACTCTCCCTGAATGTCAGGGAGACTCCCTGAAATAGGGGTGATCTCCTTCACTCCCTGAAGAGTCTGGCATTCTCCCTGATGCTGAGCCAGTACAAGACGTGGTTGGCATTGCCAATTGTGGCATGATGACACAGTTCAGAAAATGGGTCCTATGTCCATGTATTGATGCCTATGGAGGTGGACATTTTCATGGAGACCAAGATTTAATCAAAGACTGACAGGTAAGACAACATGACTTCAGTAATGAAGACAGAAATGTAAAAGGCACTTCAGTCTCTAGAGATTTATTAGCTGCTTTTCTTTAACGCATAGTTGCCTACTCTCCCGAATTGTCCCGGCGACCTCCCAGTTCTCGCCCCCACAATAGATAAGTGGAGGGGGGCTTATTGATGCAAATATTGCATTATCTTAGCTCCATCCCCCGTTGTAATTAGCCAAAATTGTGACAATCGTTAAGGGGGCTGGGCCAAAATGATGCGATTCATCAAGCCCCGCCCCCACATGACCACCTCTCCCGGGATCTCCCTGAAGCCAACGAGGAAAAGTTGGAAAATATGAGGTTCTCCAATCTAATGCACTGATTAGTCAGATCCTCACAGGCATGAGACAAGGTAGGATGAGCTATTTTATACACCACAGTGTTTGTAGTAGTTGCAGCTCTTCTAAAACATTGTTATAGTGATTCAAGCTGCTTGCAGGTAAAGAAAGGAGGGAGGGGGGTTTCATGGCAGCTGAAGTGCGCACCTGGGGGACATTATGATTTTTTATTTCAATAATGGTTGCACTATTTCAGATTTATTGATAAATGGGGCCATTATACTTTATTTAGTTAATATTATGTAGACATTTTAACATGATTTACTAAATCCCTGATACCCACAGCTCAGGTGTACAAGGAGGAGTTTAGGTGTACAAGGAGGAGCCCAAAGCTACTTAGCATTGGGCTGGGCATCACTAAGTGTGTGGACTCCCCTTGAAGACCAGGCCTGATGCTGAGTAGCACAGGCTGTTACAGAAGGTGGGGGGGGGTTCACATTTCTTATTATTTATTTACTTTTTAACATAGTGACAAGCAAGATAGCTCAAATAGCATGAGGTGTGAGCTATACTGCTCATAAATACCTCCTTTTTCTGGCAGGTTTTCCAATGTCTGTCTAATTGTAGCTTCTTAAAACTCATGTTTTGTATTCTTAGCTTAGTAAAAATTGGGATGACAATTTTTAACGTGGTGCTTTGTAAAACAAATCTTTTCCAGCAGTTTTGCAGTGGTTTTACTTAAAACAACAAAATAGGCTGCTACTTTTTTGCAACAAGAGTCACCAAAATTATTATTAATTTAATGTAGGAAGAGGAATTAACTCAAGGATGCTGACGGTGATGCCCATGTGAAAACAGACTGAAATTATTTGTCATTTAGTGTGGAGTCTCATTATGGGGAATTTTTTGAAATTGCAAAGAGAAAAGGCAAACTATGCTAAGAGTGGTATCAAACAAGATCCATAAGCATTTTATCCCGTCTTGCTGCTTACAGGAACGTGAACATTGAAGCAATTGTTATTTTTAATGCCTATAACTGTATGTTCTACAAAAGAAAGAAAGAAACAAACAAATAAATACTCATATCTAAATGTACTGTTAATTAGGGCCTGGTTACAATTGCAACCTGTATGCCAACTGTTTGCCAACATCATTGTATATCATTCAATGACTCATGTACATACCACACAACAGTCCACATTTTGTAAACAAAACACTGCAAGAAGGGGATGGGGTTGTCACAGCATCACGGCCATGCACCCAACGTGACAGCGCCATGTTGGGTACATTGCCGTGTCATGATAGGGGTGTGTCTAACAGGGCTGCCACCAAAAATTCTAGGGCACAGTAGAAATGTAACAGGCAGGGTCCCCTCTTTCTTTCTCTCACCCCATACCCATTTTTAAGTTATTCTCTACACAACATTTGCCTTCCCCCTGTTCTCTTCAGTCGGCCCCCATCCCATATGTATCTGACGCCTGCAATAGTTTACTTACTTCACTACTTCTTCTTGCTGGCTCCTTTTGGCTCCTCTCCATTTACAGTGTTGTGACGTTTATTTACATGACATCAACGATGCTGCAGGGAGCTTCTCTGCCTTGTCGTGGCTCTCTGTCTGGAAGCCGGACACATCTTTCTTGGGAAGATGTATACCTGGGAGACTGGAGCAAATGGCAGGAGTCGTGGGCCCTGATAACTTGGGGTGGAGGCGGACATACTGCCTACCAGGGGCCCATTGCCGCATCCCTTAATTCAGCCACTCTCCACCATTCACATCTCAGGAGCAACTGCTGCCTAGAAATGGAGCCTGTTATGTCCTTTAATTCACTGTGGAGACCCCCTTCCCCTAATAAATTTATTTGGATCCCGGGCTGGTGGGGCCCTATACTGCTGCTAGGACCCATGCTGTACTCCCTCTACCCTCCTCATGGCAGCCCAGCTGGCTAGCATTTCTGAAGTGCTAGACCAGTTCAAACCTCATTTCCTTTCCCCTAAAACAGCCTTGTATTGTTGCCAGTGGCACATGCTCCACTCACTACCTTGAGTGCAACATGTTTTCCATCATTACTGGCAGTCAGGACAACAGTCTCAGCTGTCGGAATGTTGAGACAGTGACCCAGAATGGGGACAGTTGGAAGATATGCGATTGACTAAAGATTTAAATAGCTACAGTGAGCCTCAATACAAGAAGCCACCAACCAGCCCAATACAGCATCTGCAAGTTTTGCTCCATTTTCCTGTTCTCTGTATTTTAATAAATCGGGAAATGCAGAAAGGAAGAAATGAATGCAATGGCCGAACATGAGGCATCACATCTCCTCCACATTCTTTGGCTTTTTAATTTTTGGTTCTGTTTTAAGTATATACACCTTATATTTTCTAAGTCAAATTCACAAGCATTTATTTATTATTATTTCCACAGTTTACACAGTCTACTAATTTGTTATTTGCAAGTTCAGTAAATAGCAATTGGGTTGTGAAATATATTATGTTCCTCTTTATACATCTGACCTCACTTAGTATAACAGTAAAATATAAATTAAGTTTTGGCAAGTAGCTATACATTTATAGGTCTAGAGTGACAATAGGGAGGTAAGATGAATGTTTAAGCTGTAAAATCACTTGTACTGTAATGTAATTAAAAGCCATCTAATGCACGCTGTGGGGCTTCTGAGTGAGCAAGTATTTTACAAAACTATATTTAAAGAATAGAAGTCACTATAATTAATTTTTTTGGTTTGAAAATAGCTTACATATGTATGAGAAAACTACCTTGGTTTATTTAAATGCACAAAATAATAATTTGCCTTATTATGAAATAGATATTAGGTAGATAAAACAGTTAATAAAGGCAAAATGAAGTGAACAAAAATTCTCTGTATCCATCCAAACTGTATGGGGACTTGTCTAACTGATATCAATGGGCTAGAGCCTACTGCATTAGCTCTACCAACTTACATAGTTATTAAAGTGGGGGTTGCACTGCTAGGGGATGGCAGTCAGATTAGTACCCTCATCAACTACAATAACAGCTGAGACTCTACTTTTTAAAATACTACAAACATATATTGTATGGAGTGCAATCAATTCATGTCTAAACAGAACATAGTAAGATTAAGAGAAATGGCTGGTGAGAGTATCATTAGTACCCATAGTTGTATGAAAATTATCTATTCATTTAAATTTCAAAAAAGATATGTATATGTCAGAACAGGCACTGCTAGCACCAACCATGGTAAAGATATGTCCTTTGGCTGGCACAATTGCCCTCTACAATAACTAGTATCTGGTATAAGGGAGCTGCAAGCAAGTTTACATGCTTAGGGCCTCATTTAGAGTCGGACGCAAAGTCCGTTTTAGGCGCATCGACCACAAAACCACTATCACGCATGTGCAACAAGAACCATATCCACCTGCATCTCGGATGCAATTTACACTTGCGACAGCTTGCGGCTTAGTACGAGGGAAAGGGGCGGAAGGCAGAATTGTGAAAGCATGAACTTGTATAATATAGACACAGGGGGTGTGACCCCGTAAGTAAATCCTGGACGCAGTAAGGCGCAAACGCAACATACGTCAAAAAAGAGCTAAAACTGTGCGGCAGGAATTAGGTGGCAGAAGTAGCTAGCTAGCTGCACAAACTGGTCTCAGCTCGGTAGGGTGTTACGAGTGGGATGCAACTGGGGTTGCATGTCACTCGTAATACCCTACAAAGCTGCAGCACACTCCCACTCCTACACGTCTTAGAGAAACATTGCATCCAACTGTAAATGAGGCCCATAATCTGTACTAATGCATTAAATATAACTAAATGTACCTATGTAAAGATAAACTATTAATTTCCTTTATTTGTCAGAATGCGCATGCTTGAAAATCAAGTTGCTTTTGATGAAAGGGTATCATTACATTTACTAGAAATTGAAGATAAGGTTTTTTTCTTTTGTCATCTACTGTCAGGAAATGTTATTTATCTGTATCGGGGGAAAGGAACAACCCATAAGTGAAGATTTATGTTTCCCATTATCATGCCAAATAAATGACAATGCTATACGTCTTAAAAATCCGCTTTCATAGACTCATAGCTTTTATTTTCCACTTTTTATTGCACAATATTCTCTCTTTGTTCCCTGGCAAGATCAGGATTTTGGCTGTGTATTTTTTTTCACGAGAAACATATATCTGTGCTAGAACAGCAACCGACCATATCTAAAGCACTAAATGGCAGTGTCCTATTCAAGCTTTTTTGAGCAAACCTGACTCTTAGGAGTTCTAATTCAAATAAGAGCCAGTCTGCGCTTAGTAGAAAAAATCCATAGAAATTGATTCTGTGCAAACTTGATAGATTTCTCTCTGCAGAGGACATAATAGAGCTGTCTGTGCTAAAATGTAACTCCAGCAAATCTGGTGTCATTGTGAAGCAGATCCCATGGGGACGCTAAACGAGCAGGACAGTCACTGTCAAGTAAATTTAACCAGTTGGGCATCATGGTATCTGTGTGCTTCCTCATACAGATTCATTTCCCAAGCCCGAGAGAATCTGTCATTTGACATTTTGACACATGTCATCATAGACATTTTTGTTGTAATTAACATTTAAAAAGAAACCTATGCATGGCATTTGAAAGCTTAATTTTACAATAAAGCAGAAAAACATTGGTCCATTTAGAACAAAACATTACAAAGCATTAATACCAGTGCAATTTGTTAATACTGTTTAAAGATCTTTCACATTCCTGTCAAACTGCAGATAAACAACAGTCATCTGTTAGCATTGGCTTATTCTGTGCAAGCTTTTAATATGCTTGGAATATTTGGAAAGTATAAAATGTGATATTATCAACATTATTTAAACACAAGGTTTCCTTTCAACCGACCACACCCCAGTTAGAGAAATATTTAATTAGGGGGGGAGGGAAGAAATTAAGACATTGTAAAAACTTCAAAATGTGAATATGTTTACCGTGCCTAGTACAGGGAGCACATCTGTTAACTAATGATTCATACACTGCACAGACTGGGGTTGATGTAGTATAGAGGTGCTCACACCCAGTTCTCATGAGCTACCAACAGGTCATGTTTTCAGGATTTCAGTCAAAACTAGTGGGATGATTACTGACCCAGGAAAATAGATTAAATCACCTGCATGATTAAAGAAATCCTAAAACCCAGTGGTGCACGCAGGGGGGGTTTCTGGGTCTCCAGAAACCCCTCCCCTCTGCTAAAAAAGTGCCCTATATAGCGGCACTGTACTATACAGCAGCCGTGGCGCTGTCAAAGAAGCAGCACCACCGTGGACGCTTTTTTGACAGCGCCACGGCTGCTGTATAGTACAGTGCTGCCTAAACGGAGCTGCTGCGCATGCGTGGGTGCATGCGCGGCAGCTCTCTCGCTTTTTTTTTGGGCGGAGGGGAAACCCCCCCATTAAAAATGCTCTGTGCACCCCTGAAACCATAAACTGTTGGTAAATCTTAAGGATTTACTTTGGGCATCTCTGAAGTAGAGTTAGATGAAAATTTTGCCCAGGTGCAGATTTGTAATTCAAACAAGAGCCAGTCTGCGCTTCGTAGAAAAAAATCATAGACATTGTTACACTGCAAGGGGTGCAAATGCAAACAATATTTTCCATGCAGAGCAAATACTGCATGCTCTTGCAAGCCGTGCACACATATACTGGCTAGCTGTATTTTTACTAGAGATGGGCGGGTCCGGTTCTCCGAGAACCGAACCCACCCGAACTTTGGGTATCCGAGTACCGAGCTGAGCAGCTCGGTACTCTCCCGCCCATTCCGAATCCAAATCGAGGCCGAACGTCATTGTGACGTCGTCGGATCTCGGGACTCGGTTCTCGCGATACTTCAACTTTATAAATACACGCCTCCACAGCAATCCATCGCCATTTGACAGAGGGAGAGAGCAGGGTGTAGTCATAGGCTAATTAGAGCAGGGACAGAGAATACCATATTGTTCTTGCAATTGCTCTAACCAAAATCGCTAGTGCAGAGAGGAGGATAGAGGTTTATTATTTTTTCTTCATATTTGGCACTCCCCAGCGCTTTTGGGGTGTCCCCCATAATTGTGCATTAATATTTCTGGCTGTCAAAAGTCATATCTGTCAGCAGTATCTACTAAATAATTTGTAGCACACCTCAGTGTTTTTGGGGTGTCCTCCCTAATTGTGCATTAATATTTCTGGCTGTCAAAAGTCATATCTGTCAGCAGTATCTACTCAATAATTTTTAGCACTCCTCAGTGTTTTTGGGGTGTCCTCCCTAATTGTGCATTAATATTTCTGGCTGTCAAAAGTCATATCTGTCAGCAGTATCTACTCAATAATTTTTAGCACTCCTCAGTGTTTTTGGGGTGTCCTCCCTAATTGTGCATTAATATTTCTGGCTGTCAAAAGTCATATCTGTCAGCAGTATCTACTCAATAATTTTTAGCACTCCTCAGTGTTTTTGGGGTGTCCTCCCTAATTGTGCATTAATATTTCTGGCTGTCAAAAGTCATATCTGTCAGCAGTATCTACTCAATAATTTTTAGCACTCCTCAGTGTTTTTGGGGTGTCCTCCCTAATTGTGCATTAATATTTCTGGCTGTCAAAAGTCATATCTGTCAGCAGTATCTACTCAATAATTTTTAGCACTCCTCAGTGTTTTTGGGGTGTCCTCCCTAATTGTGCATTAATATTTCTGGCTGTCAAAAGTCATATCTGTCAGCAGTATCTACTCAATAATTTTTAGCACTCCTCAGTGTTTTTGGGGTGTCCTCCCTAATTGTGCATTAATATTTCTGGCTGTCAAAAGTCATATCTGTCAGCAGTATCTACTCAATAATTTGTAGCACACCTCAGTGTTTTTGGGGTGTCCTCCCTAATTGTGCATTAATATTTCTGGCTGTCAAAAGTCATATCTGTCAGCAGTATCTACTCAATAATTTTTAGCACTCCTCAGTGTTTTTGGGGTGTCCTCCCTAATTGTGCATTAATATTTCTGGCTGTCAAAAGTCATATCTGTCAGCAGTATCTACTCAATAATTTGTAGCACTCCTCAGTGTTTTTGGGGTGTCCTCCCTAATTGTGCATTAATATTTCTGGCTGTCAAAAGTCATATCTGTCAGCAGTATCTACTCAATAATTTGTAGCACTCCTCAGTGTTTTTGGGGTGTCCTCCCTAATTGTGCATTAATATTTCTGGCTGTCAAAAGTCATATCTGTCAGCAGTATCTACTCAATAATTTTTAGCACTCCTCAGTGTTTTTGGGGTGTCCTCCCTAATTGTGCATTAATATTTCTGGCTGTCAAAAGTCATATCTGTCAGCAGTATCTACTCAATAATTTTTAGCACTCCTCAGTGTTTTTGGGGTGTCCTCCCTAATTGTGCATTAATATTTCTGGCTGTCAAAAGTCATATCTGTCAGCAGTATCTACTAAATAATTTGTAGCACACCTCAGTGTTTTTGGGGTGTCCTCCCTAATTGTGCATTAATATTTCTGGGTGTCAAAAGTCATAACTGTCCGCAGAATCTACTAAATAATTTTTAGCACTCCCCAGTGGTTTGCGCTCAGAATGGATTCAAAGCAGTCCACATATGATCTAAATGAGCAACCAGGTTCTGTCACCAGTCCTGATGTTAGTGTTCCCAGTACGTCATCTGGCCAAGGCGATGTCAAACAACAGAGTGTTTTCAAATTAGTGCAAAAAACAAAAACCCAAAAAAATTTTACTGTATTGAAGCGAAAAAGAAGTGTAACTGAGCAAAAGTTAAGTGACGATAAAAAAAAAATTGCAAGCATGCCATTCTACACACGCAGTGGCAAAGAGAGAATGAGGCCTTCACCTTTGGCTATTAGTGGCAGATCCCAAAAAGTTACCCAGCCTACAATTGGTGCACAACTACTGTTACGCGTCAAAGCCGAGCTGCAAGATAACAGTGAGGCATTACAGGAGAATATTTGCTCTGATTCACAAATGACAACAATCCCTGTGGAGAGTCCATCCAACAGTGGGATGTCTAATCGTGACCATTCTGTTAGTCTACCCATAAAGAAGGGCCCTTTCAGCAGTTCTGCTGATGTGTGCCTGAACAGCCCGAGTGTAGCCGGTGATACACCAAGTGAGGATGACACTTTGTCTTTAGAAGAGGATGTGGGGGAGATTTGGGTATCCGACGATGAGGATGCGGTTGATTGTGTAAGTCCTGCAGCAGTGTGGCACCAGTGGGAGCAGTTCTGGCATGTGAGGTTCTGGCACCAATATGCACTTTCCAAACACAAGCAGGGATGACGCAGGGGGCAGACCACAACAGTTTGACATCTGGGCTGGTTTGAAGGATTTGTCAAAAAAAATGTGTGACCTTGACCATAATTCCAACCAATCCTACTATTAACATGCAAAGGATGGTGGAGGGCCTATCAGGGATTAAACTGTATTTTTCATAATTTTCACTAATAATGTTTGGGTGTAATATACACCCAAAGACGAGTGCTCAATTGCTAAGAGTCATTGATGGAGAGGAAGACAAGCAGGCTTGTCTGTAGAATTTGCAGGCAAATTGTGCTGCGTCATATAGGTAACACCCAAAGAGAAGAGCTCCATTGCTCCATTGCTAATTGTAATTGCTGAAATAGAAATAATAGGGCTGACAGTCTTGGTCTAAATCTGCAGTTACATTTTATTGTACCATAGCTCATTGCGAAACTGGAGAGGTGGCAGGGTTTAGTGATAATCTTCCTCCAACAATACTAATTCATCCCAATATCCCAATATCATAGAAGTCTGTGTAGTATGATGTAATTGCTGATAATGGCCTTCCAAAGGGAATGACTAGTTGATTTTAGGGCAGAGCTGTCACGGTTTTTGGGCAATTCTTTTACAGCACAGCAAATATCAAAATGTTTAGCGGACTCATCTGCATCACCACTGGGTGTCTTGGGAAAGCAATTTCTTTTATTACAAGCAGTTGCCAGAGAAACTGAAGGAGAAGACGTCCCAACAAGATGTTGATAAGTCTGGGATCCTTGCAAAGAAAATTAAGTATTTCATCTACAATTAAAATATAGTTAGCACATTTACTTTGTTTTATTGCACACTATAATTTTATGTAGCACCTTTTCAAAATCTATTATTAAGGCAATCACTTGACTCAAGCTAACTGTGTCTGCACTTTCTTCACAGGTAACTACTTCGCTGGACTAAAGTATATTCCCCTCAAATGCTAGTCTTCTTGCAGCTGCTGTATTCTCCTACATGCTGTTGCAGAAACCACAAATTGACCCTAAATGTTTATGGACACAAACAGCATCTCCTGCATGTCATTTTTCAAAAGTTCTGTAACACCAAGTTGATAGTGTGTGCAAAACAGGAAATGTGATGGAATTCAGCCCCGCTGTAATGCTGGACCAATATTGGGGTCGTAATCAGAAATGACATATCCTCAGGAGACTCCAAGCAGGATTAGCCATCTTTCAATGACATCCCTTAGTTTTTGGAACAGTTTGTCAGCTGTATGCCTCTTAGTGAAGCTGCTGATACACAGAGTAGCCTACTTCTCAAAAATGTGATGCACCTGGGTACATGCTGCTGCTGTCCATGCTGGGGAAGGCGAAAGACCAACCCAGTGGGCTTTCACAGTCATATAATCTTTTGTTTGCCCAGTTCCGCTTGTACACATATCTGTGGTTAAGTGTACAGTGGGTAGAATACCATTTTGTCACCCAATAATGACATTTTTAGGAACTTTCCGGTACAGGAGAGAATAAGCTTTTCTAGTAAAATGGTATAGTGATGACATTTGCTAACAGGGACATAACACCTCAATTAAATGTCTTAAACCAACTGTATTAATAGTGGACATTGGACACAGATCTAACGCTAGCATAGTACCCAGGGCGTCTGTGATCCGCTTTGCGACTGGGTGACAGGTTTCATTCTTGCTTCCTCTTGCAGAGGATTGTTTACTTGCCAATTGTTGGGGGGGAAGATTGCAGGTGCTGGGATGTAGATGAGAGAAGGGAGGTAGATTATGCTGGAATGCTTGTTGTTAATTTTTTTTTAACCAAAGTTTCTGATTTTCCCAACAGTTTGCCAATAACTCGCTGAAAAATGACGAAACATGGATGAGGATCCCAGATGGTTAAGGTCCCTACCTCTACTGAGTGTGGCTTTCAAAATGTTACAAATGGATAGACAACTCTTGCCAGGATTCGTGTAAAAATAATTCCACACTTAAGAGGTGGATTTTTGGTCTTATGCCCAGGCATGACAATGGCCTTTTTGTTATCACTGGCAAGAACTGCAGCAATTTTTCTTTTCAAGTGTATGAAAATCATATTGTGACATAGGAGGTGTTCAAAATTGAATAAAAAATGACTGGAAATTAGTGTTACTGAGGTTAATAATAATGTAGCTACAAAATAATACCTAAATTATGTTATTTTAGCACCAATAAATGTAATTTTTATAACAAATTGCAAAACAAAACCAAACAAAACCAAAACCAAAACCAAAACACGCAATGGCGGTTTTGCAAAACCAAAACCAAAACCAAAACACGACGGTAATCCAGATCCAAAACCGAATCCAAAACCAAAACACGGGGGTCAGTGACCATCTCTAATTTTTACACTGTATTTTACAGATCTACTAGGCATTATGCATCCTTCCTGCATCACAAAATGGTAGTCAGCCCTACTTCTTTCTTATGTCGTTATTTGATTTTTAGAATATCAGCCAAGACACATATTATATTATACCTGCCCTTAATGATGGTATTCCAACCCCTTGCCAGTAAGTAATGTACCAAGCTACTGTATTATGAAAAATATGAATATGACTAACAAGAAGCTGTAAATTATAAGACTGAGACAAAAAAAATAATTGGCAAACACTTTATGGAAAATAAACTAGACTTATAATAAGCATAATGTTATATATTCATGTATATATATATTTCTATTAGTCAAATCTGAAATAAAGGGTTAGGTTACCCATGCAAAAAAAGGGAAACATTTGCATCACTTGGGATGAATGAATATCAAAAGTAAATTGAATACTTTATAAAACTATAGTACTGTTATTTATAACAGGAGGTACGTTTCAAATTCATAAGCTTTTCCTGCCTAGAAAAACGTAATTTTAGACATATTCCTTAAAAATCTCCCATTAAAAAGTATTAAATATTACATAAAGTATGTAATACATGAAATAAATAGTAATGTGAATTACATTTTTATATGTTCAGTAGATTCAACTTGCATTGTAATATAAAAATTCTCTTACATTCTTAATTTCTTCAAGTTTCCAAGTGGACTGTATACTTCGATGTAACATTTACTGGGTTACTGCTCATATAGTATGGTTACTCCATCCTTAAAATGGAATTGACCATTTGCTCAAAATAAAGGCTGAGTGGACTAGTCCTATATAGTTAGGGGCTGGTGACATTTTACCCCTCTATTAGGTACTACAGTGGTATAACAGAGAACAGTAAATATTTCTATTCTCTGTAAGTAACAGCCCACACTGATCTACTAGTGTGTGTTTGGTGCATTGTATAATCCCTCACAAAAATCTACCCCATTCATACTGCACCAAAAACCCGGGTTTTTGCAGAGGCACGCTGAAAAACCCAGGTCTTGGTGCAGTATGAATAGTCCAACCACAAAATTCCGGGTCTAAAATCCCGGGACTTAGACCTGGGATTTTGTGAGGGGTAATTCCTGTGTTGGAACCCGCTAGCCTGCAGTATGAATGGTGCAACCCGTGTAATTCCCGGGTCTCACCATTCATACTGTAAAAAAAACAAATTGTGAGGTAAAAAAAAAGATTTTATTTAATAAAAAATACATAAGAAATGTTTACTTAACTTATTTTCAGCCAGCGGTGTCTCCGGTGCGTTGCCGGCTGTCAGGGGGACCTCTGGGTACTAAAATGACGTCATTAGTAATGGACTAGAAATGACGTCATTTTAGTACCCAGAGGTCCCCCTGACACCCGGCAATGCACCGGAGACACCGCTGGCTGAAAATAAGTTAAGTAAACATTTCTTAAGTATTTTTTTTTTTTATTAAAATCTTTTTTAACACTTTTTTTTTTCTAAAACCCGGGTCGGGCAGGTGCAGTATGAACCCGCCCGACCCGGGAATCTTGTTATCTATACTGCCCTGTGCCCTGGCAATATTCCGGGTTAACTACCTGGGATATTGCCGGGGCGGCAGTATGAAAGTGGTATTATGGAACAATTCTGTGTATTTTACTCTTAACTTAGTGACCTCTTTCTCTTGTTTAGTAACATATACAAAAACTTACCTATCTATCTCTTTAAGGAATGATCACCTCATGGTACTTTTTATTTATCTAGAGCTTTATCTGCTATTTCTTTCAGCTTTAAAACACCATCTCAGCCATTCTAAAACAATTTCTAAGCCCAACCTATTCTATCGTTAGTTCATAACAAAACTTCAAGCAAGCAAATGTGTGATATTTCCATACAGATTGGAGTCAGTTCAACCTGAGAGTGCAATTTTGTGCCTTGGTAACACCATGCTCTTTTGGCGATGGAAAGGGGTGGTAAATTTAAGATATGTGGATATATTTAGATTTGAAGTGAATAAAGCTGCCGAACATTTGTGTGCTACATTCAGGCAATATTTTCAATGCATGCAAAACAATTGCATATGCACCCATTGCATCACAACATGGTTTGTCTAGGGGCAATTTTATGCCCTTTGGCTGGATTTCCTACTAATTCTAAATAATGTCCTTATATATATGTAAAATCTCTTAATAATCATCAAAACTCTGAAAACAGTAACAGTTATAGAAGTTAGAATAAGGAATATTTCCCCTTTAACAAAGCTACTTTACGTATACCTTAGTAGCCAGTGGTAATTTTCTATTCTGACAGTTCATACTGAAGTTATGGTTTGAAGAGCTCCATCATGATCTCATGTCATGAACTACTGCCTGACTTAAGGAATATGAATAAAGAGCAGCTCTTGGAAGCTTCACTAAAACCATTTCAATATACACTTTATTACAATACATACTACCATATACATAAACCAATATATACTATAGTACTCTACATCTTTACAATACTGTATTGGACTGATATGGCTTTAACTATTACATTTAACCAAAGTAAAGGAATGTTTTTGAATTAAAATGCTAATTCCACCCCAAACTGGAAATTCAGTTTTGGGTGGAAGCCCATCATTTAAAGATACATACAGAATATTATTTACCTGGGGTCCTGGGTGGAATTATCCTCTAATTAATCTTTGTCTTTTTATTGGTCACCTGCCCAAATGAGCCTACAATACAACAAGTGCGGTGTACACCTCATATATAAGTTAGCAAAATAACAATTTTAGCTGTTTGTTTGGATACAGTTTTATGGACACAAGCAATGTGCTTGTTTCTGGCTCTAGGTAGTTGATAGTCACAAGTACAGCACTTGTTCCTGGCCCTGGGCAGTTGGTGGCAAGTTCTTGGCTCAAGGCAGTGAATAATTACAGGTATAGCTCTCGGCGGTTGGTGACTATAGGCAGTGTGCTAGTTTCTGACACCAGACAGTTAGAAATTTATTCATTCACAACTATGAGTGTTAGGCAATATAGCAAGAATATGTAAAGAGTGTTTCTTTTATAAAACTTTCTTTTTCAGGTATCGATTTCTCCTAATCTCATAAAACTAGCGCATTCATGGATGTACTGAATGAAACAAGAACCATATCACCTTAATAGGGGAAAAAGAAATCTAGGCTCTTAAATTTTGACAACTTCACATAATAAAGCATATATAACTTACAACAATAACAAAAGTGAAATGTTTTCTCATTCCTCTTGCTACCTGTCCATAGTAGAATACACTGCATACATAGCCTAAGAATTCAAACTTAAATTGATTTTGAGTTAAAGATTAGAAAAAAGGCTCTTTTCAGCCTGGGATGCAGATCTAGATAAGTTGTTACGTTGATTTCATTTTAAATTAATTGAGTAATGCCATTTAATTATTGTACTTTACAATTGGCTGCTAGCTAATTTAATTTAATTAAAAATAAAAGTAAAATAGAATAGTTTATTCCTTGGTAAAACAAAATATTTTTGCAAAAAAATTGTAGTAATTCGCACTTAACAAAGTGTATTTTGGTCTGAGAAACTCAAATTAAGAAATACTGGTACATGGAATCCTACCCAGTTGCACTTTTTAATTCAGTGCTATATAGCTTTTTGTAATTTGAGATACAATATTATACAGATACTATAATAGTATGCATGAACAATAAAATGATCATATACTGTAACTAACAGCATGGTAAAAAAATGTTATAGCAATATCTGTTTCATACCATATTTATCCATATTACCCATGAGGTTGCATGTACTCCTCACCGCATTATTAACCCCCCCCCCCAAAATAGCCCTCTTTCTTTTTAATGTGCCTATGTGAGGATATAAAGTAACAGAGAACCTGCATAAATCTGTCGTCAATATCTTTTTTTTTCTCTAAGAGACAATACACTGGGTTACTTCCAATGTGCTATAGTGAATAAAAATCATGACAACTTTATTTCCCAACTATCATTGATTTAAAACAGTTCTCCAAAACTAAATAATAATTGGTTTAGCAAAGAACTTCATCTCTCTTTTTAATAGCAAAAGTAGTAAATCCCCACTAGATGACTACACATTTCTATTGTGGTTTTCCCTTCCGTATAAGATTTGAACAATGACTGATTACTCAGCCCTGACAGGTGTTAGGAAATCTTGGCGCAGAATGAACATTTGTATCGATTAGCTGATACATGGGCAGAGTTTTTCCTGGCTGATTGTTTTCCACTAATCATTTTAGAGAGGACTGCAACATGCTACATTATCAATTTCTTCAAACCATTTACCTACAAATCTGCTTGTGTAATTTAACTGTTAGTCTCTGAGTGGTAAATAAGCAGTCTATGAGAGGAAAATGACATAATCATCTTAGAACTTTAGTGCCAATTGACCACAATTAATATAATAAAAATGTAAATTATTTTCATCCAGAGCTCATTGTTCAAATGAACAGGTAGCACATTCTTTTTGTTCTAAGTGGAACATAGAAAAGTTCTGCTTAATACTGTAGATATGAAATATATATATATATATATATATATATATATATATATATATATATATATTATATATATATTTGCAACTAATTTTCATGGCAGAACAAGCTTTTTCTCACAGGGAGGAAGCAATTACTATGCAATCTTCTAATCCTGTACACTAATACGCACCAGAAATAGACATTTATATTTTGTTTCATAGTGAAAAGTTTAAAAACTATTGAAGTCTTTTCTATTAGGTACCTTGATGGGATCTTTTGTGACATAAGCATGTCTGACTTGCCTTTACGATCAAGGGCAGAAGAGGAGCACGAACAGACTCCCATGAATCTTTTAAGAAAAAAGGTTAATACATATGGGCAGATCTGGACTGGCCCATGGGGTACCGGGGAAATCCCCAGAGGGCCCGACCGCCTGACGGCCCAACCCGGGGGCTTAGACCATGCAATGCAGGAACAATATTCAGATGCTCCCTGTACATTTAAGCATTGCAGATGTCAACCTACCTCTTCACAGCACTGTCAGTGTAGTGGAGCTGGGAGGACCACAAAGACCGAAAACAAGTAGCAGGGCATTAAGAACAGAGCCTGAAGGTTAGTTATAGTACTGGCAGGACAGTACTGTATGGGTTTCAAGAGAGGGAAACATCTAATATATAAATTAATTTACATTTTCCCTTTCCATAGTATGAACTTGCACATAATTATTTTACTGTTACTGTTTACCGTGTAGCAATTAGGTCAATGTACCTCTCTTGTAGCCCAACATTTACCATAGACTACCCTGTTTATGATAAGTCAGAGCAGTAGCAATATGATAAGTATAACAGCATTTGCAACAGCTATGGAGTGTAGTGACATAGAAGACCCCATAAACTCCTAATTTAAGGCAGTCAAGGTTGGTGCTGGTTTAATAACTTTCAAATCAGTTGCTTGAAAACTTGTATCAAAGTGTGTATACTGTGACAAGCTGTATACCTGCCATTGTCAATCACCTTTCCTCCAATCATACAGCAGTACTCTAATAGCAAGTTACTTAGTGGCGAGTTTAGTGCTTCCAGGAGCCTATTTGTTGCACTGGTAATCTTGCAATTTGCCCTGATTGAACATTGTTAGGCTAGGTTGTTTTAGGTCACAGATTGAAATGTAAAAATGGCACAAAGGTGGACGTTAAATAGAATCAAAAAGCAAAGGGGATTTGAGAGAGTTCTGATTGTCAAAGAAATGGCAATAAAGTTAAGGTTGGTGATAGCATTAACTAATTTGGGGTGGGGGCAGTGGTGAAGTGGAGATGTATATGGTGTGATATCATACCGCAACTTCTCCTACTGACTTCATTGTAGAACAAAAAAAATCCATTCACTTACATTTCCATTACATTTTTCATACCACCACTTCTAAATTTCCACTTAAACCACTGTGTGGGGGAGTATGTAACTGTATACTTTGTGGAATGGCTCAAATTTGAAAAGGTATATCTGAGGATGTGGAGTAAGTTTTCTGTAGGAGAAGTGTCAGTAGCTGTGAGCGCTGGTGTTCAACACTGCAATGTATAACTTCTACCTGTCGGACAGCCAGCCACTCTGTCTCTATTGACACATCTATACCAATTACACTTCAATAATAGCCCATACATTTACATTGTACATGTGAAATTGGTCTTAATTGCAAGGTGTACTGTTACTTTATATACTACATTTTGTCACTAACCATGGGCTAGATTTACTAAGCTGCGGGTTTGAAAAAGTGGGGATGTTGCCTATAGCAACCAATCAGATTCTAGCTTTCATTTATTTAGTACATTCTACAAAATGACAGCTAGAATCTGATTGGTTGCTTTAGGCAACATCCCCACTTTTTCAAATCCGCAGCTTCGTAAATCTAGCCCTATGTCTTTTGCAGTTCTGAATATGCGCTCTCTAATAGCTTCCCATCCTACTCTAGTGGCTGGTCATGCGCCTTTAGTGGTGCACACACACTATTTCATGGGACACTGCTATTGAACTTTAATGGTGTGTCCTTCTTTCCACAGTCCGACATAGCATATGGGGGGCAATAAGCATAAATAAGGGCAAATTCAGCCAGAGATAAAATCTAAAGTCAAATTCAGAATGAGGTACATAATCAGCTAATAAACAGAAGATTTCACTCATTTCTCTTTAGAGGTCATTGATCCATATGACAAATGCATGTGCTAGTTAGGTGGGTAGCAAATAAAACATATAAAACAGGCAAAGCCCAGATAAAAATACAAAATACTGTGATATTTTCAGGCATTTTTGATTGCATTATGGTTTTAATTGCTGAATGTGTAACCAGCACACTTGTTTCAGGATAGAATTCAGTGTTCTATGACCCTGGAAAGTTCACCTGTGCTTTAGCTGTGTATGCATCCCTTTGAAAATCTGAAGACAGTCTGAGCTCCGAACCAGCTCATAAAGGTCATAAAAGCATATTAACTAAACTGCAAATGAGGAAGGGTAAATTTAAACAAATTCCATAATATGGTGCTAGTTAATCTGCATGCCACATGCAGATTCACTTTGGGTACACCCAACTCAATACCAATAGTGAGTGATCTAAAGATTGTTTTCTTCAGCTATAATGCACTAGTCCCTTGCTACAGCTCTGTGTAAACATATTCTGGCTTCTGCTTTGATTCCTCAGTTTACATACCAGTCATTAGAAAGGGGTTAATTTTGTACACATACCTCTACTTTGTTTTCTGTAGCATGACTATTAAACAGTGGTAAAGGAATTAAAATGGCACATTTTAGAAGCCTTCATTGCTTTATAGAAGGGTGCACAGCCGTTTCCACTCCACAAGACTCCTTGACTTTTTGAAGCGTTACCAAGGCAAATCCCATGTAGTCCCTGTGATAACTGATTTTAATATCAGTGTCTATTTAGTGTATAGCAGCTTGAATTTTAAGTTTACTGGGCCTCAATTTACTAAAACAGTTACAATATTTATTGTAAATGGTTCTTGAAACATACTGCTGTAATATGAATTACAATTTACGTTAAAATAATATATTATTTATGTCAAGCAAAAACATAAAATGTAATTTGCATTACACTATTCTATAATGAGATTATTAAAAGCTGAATAAAGTATTTTCCAGTTCAAAACACCCTATCATCATTTTTGACTAATTGCAATTATGAGGCTGAATAAGTTTGCTTTGCTTTTATATGAAGCCAAGCTAAAATTGTAAATAGTCATTATATCACTTAGTTGTTAAAGGTTGTAAGTATACATGTGCCAATAAATTAGGCTTAAAGGGAAACTCTAGATAAATAGTTTAATGAAAATGTTTAAGAATTATCCTTTGGAGTTTAATTGCCATTTATTGCAAATTGATGCAGCCATATATCAGTGGAAAATGCACCTAGTGAGGCTATGTGAGCCAGTCAGGGGTTGAGGGTTTTTGACTATAGAAGCAAAGTAAATGTAAGTTTCAGTGAACTGTGCAGAGTGGAGGTAATTGGGTAGAATATGCTTTGGAGGTTAAGAAGATGGCTTGGAAATTTGGTAAGCTTGCCTAAAGATGTGAGTTTTCAGGGAAACCTTGACAGTTTGGAGACAAGGGGAAAGACTTGTTGTACAAGGGAGGGAATCCCAAAATGTGTGCTCGAATAAGTTCGGTAATGAGAAATGGGAGCAGGTAATGAGCGTAGATGAGAGTTGCAGATCAAGTTGGGAGATATTTTGAGACAAGGGAAGAGATGTATGTTGGTGCAGTTTTGTTAATGGCTTTGTATGTTGCTAGAAATATTTTACATTTGATTCAGTAAAATACAGACAACTAATGTATGGACTGACAGAACAGAGCAGCAGTATAAGAACATATTGCTTGCATAGAGATTATACTGAAATCCAAATGCGCTTATTCACTTTCCAAGAGAAGTGGTACAAAAAGAGAAAAGAAGAGGGTCTAGTACCTTGTGGTACTCCAACTGATAGTGGAAGCAGAGAGTAGGTGGTTCCAGAGATATGAACACTAAAGGAGTGGTTTGATATGTAGGATGAGAATCAAGATAGGACAGTTTATTGAAGACCTAGAATAAATATATATATATATCCCAGGTTTCTGTCTTCTGTGATTTAAAACCCCAGGGAGAATGCTTGTGTTTGGGACAGTGCTTTCAAAAGATTGTTTTTGGTGGCAGGAAGAGCCAGTGTAGGGTTCCTTGAGTTATGAATGAGAAGGAAGGATAGGCTCCATTCATATGCCCATGGACAGGGCTGCCATCAGAAACTGTGGGGCCCAGTACTAATTGTTCTGGCAGGGCACCCTTCCCCATACATGTTCCCCCTCCCCATACATGTGCCCCCCTCCCTCTTCACCATACATGTGCCCCCTGACCCTCATCACAGTACATTCCCCCCACTCCCTCATCAGAGTAAATGTTCCCCTCCCCCCAATCACAGTAAATGCCCCCTCCCCCCTCCACAGTTAATGTCTTCCTCTCCCCCTCAATCACAGTTAATGTCCCCCTCTCCCCCCAATCACAGTTAAGGTCCCCTTACCCCCCCAATCACAGTTAGGTCCCCCTCTCCCCCCAGTCACAGTTAAGGTCCCCCTTTTTCCCCTCAAATCACAGTTAAGGTTGCCCTCTCTCCACCCCACAGTTAAGGTCCCCTCTCTCCACCAAATAGTTAAGGTTCCCTCTCTCCAACCCACAGTTAAGGTCCCCCTTTCTCCAGCCCACATTTAAGGTCGCCTCTCTCCCCCTCAGTTAAGGTCCCCCCCATAGTTAATGTTCCCTATCCCCTCCAAAGCACAGTTAATGTCCCCTCTTCTTTCTAACCCTTTCCTATAAAATGAATACCTAATTAACTTACCTTCTCCTCCGTGATGATGCAGCTCCTGGTCACTGCTACACTGGGAGCGCAGCGCAGAGTGATGATGTCACCGCACCGCGCTCCCTGCCTATCAGAGCCTGGGAGGCGGAGCTGCAGCATCGCAGAGAAGAAGGGGCAGCACGGTCAGTCAGACTGAGAGGCTCGGGCAGGCCAGGGAGCCCGGTCAGACGGAGAGGTCTGTCCAGGCCCCTTACTCTGTCTGGGCCCCTCACAGCAGTAATGGCCTAACACCCCTGATGGCGGCCCTGCCAATGGGTCTACCAACTTGCTAGGCTCTTGCTAGCTAATAATGAATTGCATCTGTAAGGTGAAGTTAAAAAGCTGTATGTCTGTTCCCTCAGTCTCTCACTGCTTGAGGAACAGGTTAGATGTCTGCTTCAAGACACTGCCATTATTACCTGTAAGCTCTGTTATTTTTGTGTGTGTGTGTGTGTGTGACATTAGGTCCTTCCACTTCAGAGAGAGATGTCTTTACTGTGTTAGTTAGAGATAAACAGGCTTAGATTTTTGTTATGCATAGTTTATTTTTATGCTGTTAAAGAAAACTAACTGTGACTACTTGGACCGGTGTGCTAATACTTGGCTGATGCATGAGAAATGCTGCTGTTCACAGATGATGGCAACCCTTGCCTGATCTTGCAACAGCGTTTTGATGGGACTTGATATTGCACATAAGTTTATGGGTTTACTGCAGTCATGTCTGCTAACATACGACAAGTACTGTTTAGGCAAGCATACTTATTCTCAGACACAAATGTAAATGCAGCTTGAGATCTACTTGGATTTGAATACTAGTGCATGCACACTCAGGTTCTGCGCTCATTTAAAAGCGCAACTTGTGTTCACATTGCGTTTGAATATGAATCAGGCAGTATATGACAGGAATAGTTGTGCCTAACTAGGGGATACTGGGCCCCATGATAATGTTTTGCACCAGTGAGCATGGCTTTACGACATTGTGTGCTTGTGTCTGTTAGCCTAGGGAACACAGCGCTTTTGATGTTGGCATCTTAGTTTTGCCTTGAAAGCCATTGCCGTTTAAAGGTTTCCACTGCAAAGTCGCCGAGTATCGGTGACTTGCAGATTCTGCTGCTTAATACATTTACCCCAAGGTCTCTTCCACGAGGCATTAACCACTGTGGCGTGTACCGATGTGCGCCCTAAGTGCCTCCTTTGTCCCCCAAACCCTCCTTACATGTTGTTCCTACCTCAGCCCCAGTGGCAACTTCCCCCTTCCACCAACTTCCTCCTCTAAGTGTGCATTGCAAGCCCACCCCACCCCATGTCTACCTGTCTGTGGCTGGACCATACTCTCCCCCCTCTACACCAGACCACCCCCCTCCATTCCAGGGTCCAGGCCTGGTTCCTGCTTGGCTATTCCAGGCTCTTCCTTGATCACTAGTGCAGCCCCTCCTGGTTACCCTCTTCCCAATTTCCTCCACTCTGCCTCCCAGTGACGGAGTTTCGGCATTAGTGGTTACCCTATGGCCCAGGCTCTGCTTCTTTACTGTATTGCTACCCCCTCTAATTCTTTGGCTTTTCCCATTTCGGACAGCCCTCCCCTTTCTTTTACACCACCTTCCCTGTTTCCGTGGTGCCCACTTCTAGCAGTCTTCTAATTTCCTCCACTCACCCCGATTTAAATTGTTTGCTGCTGCCCACTCCTCCTTTGCCCGCTGCGACTTGCTCCATTTCAACTCTCACAGCTCCACTTTCCTCTTCCTCCATACGGCCGACTGTCTCCTCCTTCACATGAGTCCCCCCTTTCATTTCCCCAGTTCTCTTGCTCCTTACCCCCACCTGTGGTTCTTTGTGGACAGCATATTTGGATGGGATATGCATCCACCCAGTTGGTTCTGCTCTGTTCCATTGGTGCAGGGGGCTTCAATTTGCCTGGCCCTGGTTTTCCGTCTTGCCCTAGCATTTTGCCAGTGACCGACTTGCCCCCCGTGGGTTCTGGTGTCATTCCTGAAGTGTCTACTACTGAGCTTGGCCTGTCCTGCCTTTATGCATTAGCTCTACTGTTGACACCGGGCTTGAACAGGATAGTCACGAGGTTGGCTTTTCTGTGGGTTCTGCTGGTCCTAGGGCTAACAGAGCTGTCCTGTGGGACATACAGAAAAAAGTGCAGGACAGGATCCACGCTGGGCGTTATGTGGACATGTTTTTTCATCATTGGTAAGGCCAAGGTTGTTGGCTGCTATGACAAGGAATTGCAATGGAGAGAAAGTACATGAACACAACAGAATTTTGGATGCAAGTATATGGTGGTGTGGCTCAGTGCTGGTTTGCATGAAGGTGGGTTTTTCAGGTAGACACAGGGGTCAGGGAGGCCTGGCTCATACTTCCAGTTCAGTAGCAGATGCTTTGCATATAACTGCAGGTATTGTGACCAGGTTTCTTCTTATCACTTTGAGCTTCCTTGCTCTGGATGTGGAGTGGGTCACACCAGGAGAAATTTTGTTAGGTGTTTGGGTCCACCACCCACTGAGTGCTCTGCGCCTGTAGGCCCCCTCGCTTAGGCTGTTTCCCTGGTGGTGTTGAACGAGTTGTGTAAATGCTTGGGCTGGAACCCTACAGTAAAGCTGCTCGGTTTCTAATTAAATGTTTATTGCAAGGGTTTTATCTGCCTATTGAGGGAATTCTTTGAGGCGGTTCTCCCCATAATTTAAAGTCAGCCTAAGAGATGCCCCAAGTGGTACATGAGAAAGTGGCCAAGGAAGTGAGCTTGGGCAGTATGTGTGGTCCTTTCCTGTCCCTTGCATATCTGGTCTGATTTCGACCCCAAAAAGGAACAAGGTAACTTCTATAACATTTGTCCCATCCTCAATGTTTGTCGGTGAATGACTCGATTCATGGAGACGTTTGTAAGGTGGTGTATCAGTGGTTTGAGGAGGCTTTGGCTTTGGTTCAGGAGTATAGGTCAGCCACATTGGTGGTGAAGCTGAATGTGGAATCTGCTTTCCATCTCTACCCTCTGCACCCTGCTTTCTTTCAGTACATGGGGTTTAAGTTGAGTGACAGGTTGTATGTGGGCAAATTCATGCCAATGGTGTATGCAGAGTCATCTGTCTTTTTTGAGTGCTTTAGTTCATTCCTCCACTGGTGCATGGTTGCTGGAACGGGCCACTGTGGTGTGGCTCATTATTTGGATGCTTTTTTTTAATTTTAGATCCTGGTGAGTCTGCTGGTTACTTGTTGGTTCTGTTTTCGGAGCAGGCTTTGTTTGCGTTTCTGGGGGTGCAAGTTTCGGTTGACAAAACTGAGGAACTGATGTTCAAGCTGTCATATGTGGGCATTGAGATTGACAAATTGCAAGTTGCCGGTGGCCAAATTGAAGGGCATGCTGGATTTATTTGCTGCCACTAGCAAGATAAGTTAAAAAACAGTTTCAGTCTCTACTTGAGCTGTCGAATTTGGAGAGGATTTTCTGTAGAAAGCTTGAAAGGGCTACTGCTAGTGTGGTTATGAATCATCATTTTATTAGGCTCCCTAAAAAAATCAGACATGGGGGTAAATGTATGATACTCCGGTTTCTTCAACTCCCACAAGTTCGGCGAGATGACAGCTAAAATTTAAAGCGGCGCTGCCTTGTAAAGGGAAACTTGCCTTTACAAGGCAGCGCTGCTTTAAATTTCATCTGTCATCTCGCCGAACTCGCGGGAGTTGAAGAAACCGGAGTATCATACATTTACCCCATGATCTGGTGTTGTTGCATGTTTTCTTGAAACATTTCAATGGGGATCGATTGTGGTGACCAGAGCATTGTATTCTGGTGCAGTAATTTGAGGGTGGTGCAGGCCATTTATAATGAGAAGTCCTCTTCCCTGCCTGCGCTTAGATTGCTTAGAAATCTGGTGCTTAAATGTTTGTGCCTTAATATTGTTTTTAAATCTAGACATATCCATAGATCTTTTAGAATTATTGATGATGCTATGTACCCTTTCCCATATTGCTGATTCTATGCACCTGTGGCTAATGTTGTTGGCGTATCCTGCCCTGTTTATGTTTGGTAGATTATCAAGCTGACATAGAAGATCTGGTTGGGCATGCGGTCGACTATGAAGAAGTATAAGGAGACATAGTCAAATTGGATTGTGTCTGTAATGTAGTTCACCTCAGAGGCATGACTAGGCAACAGTGTTTGCTGGCTTTTCTTTGGGGTGGTTTTTCTTCTGGTAAGTCTAAGGCCTCTATGGTGTGGACCCTGGCAGGCATCCCTTTCCTTTTATAGTTGGTAGGATGCAGAGGATGTCATTAAGACTTTTTTGGTCTACAAAGCTTTAAAAGGCCGGCATGGGATTCATTTTGTCTGGTTAGATATTTTCCCCAGGAGCACATGGAGAGGCATTATTAACCTGGTTCACCTCGATAAGGCCTGTTCTAAGGTGAAGCTAGCAGTTGGGAATCTTATGACGGTAATAGGTTCGGTGTTCACCCAGCTGAACATTATGTTTAATTTTCCTCACATGTATAGGTTAGATGGGGTGCATCTGTTCAATGAGGATTTGCTTGTTTTGTGGAGTGGTTTTTTTGGTTTCTTGTTGGGTTTGAGAGGTCACTGCGGGTGGCGGGTTTCGCTTCCTTTTATTAGAACCTAACTTTGGTGGAAAAGCATACCAATTAGCAGCTATAATAACACATTTGGGTGGCACTTGGGCACTCTTTCTTAATAGGGATGGTGATTTAGTAACACTACCTCTTGGGGAGTTATAGGAAACCGCCTGGCAAGCCCCAGCTATAGAGTAAAACAGGGTAGTCAGGCCCCACCACCTAGAATTGTCTGAATACAATGGTTTATCATTATTCTGGTTTTTGGACTGGCTGACATATCTGATTAGACCTAGCTTTTAGTTGCCACCACTTTCATTTATTTTCAGTAAAATTTGTGACCTTTCATTTGCCAAACAAGTCTCATGTGTCTATATTTATTAGGTAAGATAACCTTGGTAAGTGGAAATCAACTGTTAGATGACTTACAACCAAACTGAATCCTCCTTCCAGTTTTTCTACAAAATACTACACCTATAGAGGATTTTTTTTTGTATTTTTAAACTCAATAAATCTCCTCTAAAACTGAAGTGCTTAAACCTCACCCCAGACTCTTGAGCTACTACAGCATCACTACAACCATGCCTGGCAAGAATCATACCTTAAATAGATATGTGTTAATATCCCCTTTTTAATGTCATATTTATTGAGGTAAGCTAAAGTTCTTAAACTTAATTTAATTGGGAAAGAGATTTCCAGTACAACTTTAGCCCAGAAATATGGTCCAATTTATGTTCCAACATGTGGTCCAGCTCTAGCTGTGCTGTACATATTAAGCAGCTATGCTCATTGATAATTTGGATATACCTTGTTTAAGCTAGGCTCCACAGAAATCCTCCAAAACTTTTTTAGGTCATATCCTAAGGCTCCCATGCATTTAGATCAACTATCTTCCAACTACTATCCAAACTAGTGAAATCTCATGTGCCCCAGACTTCATTATATTTATACTTCACTTGTATCCAGATAACTGGAATTGTCACTTCATCAAATACCTAGCGGGACACTTATTTCTCTCAAAAATAGTACGGAGAAACAAACTTGGATATTAAACGACCTACTCCTAGTGAGAAAAATCATATCAAGTAAACAAAACTTTGTGGTTCACTGCACCTAACTGAACTACAATTCTTGGAGACATTGAATGGGTACTATACCACTTTTTAAACAAATTTCAGTCCAAAGAATTTTGTACTTTGAACCTCATATTTGAAATATGTTAACATGAGAGTAATTTTCTGCACCAACTTCATCGTCATCATCATCATCAACATTTATTTATGTAGCACCAGCATATTCTGTAGCGCTTTCCAATTGGGAACAAACACAGTAAAAAAAAAAATACTGGGTAATATAGACAATACAAGAGGTAAGAGGGCCCTGCTCACAAGCTTACAATCTATTATTTCCCTTCCTTTAATATTTTCTGTACCCCTTCCCTTATTTTCAAAGTCAATAAGAATGAATGATTATAAAAAGAAAAGAACACACTTCACCCTACAAATAAAAAGAAGTCAGCCTGGGCTGGTTTCCTGTAAAACCCCTTTGTCTGTTATTCTAAGAAATTTTCAAACCAGCTTCAATTGAAAAAAACCACTCTACCCCCAAACTCTTGTTCATCACTCTATGAAATGTAATAATAAATTTTATTTTCTTCTCTCCTAATTGAACATAATCTAAAAAGACAATTATTATTCTTAGTATAATAGATTTGCAGCGCTGTACAATAGTGAAAACAGTACGTAAATAAAACAGGGACATATAAGGTAGAAAAAAACATAATAAATGCAGACACGAAAAAAAGGGTATGAAGGACCCTGCTCATTAGAGAACTTACATTCTAAGTAGAAGAGGGCACAGCTGAAACAAGAGGAGCAAATGTGGTTCAGAGTGGAGATTGGGATAGTTGTGAGGGTGCATTAGTGTGAATATTGTTATCGGGGATAAAGGTACCTGTAAAAATTAATTGGGGTTTTCAAAGAGCGTCTAAAAATTTGAAGGCTGTGTGAAAGTCAGATTGAGCATGGTAGGGAAGTCCATAAGTGGGGAGCAGCATGGGAGAAGCCTTGTAGGCGGGACTGAGAGGTGGTTACCACAGACGAGACAAGGCGCAGGTCAGAGGTAGATCTAAAAGAACGGGAGGGAGAGTATTTTGATACGAGATGTGAGATGTATGCAGGTATAGTAGTAGTTAGGGATTTGCAAGACAATTACAAATCCCCCTCAATTCTAAATGATAAAATCAAGTGCCCCAGGGTCAAGGGCAAATCAAGGAGAATCAGCCAGCATGGGAAAATACTTGCATTTGGCTTGCTGATAAAGGCTGTGTTACGCTGAGATAAAGGGCAGCTTGTCCCTCTTTAGGGACCCTTTTCTTATTGTTATGTTTTTCTACTTCAAACAGCACTGGCAAAACCAGTCCTGTGGTCGGGAGCAGGTTAATGTCTTGAAAGGGTTAAAATTATGAGACTCCTGTAGCATTTCTCAGTCGAAATGCATTTCCAGGTGTACTTCAAGCAATGTAATGAAAAGCTTCATTCACACAGAAGTGATAGATGTAATAGGGACAGTTTTGATGCCCCCCAATTTATATTTTACACTTTGATGTAACATTTACCCTCTTGCACAGTGCAAATCTAAATTTTGTTTTTCAAATTTCTGCACATTGAGGCACTCTATTAGTCAGTGAAGGCTGCTTCTGAGTGTGGCAAGGTAGTATGCACCTTGATGCATGCTAGACGGACCATTTTGAGATGCTCTTCAGGTGTGACCTCCTCTATATTATTTTGTTTTAATATATTTTTATTAAAGCATAATACATCATATCATAACAGTTGTGAAATTCAAATAAAAATTATACAAATTTAACATTTCAGACTACTTATTCAGACAAAAATTGACACTGTCAACTTACAAAATATCCTTATGCTGTAATGAGTACGCATAGACTATTTCTTAAACTGCAAAGAACGCAAAATATGAAGTATGCCCAGGGGGTGAGGGAAGGTGATAGAATATCTCTCTGAGATTGCAAATGAACAAGGAGGGTCTTGATATACATTTCCCACACTTCAAACAAGTGTTCAGTGTATTTTTTACTTTTGAAACATAGTCTTCACCCATTACATACGAAAAGTCTAAAACAGATTTCCTTATAGAAAGAAAATTAAATGGGAATGCTGTGAATCCCTTGTGTGCCCTTTCTGGTGTAAACGTCACTTTATCTAAATAAGATTGTGCATGAGTCTTGCTTTTCAGCCAAAAGTGTCAAACAATGGGACAATCCTAGAGACAGTGGTAGAGTTCCGCCCCACTCTGATTACATTTGGGGCAGACATAATAAATATTTTATGTGGTGGGAGATAGGCTTTATAGAATACATTTATAAATAGCACATTATAGGTGCTTGCTGTTATAAGCTTGCAGGAAATTGTCAGTGTACGTATATTGGTTGGTTGTGTAAGTGGTGGGAAGGGAGGAAGCCAAATGAGAAAAGCCAGTGGTGATCTCGGAAAGATGAAATACTTCCCTAAGGAACTTATAGTGATGAGTTATAACTCTATGAGATGAAGGAGACTGAAAGAGCAAATTATTGAAAGGATTATACAAATCATGCCCTGAAAAGGTTCATATGACAGTGTTAATGTAATGTTGTGCCTGTAAGAAGTAAGAACACCATTGAGAAAGGTATATCATATTTTTCTGAAACCTCTCTATATGTTAGAGGTGATTTGATTTGTTTATTCATTTATTCATTAAATGGCAAATAGAGTCGACTCTCCCTAGCTTCCATATTGTAAAAGCATAGACTATCATGCCACCCCCGCTTCATTTTAACAAATACACCAACTGAAATCATAAGAAATTGTTTGTGTATTTCTACCTCTAGATAGCTAATGGCACTAATGAAAAGTGCAGAAAGCAATTGTGTTTTGCAGTGGTCAGTGTTTTGTAGTTAGGGTGTAAATATGTAAAAAAGAAAAAAGAAAAAAAGAAAAAGGGTAAAGAAAAATAAGGCAGGAAATGCTTCAATATAATTTACACAACTAGCAGCAAATCCAGTGTGCATATGAGTGTACAGTGGTCTATGGACACAGAGCATTCACAGTCGTTTAACTCTAGTGCAGTTCAGGAAGAACGAGTGTCGGAAAGACTGCATGCTCCTTAGGATATAGTTCACTGTTACTTGCCTGATTATTTGGCAAATGTTTAGTGGATTAAGGGCAATTCACTAATTAAATCAGCACCAGTGCAGGGGCGCACGCAGAGGGGGGGGGGGGGTTCTGGTTCTCCAGAAACCCCTCCCCTCCGAGAAGAACGGGGGCTAAACAGTGCCCCTACATAGCGGCACTGTACTGTACAGCAATGACGGCACTGTCAAAGAAGCGTCCGTACAATACAGCACCGCTTCGGATGCTTCTTTGACAGCGCCGCAGCTGCTGTACAATACAGTGCCGCCGAAATGGAGCTGCTGCTTTTTTGGGGGGGGGCCTTAAAAATCCTGCGTGCGTCCCTGCAGCGAGTCTCTGAAATTCAGCAACATTTTTAATATTAGCATAATTGACACCCATCTCTATTGATAAGTTAATATCTATTGCAGGGAGTTCCCAATATTGGTGTGTTGATATAGTTAGGTTATTAATATATTGCATTTCATCTGTGTCAGGTTTAATTGTACACACCAAAACATACTGTTCACTATAAAATAACCATTGTAAACGTATTTCATATTTCTTTATACGCTGCTTATTTTCTTACTCCCAGCACATTTCAAGGATTTCCTGTTTTCCCTCGAACACTGCTGTAAATTCTCTTGATTAGCTATGGATTATTGAAGACTGACTCCATGCTGCCCTTAGAGATACAAAATTAGATGCTTAGTTCTCTGGTTTTCTTTAGCGCTTCAGAACTGTAATGTCAGTTTGAGATGTGTATTTGCTTTCATATGAGAGACAGTTTGACAAATAATCAATTCCCATTTTCATAAGAGAAAAAATGCCATGCTTTCTAAACCCAGCCTGATGATCCCTGTAACAGGAAGAGTCTCTCCATTTCATAGACACAGTTTTATAGCAGTTAGCTAAAAATGGTACATGTTAGCAGGTGCTATGTTATGATAAGGAGAGAAATGAGCTGACTTCTTTTTAATGTAGCAGTGTCTGTAAATACAGTCTTCAAAGAAAGCTTTTCTCTAATACCCGAGTCATCAGAATATAAATACCATTCAGATAAACAAATCCTCTCATCTTAAAATATATCCATCCACTCATCAGGTGTACACCATCTGGGATATAAGATGTCTTGATATGAAAAAAAGGAAAGTGTTGTATTTGTAATGACAGACTCAGCAAGGAAATACAGTGTAAAAATGGATCTTTAAAGAGGTGGGCAGAGGACGAAATATGACATTGGCATACAAGCTTAGCTCATTATATATATATATATATATGTATATATATATATATATATTAGAGATGAGCGGTTTGGATTGGTTGAAATCCGGCAAGATCTAACATTAGGGATCTCAAAACGAGGCAAAACGTCATTTCTGATAAAGATCTTTTTCTCAAGTACCATTTTAGAACAGACAGCATGTAGTGTAGAGGTTAGCCGTGCTGCTCTTTTCAGAAAATAGCATTCAGGGTGAACCAGGGACAGAGGAAAGCAATAGATTTGTGTCATTATTGTTAATCAGTACTGTAGAGATTAGTCAGCTGCGGGTAGTCCTTTTAATTTCAATCTTAAATAGACTTTACACAGACTAGTGGCTGCTGGTTGTTGTTAATGCATTGCATGTACATATAATAGTATTAGACAGTATATACAGACTGAGTTAGATAAATATCTATCTGAACTAAGTAGTATATTTATTTCTTGGAGAAAAACAGTGTGCTTTTGCTGTCTAGTCTACGAGCAGCAGAATCCAAAAAACAAATTGATTTATTTTTTTAAACTGTAAAGCTTTTCTAGTGAAAATAATCTTGTGTGGGGCAGTGACAACTGAGATCATTTTGAAAAAAACTGGATGTTTCAGTGTGAGATTCAGCAGTAGTTGCACACCCCAAAAAAAGACTACATATTATTATATTCTAATCTATTGTATTTTTCAATACATGCCGGTCTTGAAACGTTCATTCAGTGACATCTATAACTAAAAAAAGGGTGCTTGTGGGAAGGGCTTTATTAAGACAATGTAGGCTCCTGGGTTAAGCAGCACTCAGTAATTTGTAAAGGCCCCCTCAGCCCCAGTGTTTCACATCTGCTCCCCCATACATAGACACTGAAAGTAGGACAGCTGACCGCATCAGATTTGCTGTTAGCTGCACCTGCTTAACTTGAGTGAATAGGATCCGAAATCTGGCATTAAGTAAAAATCTTTGTTAGGGCCCCCCTGATGCCCTATGCCCTGGGCTATATCCAAGAAAGACCAATATGTTAATCCGGCTCTGTTAGTGGGTGAGGTTCATCAGAAGCTGCATACTCCCAAAAAATGCTATATATTATGAAATTTTAGTGTTTTCTTTTTTCAATATTTGTCAGTTTTGAAAGGATCATTGAGTGACATCCATACTAAAAAAGGGTGTTTGTTTCTGAGGGTCAACACGCAAATGCACACCCCCAAAAAATGCTATATATTCTAATGTTTGCTATTTTTCAGTACTTGTCAATTTTTAAAGGGTCATTCAGTGAAATCTATGTTTTAAAAAGTTTGGGTGTGAGGGTCAGAATGCAGCTGTACACCCCCAAAGCGCGACATATTCTAAAGTTATCTAATCCTCAACACTTGTCCATTTTGAAAGGGTTAGTCAGTGAAATCTATATTTTAAAAAAAGTATTTGTGTGTGAGAGTTTTCTCTGGGCATTTTCAACATTCAGCGACCACATGTAGAACATTGCAGTGGCTGCAAAAAATAGGTCATCTGCCATGCCAACACCTGGTGCAAGCATTAAACAGCAAAAACATTTAGTGTAAGGTGCAAGAGATAAAAATGTTGAATCGCTACGCACACACTAAATTTGGAACATTACACAGCATGCATCATGGAGAGTGAAGAGACAGTAACATTCAGGGGTTACTCCTTACATTGTAACCATGTTACAATGCAAGGGGTGCTAATGAGTTATTATTGTGCACTTAAGTTAAATACTGGCTGTTTTTTCATATAGCACACAAATACTTGTTAGCCTTATTTTTACACTGCAATTGAAAGTTCATCTAGGACATGTCCTACCCCAACTATAAATCTGTCCTTACATTTTAAATTTATCTCCCCCCTCCAATGCAACAGGTGCAAAGCTACTCCTTCTTTATGCTTTGCTCTCGTTAATGACTCAGGCCCCTTGTGTGTATATCATTTACTTCACTCTTGCGCAAAGCTTCCACCAAGTCTTCTTGAATGGGTTTGTCCTGGATGAAGTGACTACCAGGGGTGACTTAGCTCACTTAGCACTGACACACGATAAAAAATATTTACTTTGAAAACATATTTAGAATATTGTGTAATTAATGAATAAATTACAATTAGTTTACAAACAACTGTCTAATATTGAATATGCAGCTCAATATATATTTATATATATATAATTTAAAATAGATGCTGTTGAAATTGGGAATATCACAAATTAATTAATCTTTGAAATGAATTATAGTAAAAAGTGACCTTTTATTAACACACTATATTGGACAAGACCCAACTCCAAGTTCCCCTTAGTGTTGTCCCTGCCAGCGCAGACGTAATTGGGTTTATGTAATCTCTGCTTGGCTGTGGAAGTTACATTATAATACATGGGGAAATGCAGATTTAACAATTATTTCAAATAGGGTGTATAATAAAGGCTTCTATGACATAAATCTTTCATATCTTAGATAACTTATGTATCCTCCCGGTTGCGGATTGTGGATGTTGTTGCCCCTTTTTCAGACTGTCTAAGTGTTTATGGCATTTCACAGTGTGATTCATTTAAACTGTTTTCAAAATGTGTAGGTACATTATGGAAGTTCCACCTTTTTAATAAATTTGATATTTGACATTCCGTTTGAGTGTAACACTCCAGCCCATATGGAATGTGGAAGTGCATCAATGGGCAAGTCCTCTACGCACTTCCGCATATTTAACGCAAAAGTGCATCAATGGAATCAATATTCTTTCTTTGCTCCAATACATTTCATCCAACTAGCGGACTTTATCACGGAAGAGTGCTATTTTACTTTAAGTTTCTTTTTTATTATTATTTCTATATAAAGACGACTGCTCTTTTTCAAATACCTCCTGTTTATTCCACCAGGAATACAATATTTTAAAACATAAAGAGACTCCTAGTGCAGTATTGTAATACTTAATAGTCTAGTTCAATGCCATAGTCTCGCCCATCTTAACAATATTAAATTATGCTCACCTGTATATTATGACAATGATCCACTGTCTCTCTTGTGCCTTTGCTGCTTATACCACATGAAGATCATATAAACCAGGTACATATAAGAAAAAGAAAACAATAAGAATGCAATATTGCTTTTCTTATGAACACCACTTCTGTGCTCAAACCACGCTCAAAAAGTGGATTAATTCCTTAGAATGTTCTTACACAACACATTTCTAAAGGTAATATGTGGATAACTTATCATATCACCAGAAATTCGTGATGGACCATTCCAATCTTCACTCATGATACATATCTACAAATACCTTATGTACCAACTTTTATACCAAGCAGTGCATATATCTTTTTAATTAGGATCTCTTTACACTTTAAAATATCTTTTTCAAACTGTTTTGCGTCATATAATGGTGACCTCCATAGTGTTGAAACAAAATAAAATAGTGCAGCACCCTTAAAAAAAGTATTTATTCTAATACAGTCTAAAAATATTGCACGCACATCAAATGAACTTGAAATATGAACTTATTTGAACACAGATCTCACAGATATTACGGATGACAATTCTCAAACAGCATGAATATTCTTTTACAGCTCTTTATTTGACATAAATATGACCCAGCAAGAGGGGTAGTGTGAAGGCTAATCCCAATGCATTTCTTCCTCTTAACTGCATAGGACTTCCTCAAGGGGTTGGCTATGAATTCCCGATGAAAGAAATACAGACAATTATCCTGCCGACGTGAAAATGCCGACAGGGTAAATGCTGGTATTTCAATTTACCCGACACTGATAAAATACTGACATTGTGATTACCGACAGTCAAAATTCTGACAGACACAATGCCGACATTAAATCAGCAATGCCAGTTTATCCAGTTGCTATATCAGAACAACGCTAAACTACTTCCTTACTGAAAGAAGTTTCGATGTATAACGAAGTCTAATAGCCGAATGGTCTATTTATAACCTAGGACTTTTGCTGTCAGAGTTAAGGCGCAATGAAATCATGATCCTTTCTAATTCAATATCAGCACGGACCCCAGAAGCGGAGAGTCTCAAGCTAGAGACTGGGCCCCACAAAGGGTAACTACCAACTAGGTAATCATATGTTTGGATTTCTCTAATGTTATTGTATTGCTAATATTCTATTGTTCCGTGTATTTATGCAAATAACCAGTTATTTGTACTTAATCATTTGCCTGAGCGATTAGTACCCATGTGAGGACACCCCAAACATGTGTCTCTACAATCCAGAAAAAGTCAGGATAAAATATATTCTTGTGTACATTATTTAAGATGATGTATTATAATTACAAGATTAGGTAGTGATGGCACTGAAGACAACGATTTTATGAATGAAATATATTGATTTACAAGCACAGATTTATGTGCTACTTTTATTTAATGAATTTATTTCAATATTTCTTAGATAGAGGGTCATGCTAACTGTAAGATGGTGTTAAAAGTCTTGGCCTTTTGCTCAGCTTTGGAACAAAAAACATAAGCAGTGATAGTCAAAAGAAGAATTACCAGGAAAGTTGTAAGTCTAATAACTGCTATAAGTCAAGTTGTATTTTTTTGCTTATTATTTGGGGAGGGGGGGGGAGAGTTGATTATAAGAATGCACTATATGCTGGAAAGAAGTCTACAGATGAGCCATTATTTTACATTACTTTTGCAATATCAGAGACATTGTGCAGACTGAGTAGAGATCTGAGTTGGTATATACTTTCATTAAAAGATATCATGCATTCTTTCATACAGCTATACGGCTTGGTGTCTGGCCTCACTTTTGGGAACACGTTGAAATGTATGCTATATTCACCTCTTATAGCTCATTTTAATATCAAATCTGTAAAACAATTCTCCTTTCTAAACACTCTGGCACTTAATCAGATGCATAAATTAGACATGCCCCATTTGCCACAGATTAACCCATTATTCTAAGCAAAAATGTACTTCTTTGGGGCAATGTCAAATCAGATAAACACTGTTATGCATAATCCAGTCAGCTAGATCAGTTTTTCCCTTCAAAGTAGTGACCCGCAAGTTTTATTGTATCAGCACACACTTTTTACAGGCTGTGAGCTCATTTTTAATTTGCTGTGCATGGATTTACTCAGAATAATGGAATCTTTTTTCACGTGAGCCAATTTTGTGTGGACTAATTGGCAAATCTGGAAGTATGGGTTAATGTTTCCTACCACATATGCTCCAGAATGTGCTTCTGATCCCAAAAGCAAGATTTAATTTTGCAGGACAGTGCAGTAAATTATAAGGAAGGAATGCATAACGTACATAACTAAAACATTATTGGTATTTTAATCTTACTGCAGAACTTTTTAATAGCACAAATAGACTTGAATGGTAAACAGTGGTGCGGGGTGAAGTTGTTTTAGAACTATAAAAAAGGAGGCATTTAGCTGACATTCTGCAGAGAAAGGATGCAAGCAGAATAACACATTTGTGCAACAGTGCATCTAGTTTAAATATAAACAGGTGTAGGACATATATGTGACAAAATAATGGTATAGAGCAGGCTTGACTAACCTGTGGCTCTCCAGGTGTTGTGGGGCTTGTAGTGCTACAGGTTAGCCAAGCCTGGTATAGAGTCTGATTTACATTACATGATTTGGAAGTGCATTTTCCAACAGCTAACAGCAGCCTTACATGGTGTGTCTGCAGTCAGAGAAATCAAACAAGAGCAGCTGATGAGAACTTCCCTTTAAACCAAAGGTGGGAGTGTCACCTGCCCATCAAGGTAGGGCTGTGGAAGGAGTATCAGGTATAAAAACCTGCATGTTTTCCTTGTTCAGTGTGACCGATGATAGAAAAGCTGACCAATGTCTAGAGAGCTGGTCTCTGTTTATGTACAGTTTACGGTCTCATTAAACTATATGGAATCTTTACGTTGTCAAATACTTTACCATCCTGACATTAAAACAAAGTAAAAAGCAAGAAGTTGGTTGCTTATGTTTCACCAGGGGTGTGCTGTGGCAACTCTGTGTAATAATATTATTATTAATAATAATAACAATAAGCATTTTGCTGCAAAGCAATGATATATTAATATGCACATGTAAAACAATATATTTCAAAATTGTAAATTAACATATTTTTAAGTATTTGAAAAATGACAGCTAAAATCTGATTGGCGGTTATACCATCTTTCTCCAGTGTATCAAACTTTATAAATATCCAGCATCAGATGTGATGAATACTTTTTTATTGTTAGTGGTCAAGGTATGAAAGGGAGCAAAAAAAACTAATTTCACAATTTGATCACGTTTTGAAAGGTAAATTTAGGTATGTACTATGATGTTATTATGTTGACTGTCCTGTGGCTAATAATAAAGTAATATTTATACAATGTTAAAAAAATATTTAGCATATTGTTAGTGACTTGTATGACTATTATGCTGTGTACAAATATATATATATTTTTGTCCTTATAGATGCATTTTTTTTTCCACACTGGGTATATTTTTTTTTTTATCAATAAATTTCTACATAAGATATAATTTGCATCTTATTTTTGTCAGTTTAATAAGGATCTTGTATAATATTAATACATTTACATTAAACTTTTTTTTTCTTTTTTTTTTAAAAACTTGCTCTAGTGTTTAACTCTGCATTGAACTGGCAGTATAAATCATCAAAAAAGCAAACATAAACAGAAGAAATCCACTTGTCCGCATAAAGTAATTACCTTCCTTTTTAAAGGTCGCTTTACGGTTATTAAACACAAATGTTTATTATGGTAAAATATGCAAAACAAATAAACTATAATCAAACAGCTATAACAATAAATAAGATCTCCCAAACAGGTGTTCAGATCAGTAGTTAATACCATACAGATATTAATTACCAAATGACTGTTAAATGGTAATTAAAGTGTTTTATTTTTAATTGTCTACCCAACGCATCACTACAGTTAATGTTTATTTTTTTGTAATTTGCTTTGCTAAATGCTCTTTTACTTTTATGGCCAATGAACATTAAAAATTAATAGCCTGTGAAACGGTCATCACAGTCTAGTTAACATTGTTACCACCATGTTTACCACTTGATTATGTTAAAGTGTTCTAGTGTAAAAAATTGGACAAATATTTGTTGTTAATAAGACATGCACCTGACCATAATTTATTTGTGATGTGTTCTGTGATACTTTTTTGACTATACAATTAAGTTGCTGCCTGCTATTGGCACTTTTGGTCATTCCTGAAAGTGCAGGAGGCATGCAGTGCAAATGACATTTGCATGAACATGTGTATTTTTATGGGAAGTGCATAGGTTTGAATGTTTTGATTGCAGCCCCTATGAGCGTGAAAAAGTTAGTATCTCCTAATGGAAATATCTGGTTATACCTGGACATTCTTGCAGAATACATGCTAGGCATATTGTTCTGTGCCTGTATGTAAAAATGAGATATTCTTTGGACTTATTCACAAGGACATTCCCAGGTAGGTAAGGGACTGCAAAGCTTCTTATTCTTTGCAAAAGGACTTGATATTTATTTACACATCATCAGAGGTTGTGGAGATTGAGCCTTGGCTAATACTTTCAATTTCCTTATAAGGAAATGCATTTTACCTGCATTTTTGCTGATGGACTAAAGATAAGCTGTACAATAGTGACACATGTAATAGAGACAACCCCAACAAACTATCTCTTGTGTCGTAGTCGTATAATTGGATGAACAAAAGTATATTGGTTAATATTGTTTTATCGTGCGATTGCACTCAGTATGCCACACGCTACACGTGGCATAGCGCGATCACGCAATAAAATACGCACGCACACACTCGCACTACAACATTTAGTTATTTATATATTTCATATTTATATTGATTCCAATCCACAGTGATTTATAAGCATTTATTTATAAGTATTTAGTTTATTATTAGTTTATATATTATGATTATATGTACACTTTAGTGTTATTTAAGGTTCAGGGGTTAGGAGATGTGTCATGTCTGGTATCATTTTAATCCCCTATTCTTCAGCAGTTGTCCAGTTCTTTCGCCGAAGAGATCGCATTGCATACTCTAGTTAGTGATGTTAGGGAATAAATACTTAATGTTATACTGACTGTAATATGTAAATGGACTAGCTTAAACTGGTTTCTGGGTGGGAGAATCATCTGGAATGTTGACCCTAGAGGGGGTTGTTTGAACTAGCCTATGACCTGTTTACACTGGACCCGCCTGAAGCCTGGACCTATAGATGCAAGCCACGTCATCTGCATTGTTCTCTCTGTAACACTGAGTGTATATAATATAACTGTACTCCTACTGGCTTCAGTCTACTCTGACCACAGTATTCTGGAGTGAAATAATATCCGCTGGTGCCAGTGGGAGTGCAGCGAACGTAATATATATGTATCTTTTGGTATTGGCTGTACTGTATTATAATCATGTATTGAACTGTTAAATTTTACATCTGCTAAAATAAATTACTTTGTGCTTTGGAAACACAATACAATCACTTGGGAAATGCTTATTTGGAAATGATAGAATTACTTTAATACTTGAATCATTTAAGACATAAATGAGCGAGGAAAAAAACAGTATTTTAGGATAAAAAAGTAAAAGCTGAAGTGAAGTTTTTACACCTTCCACTATGTGCAATTCCATCAAGACCAATAACCGCACAATAGATCACAGATAAGTTTTTTATGAACGTACTTTTTTCAGCAGTTTTTCTTAGTAATTTTATTCAAGTTTAAAAAAGAGCAACAAAATACGATAATTTCACAGTAATAACATCATAACTACCAGCTTTATATTTGTATCACTCAAATGTAACTGTAAAATTTCCATATTGATGCCAATTAAATACACACCATTCATCACAATGAACTGACTGCTGTTGGCCCAACTTCATTCATAGACCATAAATTCTGTGAAAATGGCCTGTTTCACAACTTTGTTTATTTCTAATTTTGATAGTATTTTAAAATTCATATGTTATATTTTTTGCATTCAACATTTCCTGTTACTCATGTAGAAAGTGTATGTAATTTTTGTTTTGCACTTAACCTAGAGTCAATTTGACAACCTGCCTTATTACTGCATAATATTTTAATATGAACTTTTTGAGCCCTACTTGTGCCAACTGAATAGGTGACATTTCTGAACATTTCTGATGCAGGACAGAGGTTATTTTGCTAGTAGTATGCTTGGACCATATTCTATTTTGGATAATAAGAATATTTGAATAATATAAGATGTCTTGTACCTGTTTATTTCCATTCACATGAGGCACACTTTAATAGGTTTCAGATTGTTAATGCTTTAAGGACTCCGCAATGTAAATATAGACACCTCATACATGCTGTTCTTCAGAAGCTAGTCATATAATTGCTCACGATGAGTTGTAGCTAAGTCTGTAGTCTGTTTGCTTAGAGCAAAATATGAAAATTGATTAACACTGTGCATGATCACAAAATATATATATATATATATATATCTATATATATATATATACATATATATACATATATATATATATATATATATATATATATATATACACACACATATATATATATACACATATATATATATATATATATATATATATATACACATATATATATATATATATATATTATATATATATATATATATATATATATATATATATGCATATATATATATATATATATATATATATTCATATAAACATAATATACACACATATATATATATATATAGAGAGAGAGAGAGAGGAATTGTCAGAGAATCTTGAACAGCGTCTAGAAGAGCGAAGAAGACAGAAATTTGTGAGCAGCATTCAACCATCTTGAAGCAGATAGCAGGCACGTCATGAAGATGAGAGTGAGGAAGATGACGATGAAAGGACAGCAGCATCAAGGTCCAGGTTGTTCACGGAGGAGGAGAATGATGTTGTTGTTGAACAGGTACTGCAGCACTATGAAACACTCAAGGGTGCAAGTGCTCAAAAAACCTCCCACAAACTTGAATCTAAGATTTGGAGCCGGATAGCATCAGAAGTGACATCTGTCGGAGTTCACCCCAGAACTGCGGAAGTGTGTCAGAAGTGATTTCTGTCAGAAGCGCACCACCAAAGCAAAGATGGCAACAGTATCAAGACATGCCAGGGGATCCGGTGGTGGCAAACCACTGCAGATCCGCTTCAAACCGTGGGAGGAGAAAATGCATCAGCATCTCAGTTCTGATCATGTGGAAGGAGTAGGACAGTGGACATCCTGAAACTCTCCACTTTCATGCCACAAAGTAAATTTTATTTAACAAGTGTTTTAAATGTTTTTTATGTTGTTATATGTTAAAAAAATTATGTTTTTTCATTCGAAACAGTAGCAGAACAACCAGCTTGCCCCAGAAGAGGTGCAAGGGAAGCAGTACCTGGAAAGAAAAGAGCCAAACCTGGAGGCAATTTTAAAACCTAAAGTTTAAAAAATGTATTTAACTGTTATTAGCAGAAAAGCTAATCCATGTAATTAAAAAATATTTCACAAAATAAGGTTTTGATTTTCTGTTGACTTTCATTTAAAAGTTTGTTCTTATGTAATGATGCCTTTGTCTAATGTGTGTTTTATATTTATTTTAGATTTGGTTTTTTCTCGAGGACAGAAGGGCCAGAGGAGTGGAGAAGGTGGAGGTACGATCCAAAAACTTGTCAACAATATTATATGACATTATATACAATAATCATGTATGAATTTGCATAGTTTAACAACATAGTTTATTTTCCAAATTTAAGTCAGCAAACGCAAAACTGTATTAAAAAACTCAATAATATTCCCATATATATATATATATATATATATATATATATATATATATATATATATATGAAACAGTATTTTTAGAAAGAAAAAATTCAACAAGTAAATCTGCAATGAAAGTAATGTCCCTGACACTCCTAGCCATAGGTAGCCTAACATGTATTTGCGCATTGTTTTTTGGTGGAAAACGTCTGTTTTTCTCAAGCAATCTGCTAATCAACACAACAATAGGTACAGACACCTTTGACATAGTTCCCCTAAAATGTATTAGCACATTAAACAAGTTAATCTGCTAATCAACACAACAATAGAGCCACTGACTCCTGGCCAAAAAAACCTTTTCAGTTTTTTAACTGATTTATGAAAATGTGAAATAATATGTGTAAAACTGAGAAATATATATTTGCTCACAAAATACTATATGAATATCAATATATAGATAATATACATATGTATTGGATGCCCTATGTGTAAATAAATATATATAACTCATCAGCATCAACATTTTGTCCCATAGCGCCAATATATTATGTTGTGCTTTACAATTGTATAAAAATACACTAATAAACCAACCAGTTTAAAGATCCAAGAGGTGATAGATATATATATATATATTTAAATATCTATAATATAAATGTCTAGTGGCGTGTGTTAGTCTGTCTGTCTTTGTGTGTGGAAAAAATAAAAACAAGCTGCAGCGCCACCTGCTGGGCGGAGTTATACACTGACCTACTAAATTCTTAGTGTGTGTGTAAAAAAAAATTCAGAAAGGGCTGAAATTTTGTATACTAAGATGTTTTTAATTTGTTAATTTAATTTGTTAATTGTTAAAAGTGTTTATAAAGATTTAAAAATAATATATATATATATTTCTTGAAGGAGAAGTGACAGTTGGGAGTGGTTGGTGGTTGAGGCCTGGGCTATGGCCCAAATGCATGACAAGAACCTTTTTAACACCTTAAGTAGCTTGATTTGACTACAATGCATGAGTATCATGCACGGGTTAACTTGTGTGTATATATATATATGTATATATTTATACCTCAAAACAAAAGCAAGGTGCCTCATAGTGTAATAATATAGGTAATATGGAACCTAAAATGGGGTAATGTGCATACCAGATGTAGACTTGTCAATAGCCGTGTTTAGTAGTGAGTCCTTGCATCTGTCAGGATATCACTCTGGATCTCACCATACATATAAAAATAATGCAGAAAAAACAGCAATAGTGTAGCATTATGATACCTCCCCTGATGAACCTTGTGGCATGGAGATAGATATCAAACAAACAGCAAAAATAGAACAATCAAATTGGTCCTTCCACAGTGAATCACAAATCAGTGGGAAGAAAGGTGAAATAACACTAAAAGACAGGATTAAAGAAGGAGAAAGAGCCAAACTTCCATGTCTCCAGAGCACCTAAATAAACTTATGCGTTCAAGATTCAGGGTAATAATAAGCTCATCTTTGATAAATCCTGAATATCGTCATCTAGATAAAGATGTATATCCTTAGATGGCTTTGATCTTAGCATAATGCATTATCTTCCAATTGCAGACTTTCCCCCGTTTAGTAAGTATACAATATTAGGAACATTCCTCTTTCATCATCTTGCCACTTTATCTGAAGTACAATTGGTCCATGTACAGTGTATCTTCACTTAATTGTTTTAATCTCTATATATATCTCTATATATATATAGTATATACACACACATACACAATATTCAATTTATATTTATTTTGGTTTTAGAATCCATTCCTACCGAACATGTTGTAACACCCCTAAGCACATGTCATTTGCCTGATGCCATGGAAGAAGTAGCATCTGTTGTCTCTGAAACAGGTGAATATAATATTAATAATTATTTTGGTCTAATAAATACTGTGACTGTAAATTATATAAGTTAAAACAGTATATAATTGTTTAACACTGTATTTTTTAATGTCTGACTTTACAGAAGAAATTGACCTTGACACTCAGTCATTGTAATTTTCGCCAGCTGAAAGTTCCGTCCATGAAATGCTGCAACAAGATTCGAGTTGCTACAGGAAACCTTCACCAACCTTCATGTTCCAGCCACCGCAGGTGAAGGTCCTTCTCAAGCAAAGGTACCCTCCACAGGCACCAGTCTTCAAACCCAAGCGGTACACATTCTACCAGAAGAAAGTACTCAGTTTGATTCCATTACAAACTTTGCTAGAAAGATGGAAGGAAGGCAGAAATCATCTCTTCGAAATGTGTAAGACAGAGTCCATAGAATCAGTGATTTGGTAGACCGCTTGACGTCTGTTGTGGAAGAGGTACAAAGCGGTCGTAATGCCACAAATTCCTTATTGAAGGGAATGGTCTCAGTCCAAGAGAATATTGCAGCATCTCTGCGCTCGAATAGCACCATTCAAGCTCAAATGGCACTGTCAATGGAGCAGAATACAGCACTCCATTATCAGATGAATCAATCCATGGCACAGATGAATGTTCAACAACATCAACAAACTGTCAATTTGCAAGTCATGTCAATGCATCTACAATCAATTGTGGAAGAGCTGAGGGTCCAGAGAGGCCCGGGGAATGTTTCAATCTCTTTCCCCAAATGGAACCTTTCTTTACTGGTTCCCTCAACACCACAGCAGATTATGTCACTGGAACTTAATACTCCCATGGTGGAATTAAAAAGACCTGAAGGAGCAAAAAGAAGATTGCTGGTAGAAGAAGCAGAAGCAGAAGACAAAACCATCAACCCGGTGTCAGAAAAGGTAGAAGGCTGTTTGTGATGAAAATAATACTAAGGCAATGCGATTTTATATATATGTTATTTTTTGTCCTTTCATAGCTCAACTAATATTAATTTGTAATTTAAAAAAAATGTGACATCACGAAAAATGTTTTGCCATTTTTTACATAATGTTTGCAATGCTTGTGTTAATGTATTCTCTGGAATATTTTTTTTTCATTTGTTTTAGCAAAACAGGACATATAGTTGACCAGACCCATGATGGACAGGAAGATATAAGATACCATCAACGCCTTCAAATCAAACATTGTTACTGCAAAGGTATTTTGGAGCTTAATTAATCTCTCTCTGAGAGAGAGGGAGAGAGGGAGAAAGAGAGAGAGAGAGATTTAGGTTAATTAAATATTGTTTATATTTTATGTCATTAGACAATAAAAGGGGAAAAGAGAGGAAAATCAGAACATTCCCAAAGAACGTATACAGCCAAATTTACTCGGTGAGTTTGTTTCAGTTTATTCCTGTTTCTGATAATTGTATTGTCAAGATGTTATTTTCTTTGTCAAATAAAAGGTATGTTACCTGAATTGAAGGGGTGTGATGTAATAATTATGTAAAGTGTTATGTATTTCAAATAGAAATATCCATACATATGTAATGCCACTACCAGATGTGAATGCAGAGGATACCTTGCGACTTAAAAATGAAATTCTAATGAAAAGGATGTGTGAAACAACAATGTACACAGTGATTTTTTGGGGGATTTTTTATTATTTTTGGACATCTTATTTGTTTTAGACAGCGAATATAATTTTAATTAACAAGTATTTTTTTAAAAACAAGTTTAAAAAAAGTTATTTGGAATTATGTCAACCACAAAAGCTTATTGACCAATAATGATTTCTTACAAGTACCCATCTGACTCCTCCATATAGTAATGATTACTATTTAATTGTGAAATCAGTGCTGCTTTCACCTTTTTTATTTTTCATCTTTACATGAGATTGTATATTATCAAGATATTACATATGAAACACTGGACTTATGACAGGGACCTCAATTAGTAGAAATAATAGTTTATTGAGACAAACCAAGAAATGTAAATGTGTGCAATTAAAGTCATTTTTTTTTTTTGTACAGATATCATAAAAGAATATGTAGACGCGGCAAACAATTGAATGAAAAAAAATTGACAAAGAAGATTGTAAATCTTAGTGAAAATAAAAATTTTGGAAAAAACATAATTTTTGGGGATTATATATATATACACCATAACACAAACATTCAGTATAACTTAAAAAAATGTTTTTTGTCTCATGCAGAAGAGCCTGATTGCAGTAGTAGTGTGAGATGACTTCACTATAGCCATGTAGTTTTCAATCACAGTATTCTAAACAAGTGGTTGTTGTACAATGTCCATAATAACAATGAGGTCAATGAGGTAATAGAGGTCTATGTTCAGTAGGCAAGCCTTTGCTCATTAACCAAAATCAGTTTTGGTGTAATAGCTATTATTAATCCATAGACCTATAGCTGTTAAGTTAAATGTAAAAAAAAAGTTTGAT